>NC_136791.1:11761460-12253960 GCF_951216825.1 Electrona antarctica
CATACTCTCTCCCCATGAGACAAAATATATATATATTTCCAGTTCAAAACTTTGAAAGTGGGTAACATTTTCAATTTAGTAACAGTTTTGTTTTCCCTCTGTATGAATGAGTGCAATTTTGGCCTGATTAAAGCCATCCGTATAAGTCCCTCTCAATGCATAAGACTGATTACCTGGTGTTTCTGCCTTTGTATTTAGAGAGAGAGAGAGAGAAACCACATTTTAACACTATAGGACCTAATGTGCAGTGTGAAGTCCTACAACACACATGGCAAATGCATTGACTTCCTCCTCATTTATTTCTGCATTCTCTCTTTATGTCTCTCCCTTGCTCGCCCTCTCTCTGAGCTTCAGTTTTAATAACTTACTACAATTCTTCTGTCTTGTTGCTCAGTATGAGAAGTAATCCATACAGCTGCTCAGTTTTGAACTTGGCAGATGACTTGGACTTATGAATTCAACGGCTCCTAGCTGGTGGTCCTCAGGGAGACTTGACATCTGCACTATTTCACATTTAATAATGCTCAAAGTTGGACTAAAACATTAAGCCTAATACTTTGTTGTGCAACGTTGTCGCGTGCCAAGCTAACAACGCTATGCATCTGCATTCTGCATGACGGAGCAAAATGTAGGCATTAGTCTCTCTCAGTGCCATAAAATGATAGAAAATCAACATGAGAACCCGAGGAGACCAAACCAGCCTGTTTTCGGTTGTTATAAGACCACATGGGATTAAGAGAGTGACTAATTGCCACGTCAAAGCCATGCTGTGATTACATTTGTCAAAAAATTATGATATATCCCAGCTGCCGCATGCATGATTACACTGAAGATTGATGTCACCAATTGAAGAATGTCAACTGTTAAAAATTCCCTCACCTCACTGTTGAACTGAATTATTCTGAAGTGTAACTGTTTTCAAATCAAGTAAGCTCAACAAACCATCCTAGATTACACACTCATAAGTCTTTATCAAGTGAGAGGAAACGTCAGTATCACATGTCATTTATTCACATTATGTCACTTATTTTCTGACTTGACGAAAACATTTCATGTTCCTTTACGAACGCAGGCTTAAATCCGATATCTCACAGCTACCTGTTGATGTGACTAATTGACTGTACTTCTCCTTGTTTGTTTTCATAGGGCTGTTTTTGCAGGGTCAGTGATTCATTTGTCAGGCTCTAAAAACAATAACACTCATTTAGATCATGTCTCAAATCGCTCACTTCACAAAGTCATCAGAGGATACACATAGATGAGGCCCGAGAGGCTGGAGGAAGGGCGAGCAGGCTCGCTTGCACAATGCATCCTCTGTTGTCCTCGACCCGGCATAAAACACTCCGAGGGTTTCACGTTAGCCATGAATGTTTCTTCTCCCGGATCGTTGTCAAGTTGTTGTTTTAACCTTCACTCTGATGCTATTTGTCTGGGTTAAATAATGTGCTTTGGGGTCAAAAAGCGGTGGCTTTTCCCTCCTGGAACGCCCACCGTCTCTCGTTAACGTGTGGCTCAAAGGAAGAGAGTGGCGCCTGGAGACTGCTCGCCCAGCGTTGCTGTGCACGTGCCGTGCCTATTATTAGAGCCCTGTTTCTACATAGTTCTGTTGACATCAGTGCAAATATTCTGCTCCTGGAAAACAATGGGTTTTAAAGTCTTCATCATACCCTACTCTATGGTTGACTGAGGAGCCTGACACATTTTGGCACACGGTCAAAATGTTTAAGTGTATGTAACTATTTTAATTCCTACTGTCCTGCATGTAAAGTAAACTATATATTCAAAATTATTTTGTGAATAATTTATATTTATATGTCAAGTAAAGACAGTTTTAAATAACTTCAGTCTTTAGTTGAAGAGTTAAAGAGGAGGTGGTGAGTGGAACATTTATTCGGGAGGGAAAATAATCCAAGTGCAATTATCAAATCAGACAATATGAAATCAAGAAAGTCCTTTGGCCTGCTTTCCCTTTCAGCAATCATGGGTCTGTTTGCTTCATTAATTCGCCGCTGAAGGTTTGCATGCCATAGCATCCAATCCAAATCCCCCCCATCCGCGGACAGCATAGCAGACATCTTCCTCTGGCACATGCGCTGTCTGTTAACCCGTGCCTAACTCCTGCTCAGGGCCAGGCAGACATACAGTAACCCCACCCTGAACCAAAACCCACAGGATACGTCTGAATAACTCTTGATGATTTTAAAACCTAAAGAGATGGATTGTGAGTCTCTCTCTCTCTCCTGTCTCCATGCACTCCACTTCCCATATAGCTATGCACCTTCCCTTAGCTGTTTCCTTTAGTCGGTGACAAACAGCAAAGGAAGTACATGCTGCATGAGATATTAGTTTTCATGACAGAGGCCTGTGTGCTTTTGAAGGTTATTTAATAGCACAGAGGCCCCTCTTGGGTTACAGTGTGGGAGGTGGGCGCATCATCACTGAAGGCATTGAGCAGAAGCCATTTCTGGTTGGCTCCGACTGTGAAAATTCCAACACTGAATTCTATGTTTTCCTTTTTTTTACACTCTGGACTTTAGTTATTATCTCTTTCATCAGCCCTTGCTATTAAATAGTGAGGTTTGGTTTATAATCTTTGGCATCAGCTTGATTTGGCAGGTAATAGTACAGTCTTCCTTCAAATAGTCTGTGGTTAGTTGTCTTAAGATAGCCTGGAGCATCCACTGTCAGTTTTTCTTTTGTTTTGTGTTGTTTTTTCTATGTGGAAGATAAGAGCCGGGAGCCGGGAAATCAGATGACCTCTGTCTGTTGACTTCCCTATGGCTTCTATATAGCCATTAAGTCAAATAGCTTTTTTCCCCTGCCTGCCACAGATCTTTTGTGTTGTGTTAATTCATGGCCTAAAGGTCTAAGAACAGCTCAGCATGTTCAAAAGCAAAACCCATGTCAACCTGAATAAAGCTTCAGTGCAACTGAATGCAACCCCACTATTAAGTCAATGAAAGAGGAGCCAGGGTTGAGGGCTCATTAAAGCACTGGGCATTTGCAGAAAGGCCCTGACTGTGCACTTCTAGTGGTTTAGGCGAATTAGCAAGTCAGGGAATTGTAACCTAGTAGTATCCCTAGGCACTGATGTTTCACCTAATTTCTCAATGATATAGTCTAGGCTTTATTAGTTTCCACAGTGCAGACAAAGTGTTGAGAATGTGAGAACATAATGTACAGTTATAGAATTCTATAGGGTATGTACTGTAGTAAATATTATTTTATTAATGTATCTGTTACCATGCAAATTCACAAGGGCACCACCTGCACAAGCAGTTCATGACAACATATAGACTCAAATGGGAGTTTGAGAAGGAAGGTTCTGGAGCAGTTGGGAAGATTTAAGGCTTTAAAAATAAAAAATAAAGGTAGACATGTAGATTAACACTTCAACATCATCGGAGTCATGGCTGAGGTGCAGTGTAACTCCCTTTCTTCTTGCATTCAAATACAGTTTACAAGTTTTCTGTTTTGCTTTGGCTTAGGCTTGCATATACATAATTGGTTGGGTTTTTGCCGTATAGTTTCACGCCTGTGATTTAAATACAGGAAAGTATGGTAGATGGGGAAAACAAAGGAGAGATTTATGCTTCCGCAGCATGAAAGCACTCAGTTGAGTGAATTGCTTTTGGAAGCTTTTGAGTGGACTAGAGTGGAACTGTTAGGATTCTTTATGTATGCCTTTTCTTCCCCCCTGGGAGCAATTTGTGAGAATAATGGTAAAGGCAGATTAATTGTTGCCTGTCTGGCACTTATACAATGTCATCTCTGTAGCGGTCTGATGTAAGCGCCGCAGACTAATTATTTAATCCTGGACTTAGTGGCATTATTAATTGCGCTCAAAGAGTCGGAAAATAGTAAAGTCTCTGTGAAGTCATGTTGCATAGAAAGCATAACAGGTAGTAATTTCTCCCATTCCAGAACTGATGGGAACAGTGCTAAAGGAAACTGAATAGGATTCTTTGAATCAAGATTTAATTTGCATAATGCATGGTAAGCTGGCGTCTAGACCTGTATTTGACTGATACTGTGATAAACTGTTCATAAAGGATGTGGACTTTAAAAGACATTTGAACGGTGCACACCACATGTTGCTCGTCCACCCAGCCCCTAAGCATATTGGCTCACCACCCAGGGTTCATTTCCCATGGCCTCCCATCCCATCCCATGGATGCTAACGAAGCCAAAGCCTTCCGTGCGTATAAAGATCCAGCTCTTTGCCATGAGCCAGCTCACACAAACTAAATTGCGTAGGAAATGTGTCTGGACGACGTTGCTGGTATGAGTTCACGTGAAGGCGCTGCTTATGTCAAAGAGCCAAAGCAGAATCATCTGTGGTGATTCTTCTCAAAATGTTTTTTTCAGCAGCATTAGAGAGCATCTTTTCATAAGGGTTGGATGACTCCCTTGCCTTCACATTTCATGATTTGACATTTTGTAATAGCATGACATCAGCCTGGCATGAGCCATATGAAATCACAGGCTGCCATGACATTATGCTCAACATGGCTGCAGAGTTACACCAGGGCTCCACCGGGCGCGTCAGCGTCGCGTCAGCGTCGCGTCTCCGTCACCATCAGGGAATGTTCCCTTTTTAATCAATGAAGGGTGGCTCCACTGCCCGCGTTGCGTGACGCGTGACGCGTGCATTACAATTGAACCGGTGCGTTTTTTGACGCACGCGACGGAGACGCAACACGTCCGGTGGAGCCCTGGCTTTACAGGAGCTCCGAATGAATGGGTCAGCTGTCATCTACGGGCGCACGTAGGTGACGAGGTCGAGGATGAGGAATGAGCCCCCCCTACACGCACGCACGCACGCACGCACGCACGCACGCACGCACGCACGCGCGCACGCACACGCACGCACACTCACACTCACACACTGGTTGTAAATGAGCAGAATATAGAGGTAGAGTTTGATAAACTATTAGTTTGTCTAGACGTGAATGTTTCGGTGGAAGGCCTATAGGAACCCAATATATCCATTGTTAGCGTTTATTGGTTCCCCGTGGAGGCAGTGGCGGCAGTGGTGTATAGAGAGAGTCGTACTATTTCATTTTCCTTTTTCTAAGGAGTCAACTAATCTCCCTCGCCTCCCTGAAGGTCAGATTTCCCTTTTTTCCTTTTTGGAAGGGGAGGACATTCTATGTGTATGTGTGGGCAGGATGGGGGGGGGGGGGGTGATATGTACAGTAACAGCAGTGAAAAGGCATGAAATTTGAAGAATAATTTTTTTCCACATCTCAATAGGAGGTGGAGGCGTTTTCTTCCCCCTCCATATGACAGAAGTGCAAAAGTTCAGTCTGTTTTATCCTTGACAGATACACACCCCGAGGTAAATCCCCTCTACTGTTTGCACAACTGCAGTTGGAAATCCTTTAAGGTTGAAAGTGAATTTACAGAGTCTACTATTAGAGTCTATTTGCTAAGGCTTCTTTTCCCTTAAAAATCTGGAAATTTGGTATGGTTGTTACGGTTTGAGAGCAATACGATTTATGATAATGATTGGCCGTGAAAGTGCTTGTGCAAGTTCTGCTGACAGAAATAATTTTAACTTCAATCTTCGGAAAGAATAAATGAATAAATAAATAAATATATAAAGGTCAAATAACCATTAATCATATATATTTTTTGAGGGGCGCTAGCCCCTCTTATATCCACAAACATTAAATTCCCATTGACAATGAATGGACAATCATAGATTCGTCATAGTGTCTGAGCAAACAGACATAGTGTCTATTTTACGTCATAGTGTCTGAGCAAACAGACATAGTGTCTATTTTACGTCATAGTGTCTGAGCAAACAGACATAGTGTCTATTTTACGTCATGATGATTTTATTTTAGAAAGTTATTGTCCATCACGGTTGACCACCAAAGCCCCAAACGATTGTTAATAGCTTTGTAACTATTGAGATGTTTATGTTGTTGCATTCACTATTTCAAGCACGTAACCTGCTAGCCATAACCTACTAATATTGAACCTATAATGGCTGTTAGGGCTGTGTTTTTGGCAGGGCATGTTGTACATGATGACATATCTTCTATACTGTAGAGGTTTGTTTTCCTCTACAGTATTTTGTTTTTAAAGATTTTCTTTTTGGCTTTTTTGCCTTTATTGATAGTATCAAGTGAAGATGGACAGGAAAGAGGGAGAGAGAGAAGGGGAGAGACATGCAGCAAAGGTCGACATGAACGAGACTCGAACACGCGACACACTGTCAGGCCAAAGCTTATATGTGGCATGCGCCTGGACCACTTGGCCAGCGGGCGCCTCTTCTGCAGTATTAAGCATTTCCTAGAAGGTGTCTCTCTTCGACACTTAAAGAATAGAAGCCTGATAGGCAACACATTTGCGCTGGCCACTACTGTGTGTTTACAAGAGCAACCCGAGAAGCAGGGAATCTGAGAGACTGGTGCCGAGTGAACGGGTGAGGGTTTGGATCTGGGTATTTTCAACACTGGAATCCCATGGGTTATTCCTGGATCTATATCCTCGGACAGGGCTTGTCTCAAGATGGCAACCCACCTGCCCAGAGGCCCCCACCACTGGTGTACTTTAAACGACACGAAAGGTCAAGCGAGCTTAGAATGAAGAGGATATGGTTATTTAACATCAGAATTATCATGTTGACTAGTGTTATCAAATATGATTTTGGATGGTGCTAGCATGCTAACAAAGTTTCCTGCTGCCCGCTTGGAACAGTGTTGGGTCACATGGGTTCCACGGAGTGGATCACCCATGCATGTTGGCATGCAATATTCGATGGATGCCCATTTCAAGCTACTTCCTACTCTAGGCTCTTACGTAAGAAGGAACAGGTGTTAGTGATACTGTAACTGTACACCATCAAGCCCAGTGGAGGTGAAGGCGGGGCATATATAATATCAATGCGGTGTAACTACTTCCCCTTTTATGCCATGTGTACTGTATGTGTGTAAAGTATGGTTCATGTGTTGCTCACTGCCTGTTGCGTGTGAAGCTTTTGCTTGAGTGGCCCCTCTGCAAGCACCATCGCTTGGGCTATATTTATTTGAAACCCCTTCCGCCCAAAGTGCCTTTGGATCAAGGTGGTCTATAGATGTCCCCCCTCGCCCAAGGTTCCAGCCAACAGGATGTGATGGTGGGCCCAGAATGCAACTGGAATCTGGGTTCCATACTTGCTTTCCCCTTGCTTGCATGCAGAGAGGGTTTAGGCTTACGCTTTGGGGACAGACTCGCAACCACAAGAATGACTGGAGCGCCCCAAATGATCTGCTCCTCCCACCAGTAACTGATCTCCTTGTTTGATTTGAGTTTTGCAAATGCATTGCTTTAAATTTGAGTTGCTTGTGTGGCTATAGACAGTGAGTGGGTTAGTGCAGGAGTGGCTTAAAATCATGAAATATTCCTGGTACCTTCTAAGCTTAGGAAATTGCAGATTTTGTTTATTGTATACATCTGCAATGCCATGATACTGGACATACTGTACAGTATAGCCCATTTCTGGTTTAAAGTGACAAAGTTTGGTAGAACCTTGTGTTGTATACTACTTACCTGGGCATGATATACATCTAAGGCTTAATACGGTATTGCCAGTCTTCTTTATGTGTTTCTTGTGCTCCTTGAGTGATAAACCAGAAGCAGAGGCTCATGTTTATATATTGCTGGAATCCATTTTGTGTTTAGGCTACGTGCTAAAAGTGTGCTGTAATTTTGAGATATAGAATGCCCATTCAGCTGTATAACTCAAGGTTCTATCAAAGTTAAGTATTACTGTAAAGGGATATTGCTTTAGCCAGTGACTAATGTGTATCTGATGGTTGTGTCTCAACCAGGGCGTCCTGGGTCGAGAGGAAAGAGAGGTCGCGGGCATCCAGGTACAGTAGGATGAATGAACCCTGCCCGTGTGTTACAACATGCACTGTCCTTCTGTAACCACACAGGGGGGGGAAGGGGAAGATTTCAGGTTGCACTCTCCCTAGTGGGTTGTTTTATGTGTAGCTGTCTGTATGTAGGCTAGTATACTGTTCTGTACTTAACCGTACTGTGCTGTTTTGATAGATGTTCTCTGGTGGTGATATACTGTATCTGTCACATTTCCGATTTTTTCATTTAAAGACTATTTGAGTCTTGCATTCTGTGATGGAGTCACAGTGAAACATCTCTGCCAGGAATGCCACATGCTGTACTGCAGCCATTCATTCTACTGCAACCCACCATTACCTGAGGGTTTCAGCACCCACTTTTGGTTTGGACGGTAGTTTGCACTCAAGTCTGCGTGAACAAAAAGGAAAAAAGGAAGAAAAAAAAAACTTCAGTCAGCAAAACCTGAGAAATATGCCATCTCAAATTACTAGAAAAACACAGCAAAAAAAAAAAACGGGAAAGGAAAGAAAAATGCCTGGTCCAAAAGGGGGAATATTTGTCACCACCGACCGCATCATGCTTTAACCCCTGAATGTTATCCTTCATGTCAGACTATTTCACCAGGTTACAGTAGTGACCACTGACCTTTACTTTATGCTCACTTCGTCAGTTTTTGCAAGTTATTGATTTATGGTTGGCTGTCTCTTTTTGAAAGACCATACATTTCTTAATCTCTGAGTGCTTTTAAAGCAGGATTTATGACAGACAATTTGACTTAGGCATCCTGTGTTACAGTGTTGCACCGTATTAAGGCGCTTGGTGTCCCTAGTGCCCTATTTCTGTCTCCTCCTTACCAAGTGCTAGTCTGCACGTCTGGCTGCAGTCAATTTAGCAGGAAAATGATCATGACTGCTATTTTTTTACGCTCTTTTCTATTTCAAACTGTCTGTATAACCTCCTCTTAGTATCCCTCAAACTGTCTCGTTTCTCGGTGCCAACTGGTTTTCATTTAAAGGCAGAACAAAGTGAACAAATTGTTCTGACAGCGGGACTTTCATCGGGGACAGACCAAACCTTGAGGAGCAGACAAAATAAGCCTGTTTAGAAGATAATGCAGGGGATTTGTGTTGACATTTCATGGAAGTGATTTGTCATTAGTGGTTTTCCTCGCCTCATTGTGATTGACGTAATGGCATATAGTTGCCCCCTCCCCCCGCCTCTGTCACGAATCATCGGTAATTGATTTTGTCGGATGACTCTGGGCTTTCTGATTATACTTGTGAAAACGTCATGGGAGCAAATTATTCGGTTCCCTTTTTGGGTGAAAAGCCTACCTGAGCAGTCTGAGTTTGAGTGTGTAGCCCTGCCTCAATGTGTCCCTCCCATATGTTTTTGATGATCATTTTAAAACCTGGTATTACCCAGCAGGGCAGCCTTTTGATCTGGTCTCTCTCTATGGAGCCTTGAATAACCCGACTCTAAAGATAATAAACAATACATTTCCAATTTAAGCCATTTGGACCAGCAATAATGCAATAATCATTTTAACATTTGAGTTCATCGAGTTCAATATAAGAGTAGTTTAAGATATTCTCACTGAGAGTTAGAGTTTATCCCTGAATGGAAAAAGGTCTCACCGCTTTGGCCAGATGCCTTGAATTAATCTGTGACTGGGCGTGGAAGAAGTGCTTAAAGGAACGACCCTGTTCATCTCTGGCACAGGCTGTGCATTGTATTGTCAGACAGCACCTCCCTGGCACACGCCATGTCCCTCTTTCTTACTTGCTCTCCATCTCCTGCCTTCTCTCATCAATCAATCCAAGGATTGATCGGTAGGCAGAATATCTGTCAGTGTAGCCTCATGAAATGAGAAATGAAATGAGTCATGAAATGTTTTCAACAAGGCGAGGCTGACCCACGGGACGACTGACAGTATTTGTCAGATGTATGATGATTGACTGCATTAAGGGCAAGTCCTCTGAAATTGATACATTGGTTTGTGCTTTCAATGACATGATGCGACATAGGTTTGAAAGCACCACTTGGCTTTATGCGTGGAATTAGCTCCTGCAGTACACCAAGTACTACAGTATTAAGGCAACAGACAGACTGAAGGCATCACTGAGTCACCCTCTAGCAGTGGACTATAACAGGTGATGCCAAAGACTTGTATTTCAAAGCACTTTTCCTCACCAGTTTTGTAGGTCTTGCTGAATCAGACATAACACTTTTATAATACCCTATTTGTAAATGTTAGAATGTTCTCAAGACGTGCTCAATTTGAGTTTACTCTACTATGAATCGGTCAAAAACGGGAAGTTTGCATGGGTGAAATACTGACTGGATTCTGAACAAATTGAATGCAGATTGTTTGAAACTCTCAATGCCTATCCTTAAGGTAAATTGTTTTCTAAATCATTAAACTAAACAGTCTTTTTTTCTCTCTCTTTCTCTTTCTCTTTCAGGACCTCCAGTAAGTAGATGAGAAGCCTTGTGTGACCCGATTGTGGTAAAGTGACTGTTTTCTTTATGCATTTTGGTGTGGACTGGAGGCACTTTCTCTGAGGTTGAGTATTCAGGTTGCTTGATACCAGCGTCTTACCTTGCCTTGAATCTGGGTGTGTGATGTGTGCACAGGGCCCATTCATACTGTATAAGTGGTCATAATGTTATATTACACTTCCACATAGCCGCACAAGTTCACTTTTTAAGAACTACTTCAGTCTATCAAGCAATCACAGTTGAAAATTAGATATTTAGTGCTTAAACTACTGCTATTATGCATTCATTACAGTGTCCTAAAGGCTCATTGAGTATGAATGCTTTATTTGTAGTCGTTAATCCACACACCTCAGCCAAACGTCCCTCCCTGGAAAGTATGATGGGTGATTTCATAGAGGAGATATCCAAGGTACATGATGTCAGACAACGAGGCGCGTTTTCCATTTGCGTACACTTCCAACACCACAGGAGCTGACAACTGTAAACTCCAAAACATACTCAGATTAAACGTCTCTCCTGCACAGTTAAATTCTCAGTGTTAAACGCTGATTTGTACTGTGTACGGTAGGGCCCTATCTTCAAAATAGTAAAAAATGGCAAATAAGTTTAGGGGTAAAGTTTATCCCTTAACTTATTTGCCATTTTTTACTATTTTGAAACACATTTTTAAATCGCCAATCTACATCGGCGCGTTGTGAGCTTGTAGATTGGCTATTTGAACTATTTTAAAAGGTTTTTCAAAATAGTAAAAATGGCAAATGGCGCAAGGGGTGGTGCAAGATTCTTTCATCCCTAAACGTATTTGTCTTTTTTTTTTACTAGTTTGTGTCGATGTAGATTGGATAGTTGAACAGTTTTCAAATGTTTTTCAAAATAGTAAAAGAATGCAAAGAAGTTTAGGGATATGGAGTTTAGCACTGACGAAAATAGGGCCCAATTGCCTAGTCTGCCTTATGCCAAATCCCTATGATGTGGTATCTCATCCTATCAGTCGCGTATCAAGGCTAACCTGTAAGGCCAGTCTTTGCCTTTGGTGTCTTAAAGAGGGATGTATGCAACTTGTTGGGCAGGGTGCTAAAATTGCTCACAGCTGTGACAGCTGCGTCCTGGCACTGAGCAAGGGTGAAGGTCACTGCGTAGGCAATGATGGATTGTACTGGGACAGCCAGGGGGAAGGATGGAAGAGGTAGAGCCAGGGATAGCCAGAGACTGACAGGGTAGACAGGCTGTGTACCACAAGGGCTTCTGTAGGAAGCCATTTGGGCCGTTGTGGGTAGGTCAACTAAGAGGATTAATTACAGCTAGTTAGATGGTTTGATAAGACAACTAAAGTTACAATAGAATTATACAGTGCCTATTTTGTGATCAAAACGTAATGTCTGTCAAGCTGTTTGAATAGATTTTAAATTAAGCTTGGGAATAGCCAGCTTCACCAAGCCAAAGTAGTAAACCATCTTATGAATAAATCAAGTAAACTACAGTATGTTAGTCTCTTATATCAACTTTAAATAGATAGTTTAGTTGTTGTTTTTTAAATCTATGTTCCATAAATCAGTTTTCTAACACACTGGAAAATGTGCACTTTGACAAGGGTGGGAAGTTCTGACAAGACAATTTGTATACATTATTCCAGGAATCTATTTACATAAGAAGCTTAAGCTAACACAATTACCCGCGTGATTCCAAGTGTAAAATGACGTGAAATTAGTCCTTTCCTGCTCTGCTGAAAACCGTGCGCTGTCGAACACACACTAACATTATCATTCTTCATAGGTCACATCACAGGGGCCTGGCCCTCTGCCCTCGCTCTGGCCGTGTGCGTTTAACACACTCTAAAACAATCAAGTGTGATGGGAAACACCCTCCAACGCTAATAAAACCGAACAGTGCTGCCAAATTGGCGCCTTCAAAAGCTGTCAATCACAATCTCAACAAACACAGTAAGCCACCATTTAACACCATCATGGGTGAAAATGGAGGGCATGTTTATTAAAGATTAATTGCCAAATGCGTTTTCATAGTCAGTTAGCCATCACCTCACATTGCTCTGATGTCAGTTTCTGGGTAAAATAACACCAATCAGAGTACAGCTAAGTCGGGCCTTTCTCCCACACATCCCAACTAGTTCCTCAGAGGCTCCAGAGACCCCAGGAGACTGTAGATCGCCCGCATGATAGCCAAATACATCCCACCCCCTTTCTCATTCATTCAGCGGCACTTTGCCAAATGGGAGCCACATGTTGCAGGGCTACCGCGTAATTCCAATGAAGAGTTCCTTCCGGCGGTAGGGAACCCCTGACCCCTGCAGACGGCCCCTGGAGGCCCTGTAGCTTATGGGCAGGCACCCATGTGTCTCACTCAGCACCTGGCGCTGCACCTCACCACTGCCCTCTGACTGCCGGTGCGGTGCCGCGTACGTAAGGTGCTTTAGTCAAACTACTCATCTTCTGACCAAACACTAGTACTAGTCATTGGTCTCACTTGTTGTGTCTGGCAGAGCATGTCACATTCAATAGATGGGCTGCTTACTGTATACAGCACGTAGACTCTAGAGTATGCACTGGACATTAGGGCTAGGTGATATGACATCACATTTTTCAAAAAGTTAACAAATTAAAACTGTGTCTTGTGTACAGGTACAAAAGAGTAAAACATATTTATGTTTGGCTTCCTACTGTAGGCTACGGTACATACTTAATTTTGTCCTTACTGTAGCTTATACTCCTAAGCATTGTAGATAATTTAATGATTCTTCAGAAAGACCTATCACATAGAGGCAATATATCATCAAAATATGGTCTTACTTAATTTAATTCATTTTGTCAGAATCAAAGCGCAATGAGAAATGAAAGGCGTGTTAATGTCTCTTCCCTCTAGGATTATTGAAGTAAGAATAATGACTTCCCCTCTCTCGCTGTCGGCCAGAACTCACCCACACACACAGACACACATTGGGATGGTCTAACAAAGTCTCTCAGGACTCCTCAGGGAGGAATAGCGATGAAATGCCAACATTCAAGTCCAGGAACTCCAAAAGAATGATCATACTTCTTAGTAAACAGCCAGTGTGTCTAGGTACAGTTGCCTTTTAGAAATTGTCAAGAGTTCCTGTTTAATCTTACAGGCAATTAGTTGAACATCCTTTGCCAAAGGCTTACTTACAAAAGAACCATTTATTTGTTTTCTGCTACCTTGGAGAAAACAAAGCACACTTGACATTGACAATGTGGCCCCACTTCTTGAAGACGTCCGTAATTGAGTATTATTGTACTCACTGACATTGTACCTCCTCTGCCTTTGTTTGTTGTGGAAGTCACTGAGCAGAAATGCCCTTATTTCGGCTTTCACTTAAGAGAGAGTGAGTTCAGTGTTCGGAAGTTCATGGTCAGTCGTGCAGGTGCAGAAGAGAGTTTAAGCCTGAGTTATACTTGGTTGTGCATACTTGTCATGCACCGAAAATAACCCACACATTGAAACCCATTGTGACCTTGAAGATTTGCTATTTTTGGTGCAGATACTGGAGCACAACAGAGAATAAATCAGGCTTTAGTCTGTAGTTAAAGGAGCATTCAGTGATTTGGGTGATTTGGAAAACCACCCAGTCCGCCCCGGTAACAAAATGTGCACATGCACGCTCTACAGTGGGGGGAAGTGCAACAGGCCAACAGCATGTGCACCAAGGCCCGCCCCCACTCGATCATGATTGGAGGAAGGCCCCTCTCATCCTGATTGGATGAAGGCTTTGCCACCCAAAGCCCAAACTGAAACTAGGGTTTTTTGACCCCAGGGGCTCACTGGGGACAGGGAGGAACTCCTTATATGGTCAGCACAGTAGGGAGAATTATCCAGAAAAAAAGAAAAAATAAGTGATATTTGAATTAAATCAAATCACTGAATATACCTTTAAGGTAGTTTAAAAATGCATACTGTGGCATGCACTTTCACAAAAATCTTTGCATGTTTCTATACTGATAAAAAATGTTGTGATCTGTAATGTTCATGCAAATCTTATTTGTTGATATGTACTTTTTCTTTTCTTTATAGCATTTGACCTCGATTTAAAGAGGCATGTGATTGCATTAGCCATAGTTAGCATTCAACTAAAATCAATCACTTCAAGTAGCTACTTTCTCATGTATGTTTTTCTTCAGTCATGGAATGCTGTGTTGTCTCTTTTTTTTGTCTGCCTGTTTTTGCTGAACCATCAAAGGTCAAAATAAAAATGTACACATACAATTTAAGTCAAAACCTTTACTATTATTATGCATGAAATTGTGGTTTCAGTAATGCTTATCAACGCTATTTTATTCTGGCCTGGCTCAGTGATTTGTTCTTTACCTTTTATGATATAGACTCTCTCTATAATACATTTACTCTCTCTTTTTTGTACCCATCTTCTCTCACCCTTTTTTCAGGGTCCTCCTGGACGATCAGGCTTTCCGGTAAATGTCTTTTAACTTGTGTCCTTTCTGTATCTCCGTCTGGTTGCCTGTGTGAAGTATTGTCCAGTATTGATCTTTCTACACTCTACCGAGAAGCTCACATTTCTGTGCTGGGTGCAAAAATGTAAGCAAATGGACCCTTTGTACACTCTCAAATGGATAGATGTACTGTGCTATAACTGTACTATTAATAAGAGATACGAGTTATAGAATTGAAAATGATAAGAGATTTAACGTGATCACGATTGGAATTAAAATATCAGTTGCAGGTTTGATTAGTTTGTAGCTAGATGTATTACTTTAAATATATGACAGCTTCTCAGTAGATCTCAGAGACATCAATGCAACAGACAATTAGTGTGCATACAAAGCAGTTTGCAAATGAACATGATTTGTCATGATCATTGCAGTCTGTTTGGTATAAACCTCACCTCCCCGGTGTCTATTGGCCTAACAGCTCCCCCCCTTGATCAGCCAGCCATCTCTCTAACATGTCTTAACAACCATGGACCCAGGCCAAACCCCACCTGGTCTCCATCACAGCATGGCAACAGGAGACCGTCTAATATCAGATCTTTGACATGGGTTTGCAACCACCCCCCACCCCACCTCCCGTCTCCGTTACTGACTAGCTCGATTATGAAACAGACTTATGAAACAGTCAGCAGAGGCAGGACACGGCGTTCTCACAGCAGATTATCTAACTAGCACCTTTTGTCAAAGATAGGACGAGATTCTTTACCAGACTTTGTGATTGATTATACCTGTCAGCAAGCTGGAAATGAAGTCACAAGTGGTCCTTGAGTAAATGAAGGGGAAGGATGTGGTTTTGGAAGCGGAACTGTCTGCTTTCAAATCAGTATGCAGTGTTTCCATAGAATGTGGTTATAGTAGATTTTTCTGCAGAATTGTTGAGTGATGATGGATGGATTGTAAGCACGTTGTTCCCTCTTCGTCTTACACTGCACACAAATACGCAGGCGGCCACATGCACGCACGTACGCACTCACGCACGCACGCACGCACGCACGCACGTACGCACGCATACACACACACAAATATAATATACAGTGTCTTCGCCACATAGTTCTCCAAAATCTCCACATACTGTACATTTCAAACTACATATGGATACGGACAATTAAGCTCTGGGCTGTCTTACAGCCCAAAAAATAAGAACCATAACCGGGCTACAACCATAAAAGACATTAATGTATCATCATGCTGTAACTTTATTGAAACTGCAGTGCCCTAAGCCCTGCAGGGATGTTCATTTAGCCATGCCCTGTCATCAATGTATATAGAAGCAAAAGCCATATGATTGTGTGTATATTTTACCAGTAGTAGCTTTAGTGTTGAGTGGGAGCTGCTGCTGCAGGCGTGTGCGTGTGCGTGTGCGTGTGTGTGTGTGTGTGTGTGTGTGTGTGTGTGTGTGTGTGTGTGTGTGTGTGCATGTGCGTGTGTGTGTGTGTGTGCTTGTATTACTATAATTGTGAGGGGCAAATGTCCCCACAAGTATAGTGGAATTTGGGAAACAGACATTATTAGCACACATTTCCTGGTCCTCACTGGAGAAATGGTTCAAAATTATTAGGGTTACGACTAGTTGAAGACTCGGGTTGGAGTTAGGGTCAGACTGCATTTTGTTACGACTAGTTGAAGACTCAGGTTGGAGTTAGGGTCAGACTGCATTGTGTTGAAGACTCAGGTTGGAGTTAGGGTCAGACTGCATTGTGTTGAAGACTCAGGTTGGAGTTAGGGTCAGACTGCATTGTGTTGAAGACTCAGGTTGGAGTTATAGGGTCAGACTGCATTGTGTTGAAGACTCAGGTTGGAGTTATAGGGTCAGACTGCATTGTGTTGAAGACTCAGGTTGGAGTTATAGGGTCAGACTGCATTGTGTTGAAGACTCAGGTTGGAGTTATAGGGTCAGACTGCATTGTGTTGAAGACTCAGGTTGGAGTTATAGGGTCAGACTGCATTGTGTTGAAGACTCAGGTTGGAGTTATAGGGTCAGACTGCATTGTGTTGAAGACTCAGGTTGGAGTTATAGGGTCAGACTGCATTTTGTTTGTTATTTAGGGGTTAGGGGCTTTAATGCTTTAAGTTATGCACATTTATGCATACTTGTACCCCTGTGTCACATATGAAAATAGGCCATCTACAGGACAAGCTCGCAGCAACGCCGAAACACGGCATGCAGCTGAATATAACGCAGGCTTTAGTCTTAGAGTTAAAAATGGGTAAATAATGGTTTTAATTGTCGTCCTAAAATGTTGATGTCCTCTCAAGTATAGTATTTCAGTGTGTGTGCGTACGTGAGTGTGTGTGTGTGTGTGTGTGTGCGCGTACGTGCACGTGCGTGTGTGTGTTGGACAGGAGCCTAAGATCCAGCTGAGTCTCATTACTGCTGTAAATACGCCTGAGAGGCCTTAACGCTGCACTGCTAAGGGCCGGCATAAATCCTTCTGACTGGAGGGGAGCATACTGTACGTGTGTGGGTTGCGTTTGTCAGCTGTAGGCGTGCGCGTATATATGTGTTTTGTATGTGTGAAAACGGGTGGTCAGCTGTGTGGTCAGACACCAGTGAATTTGAGACTACTGAAGCCCCAATAACTCTGAGAACCAGACTAGAGAGTGATAGGTAATACAAAAAGAGAGTGACACAAGAGAGCTTCGATTGTGTGTGTGTGTGTGTGTGTGTGTGTGTGTGTGTGTGTGTGTGTGTGTGTGTGTGCGTGTGCGTGTGCGTGCGTGTGCGTGTGTGTGAATAAAGCGGGGGTAAACGGTAAAGTAACCCTTATCTTTTTAAGGAGAAAGACCTAAACAATAGAGGCAGCTAAGTGACACATGGAGTGGAATTGTGTGGGGACTCCGAGGGAGTTATCAGGTTTCTGTCTGCGATCTCCCGGAATGTTGTGTAACACAAAAACAGACTTGGCTGCTTGGCTGTGTGAGCTTTTGAGAGCACACAACTCACCCACTGGGTGGAAAACCAACTTTAGTGAAGGTTATATTTTGTGGTTATAGAAAATAACCACTGTGGGTCTTTTAGGCACTTCATATAGCCCCCGACTCTGAATGAAAACAATCTTGTGGTATTGGTAGTGTTGTTCCAAAGCCTTGGCTCAAATCAGGACCTTGGACAGAGATTTAAAGAGCCCCACTTCAGTCTCTGGAGACAGTAGTACTACAGCATGAAGTTATTTTTAAATGTCTCTCACGTATTGGTGACACACACCATCTGGTTTGGCTTCGATATACCGCAATGGAGTTTTTCAGGAGAGAATCAATTAATATTTTTTTCAGTATTAACTACTTGAATCCTACGGTATACTTCATTGTACGACAAATAGCGATAATAGCTGATCTACAAGCTCAGTCACAACGCACCGCTATGCATCACGTTGTGAGCTTGTAGATCTGCTATTCTCGCGGAATGTTCGGCTGTTTTGGCCTTTGGGGCGAAATGTTTGCCTACTGGTATTATGGCATGCCCCAGAATTGGATTTGTGTGGTTAATGATCAGAGAGTTAGAGTTTCATAATAAGACTGTCTCAGACTTCTGCTCAAAGTTGTAAATGTCCTAGCATGAGGTAACATTGCAATAGTTTATGGAGCCTGGCCCAACGTGTAGGTCTACTACTGTAGCTACAGCTCTGCTCCTGTGATGGCTCCAACTCCAACCACCCTATACTACCCCCTCCAAAAACTCCTAGGCCCGTTTTTTTCCATGACGTGTCACAAGAGTGAGCCGTCAAACAGCTGTCAGCACCAGCCAACTCCCCGATCCCTGGGCAGGCCTGCTATTGGGGCCGCGGGCGGCTCCAGCATATTAAAGGGCTCCAGGAATGAGCACCTTCATGTGATAAGTCATTTCAGTGTGACGTGAGTTTATGGTTGTTTGGGATGGTGTGAAAGAAGTCGATATGCAGGGCCAGACGACGTGCAAGCCTCGAGGGAGAAGGCAGGTCATTTCGGAATGCTATGCGATTGGCTGATGCTGTTGTTTGTTGTTGTTTGGCTTTTAAAACATGTCCCAAACTTGAGTCTAATACATACCGCAGCCTCCACTGTTTCAAACCCTCATGACCTCTTAGGAGAAATATCGACTTTGCAGATGGTGATCAAAACTGTACAGACAAGGTGTGGTCAGCTTGCAATCTTCATTTCAGGCAACTTAGCCAATCTATGATTCAAGTTACTTCAGTATACAAGAACTTTGTTCTTAAGCAAACCAATATTCTTGGGCATGGCTGCATCAAAGTAGTTGGCATGGTAGACTGGTTCAGCTTTCTATACGGTAGGTGGCAAAGTTAACCCATTGTATTAGTTTTGTTGGTACTTAAAAGGATACCATGGCTTTTAGAATTCTAGTCATGACAATTAAAAAGCATGTCACAATATGGGGGAAATGCTTTGTTACTTCAATGAATCATAGTTGAATGAATTCCAAATAATGCTTACGTGCCAATTAAAATATGACTAATTGTCAGTTTTCAGAAGTTTTTTTTTCTCATAATGTGACTAAATAGTGCTTACAGAAACAGTGTGACAGACTGTAATTCAGAATGTTATGGTATCCCTTTAAGAGTTAATTTTTTAGTTTTTATTATTATTGTTGACAACTGTCCTTTTGACTTTGCGTTGCTGAATAGGGTGACAAAGGAAGTATGGGAATCCCAGGAAGAATGGTGAGTGATTTGGGATTGTGCAGAAGGTGTAGCGTTACTAGCGTGTAGATCCACATATAAGCAAATACTCCAGTAAATAAATACATAATGCTTAAGACTTAATAAAGAATAGACCGTATCATGACTTCAAAGGAAAAGGATGACATTGTCTTCAGTAAAAGGGAACCAAAAGACATGCCACCATGCTATTCTATTACCTTTTCTTAATATTCCATTAGTACAGGTATATGCACGACTACTATTAGTAGGGCCTATAATCCCACAAAGAGTCTAATATAAATATAGTACAGTATATTATGTATATTATACTGTATCATTTCCACCTTTGGTGCCCCTTTTATAAATGGTGCAGGGATCACAAATATTGCAATACATTATGGGAATGTTTTGCACTGACACTACAACTTTACTTTACACTACAGCTCTAACCTGCAGTTAGGACATTCATAACTGCAAACATGTAATTGTATTAACATATTATGTTATAGTTTATGTTTTCATGTTAGCTGTCTACAAACATGCCATGAAGAACAAGCACATTGTGCTTGATTGTAAACTATCATTACCAGTTCCAGTCTCCCTCTCCATTTAATTTATTAGTGTTTGCACGCCTAATGTCTCATCTACAGTAAGCCCAATTCTTACATAATCTGTGTTATGCATTAGTCTTCAATACAGTATATCAACTTTATGACTGATTTGTCTTTTTCTTTTTGAGTCTTGGAAGAAGGGTTGCACACTTTTGTTTAGCCAATTCAGCTTTCACCTTGAGATAACATGCATTTGTCATTTACAGATATAAAGAACACATTTTGTTCTACTGACAAGCCAAAGCTTCCCCTTATATTGCAAACAGATTCAGTAAGATTTGTGTCTGTTCAATTCTTCAAGGCAGACAGTATATCCCTACACCATATGGACAACATTTTACCACTCTATCTCTCAGCTGAGGACTTTCACTTATCCAACACTCGTTCTTCTGCTGCCACTTTGGACTCAATACTTTGCTGGCTTTCAAAACACTCCCGCTCCAATACGGTAGGCTTTTCGCCGTCTAGCTCCCGCTGTGAGACCAATTCCTCAAAGGCAGTTAGATTTTTTTTTATGGCTTATGTATGTCTATGTAAGAAATGTCTGTCTCGAAACAACACGTCTCCCGTTAGCGCCCACCCCTCACATTGACCACCACACTGAGACCGCTGCATGCCCCATACCCTCTCCATGTCTATAACACCAATTCCTCTCTCTCTCTCTCTTTCTCTCTCTCTCGCTCTCTCTCTCTCTCTTGTCGTTCTCTCCTCACTTCACACCTCGTTGCATGCAACTGTGTCTGCTGTGACTGACTCCAGGGCTTAAAAGGACACGCAGGGGAGAAGGTAAGTTTAGGAGCGTCTGCCATTATCCAAGGAACCTGTTGAATAATCTTCAGAATAATAGAGAAGAAGGCAGGGGAGATATACACAAATCACAACTTATATGCATGTTTGCATAGTTCCAAGGTTTTGATTTGAGGCATTTGAAAAATGTATTTGGTCATGTCATGGTCACAGACTCTTCCATAGGACATACTGTAGTTGGATGAGTAGGTCAAGGTTCAGTGTGGTATAAATAGGGTGTCACCCAAGACATTGCTAAGATCT
The DNA here is from genome assembly GCF_951216825.1 of Electrona antarctica. NCBI lineage: Eukaryota > Metazoa > Chordata > Actinopteri > Myctophiformes > Myctophidae > Electrona > Electrona antarctica. The sequence goes on from NC_136791.1 coordinate 11,782,593, forward strand.
CTGTCTTAGTGGGTGGCGGTGTTGGTGGTTAGCAGGGCATACTTGTGCATGGTGTAGTGTATACAGGTAGCATTGATTTATATCAGGGAACCTGGGCCTGTATTTTTAAAAGGGCATAAGGGTCACATTCTGCAAACCGCTTCCCAGCCCGGTTGGATTACCTGAGCTTTTATACATTATGAAACACAATAGTAAAGATCTGTCACAGAGTCTGAATGCTCTAATTTAAGACTCCCCAGAGAAGGTAGAAGGACATTTATGGAGACCACAGCAGAGTCCATGAGAAGATTCCCTGAGGGGAACGTGCATAGTATCAGAGGATTGATATAACGATGGCTGAAGTGTGAGGTATGTTGCGCAAATGTTCCATCATATTTCCATCTCCAAATCTTCAACGTGTTCACTTGCACCCCAAAGACGTGCTGGAGACACGGCACCCTATCATGCTCTGAAGAATTGTGCCTGCCAGTTTTGTGACCTCCTGAATCCTGACTCACCACATTTGCAAAAGCAATCATCTCATCCATTTCGATATTTTTGCTGGTATCAAAGCCAGAAGCAGCAGCTTTTTCAGATTGACTTTTCATCAAATGTGAGGTGATTTATAGCGTGCTGAGATGTATGTGCGATGAAACGGGGAAACATGCGTCACATTCTGCACTGTCACACTGTAATAACAAAGAAACTTACTAGCCAAGCGTCAGTCAGCCAACACAGTTGTTCTGTTGGCCCTCTAGGAGCCATTTATTGACCAGTGAGAAAACAGAAATAGCGTTCTGACCACCAGAATGGCTAAGTGGAGATCCAGATGATGTAGCGTATACGTTTTTGGTAACTCTTTGACAGATTTGTATCCAAAAGAATCCAACGGCTTCCATTTGCTTCAAGCAGCGGTTGTTTTAGGGAAGCACACGGTCATATTGGAGCCGGGGCTTCTCCCCTGTGGTTGGTTTTGCACTGTGGTTGCCAGGAGAGAGACTATAAGGAAATACAGTAAGACTTGGCTGCTGTTCAGCAGCACATAGGAAAGCATCTTCGCTAAAATTAAGACGGACAGTGAGACACAAAAAGAAACAGTGAAGATGAGTTTTTCCAGAACATTTCACTCTTAAAACAAATGGGTTCTTGTGGGTTTTGTGGGTTGGGCTTGTGGGGCAAGTGACTGGCAAATAGAACCAGTCTGAGAGTCAAAACGGAAAGAAATGATGGATAGGTTTAGCAGAAAAAGCACATGAACCACAACAGATGACCAATCTGCTTTTTATGGGCTGGAGAAGAGTTCATTTTGGGAGAAATTAAGTCTGTAAGGACTTTTCATAGCCGTTATTTCTACTATATGTATTTTATGTCTAGTCTAGTTGTCGGCCCATAGAGCCCCATTGTGAACCCGGACATGTTGAGTACACCAAGGTTTTATGTTAGAAATGTTTAGTATGGATCCCCAGCATGTAGAAACTGCCAGATGCTAACTTGCATATGTTGAGCAATTTTCATAATTGGCATAATATGTGTATAAAAACGGCCAATGCCGTCATCACAAATTGATGATGTCAGCACATTTGGGCAAGTGGGCATGGCCGTTTTAAGCCTAATGCTTGGAATGGATTCAGCATCATGAAATCCCCTAGTTTGACACATCACATGCTAGATAAAGCATGATGAAATTTTGAATATTTTGCCTTTTATAGGTTGTTAATGGTATGGTCACATATGCCAATTTTGCTGGGGACCCATACTAAACATTTCCAACATAAAACGTTGGTGTACTCAACATGTCCAGGTTCACTTTTTGGCTACTAGGCTAGTCACATGTGTTGGGTTGGTGTTAGTTTTAGTAGTGATCTTGTGATCTTTGATATACTGGCTCATTTTAAGCAGTTTACGGCAGCGTCAGATGATCAAGAAAGTAACCGTAACCTGGAACCTGACCGGGAAACCTCTTTTTCACCGTTACCTTTGGCATTTTTTGCCCTTGCGACCTGCGTGATATATCCACCATCAATCTATCTAACCAAGAGTGTGAAAACAAATACTTCCCCTTCCCAAGTAGGCATTTATTCAGAAACATTTAGAATCACCTGTGTTTTTGATGGATGGCTCGGCCATCAAAGATGTCCTTGTGATAGGGTTTCCTTCGGGGGTTGTTGGCGGGGCTTGGGATTTGTGCACAGTAGAAGCTAATTAGGGAAAGTGCTGGAAACCTGAGCTGAACCAGTCTGGCCCAGCGGTTTGTGGGATTTCACTGGGAGGGTCTGTGGTGCTATAGTACAGGGACCAGGGCTGACATGGTGCAAATCATCTGTTTTGTGCCAGAGCTGAAGCCCAGAGGCTCTCTCACTGTTTGCACAGCAGTGCTGTTGACCTTTTGAGTCACATTTTCAAGTTATAAAGTATAGGCCTGAAATCAGACCCCTTTTTGCTGGGTTGAAATTGATAGTAAATTAGAACAATTATGCTCATATGCATGCTAACCTTGTCCCATGATTGGCCCTAGAGGATATAGTCATGTGTTGGAGGTGGAGATACAGTAGGCCTATGTTTAACAGATGGTAACTGATGTACTGCACTTGCCCCCACCTCCCAACACCCCTCTTTTGCTATTGTACGAATGTATTTGGTCACAGTGCTCGATTTCTGTAGAGGTTCTTCAGGAAAGAAAATGCTGTTCTTTCTGTTGCTCTTGCCTTTGTTATACTGTATCTTCTCCATGTCATTTGTTTATCTTTCTGTCTGTCCTTAGGGGGCACCAGGGGAGCCAGGCCTGTCCATTATTGGGCCAAGAGGACCTCCTGTAAGTCTCTTCACCTCTCCTTACACCACATAAACTCCTGTCCTATCTCTAAACACTTGCACAGCACACTTGGGCCTGCAATCTTAAGCATTTTATTTGCTGCCCTTTCTGGAGACGTCTGCTTAATGCTTCTGGGACTCATGCCTGTTTTATGCTACGTTGTACGACGGTGTTGCATGCCGAAAATAGCCAAGCTTGCAGATTTGCTATTTACAGCTCGTGATTGGACAATTGTTGAGATTTTCTGTCCATGCTCTTGTTACAGTATATGAGATCCAGGATTAAGAATGTTAGTCAAGCAGTCACTGTCCTAGATTACAATTACAATTTACAATTTAGGCATTTAGCAGACGCTCTTAACACATTGAGAGCCCACGCTTAACTGCCCAAAATCACTTTCACCTAGAAAATCCATTCACATTTTTTATAATTCAGCTGACTGGAGACACATGCTGGAACTTTTTACTTTGAAATGTTTTATAGTTTCTGAGTTATTTAATTTAAACGCCAAATGCATTCTCAATGGCGAAAAAAACAAACTTTGGCACCACGTGTTAAAAAAAAAAAAAAAAATGTTTTGATTTTTCTGATTTTTTTTAATAAAAAGCCCAAGACGTCCACAGACGTCTTGGGCTATGCACGTTGCGCAATACCCAGGACGTCCACAGACGTCTTGGGCACAAGATGTGTTAATCCAGAGCGATTTACATTAAGCAATAACAAAAGCATGGCATACATCACATATAAAAAAAAGTAGTTATCATGAATCATGCGTACAATAAGAACATAACAGTGGAGTATCTATGTAAACTATACCTGTACATACTATACTATATTATATATTATACATGTGTACTATAAAGTGCTATGACTACATAAAATGCAATTCTAGAGATGTCTACGTAACAAGCTATAAGTCTGTTTAAAATACTATCTAAGTCTACATAATGTGCTATCTAAGGGGCTAGGCTAGGGCAAGTGCTACGGGCCATGGTGGAGTCTGAAGAGGTGGGTTTTCAGACTACGGCGGACTAAGATTGTAGGTGAATGTACCTGATCCAAACAATAGGACAGTGCTACTGTAAATGCATATTTTGGGGGAATATCTTAACAATGGTGAGGGCTGTATAATTGTTTTGGTGGTAAAATAGATCATTTCACATGCCTGATTCTTTAACCATTTAAGTCTTGGGAGGAAATGCCGATCTTCAAGCTTCATGTGTCACATTGTGACAAATTGTGATCTAACCAGATCTACTCTAACCGGACATGAGACACATAATAAGGTCTTTTCTATTATGGCCCTGAAGCCTGTGAGTCAAAAATCAATGGACCAAATCGTGCTTTGGTGCATTTTATATATTTCCTCTTCTTTTCAAACAGCAGGAAAACAATAGTGTGTCAATCTGTGTGGCAGAATATCCCTTTTCTCAAATCTCTTTGAAGACACTTCAGTCATAGTTCCTCTTTTGTTCCAGTCTACGGTTGCAGAACAGTAACATACACAGCCAATAGTCTAGCCACTTAAGTGGAGCCGACATCTGTTTTTCAAATTGGTGATTATTACAATATATAGGCTACCTGTGTGTGTGTGTGTGTGTGTGTGTGTGTGTGTGTGTGTGTGTGTGTGTGTGTGTGTGTGTGTGTGTGTGTGTGTGTGTGTGTGTGTGTGTGTGTGTGTGTGTGTGTGTGTGTGTGTGTGTGTGTGTGTGTGTGTGTGTGTGTGTGTGTGTGTGTGTGTGTGTGTGTGTGTGTGTGTGTGTGTTCATGCGTGCATGCGCATGTGTGCCCACTCTTCCTGAAAGGGTAATAGGCATTTCTAATGAATAGCAGGCTGGGGAGGAAGTGAAGCGCAGTAGGAGCCAGGTTCTGAACATAGAGGGGCAGTCAGAATGAGGTACTTGAAAGATAGCTTCCCACAGCAGGTGAGATTGACATGAGAGGTTGGTCTTGACCTGAGATGGAACAAGGGAGTTAATTTGGCAGATAGGTTGGGAGAAACAGAGAGGAAATGACAGCTTAGGCTAGCCAGGTGGGCTTGGCTGCGCTGCCACACTGTCATTTTAGATAGTGGAAGATTAGTGGTGCAGGGTTTTCTTCTGCAAGAAAGGTTTTCCACTATAGTGGAAAGCTGCATGGGTTGCAAACCAAACAATGTTTTCCCCCCTGCTAGCAGTGGGGCTCTAAGGATGGCAATGTCAGGTGTTCAGTGCCTCAAACACTTTGGTTACATAACGTATCTCTCAAACTACTGGTTCGAATCGGTTCTACACCTTCATGCTCCCCAAAGGATGGCATCTACATATTTTGGGGAGCCCAAAGTCACCCCATGGCCTTTCTTCTAATGCCTACCAAATTTTCCACTTACACCCAAGATATCTGGTCAGGTAACTGGAATGCTCACCTTAAAACACACAAACATTTGTTTTTCTTTTCTTCTTACTGAGAGACATTTTTAGGAATAGGTTTAGGGTTAGGCATAGATTCAGGTTTTGGCACCGTTAGGAATAAGATTAGATTTAACCGTTTACGTTTAGGCATAGTTTACTGAGGTTATGTTTAGGAAAACCAGGCTGAGTATATGTAGTTCCGCCGGCTGTATGCCCGGTGTGACTGTGTTTTGAGGCAAGTGTTCCAGTAGGCCTATCCCACCGGCAAAGTCCAGAGCCCTGACTAGTTTTAGATGTTTTTGTCCCACTAACGGCAGTTTGAGCTAACCTGACTCCGCCAGATGGGGCAGCAGAGAGTACACTGGGTTCCCCCCTCCTGCTCCCATCTGGGAACTCTCAGGCAGACTTGATGCCCGGCCACAAAACGGCCTGGCCAATCAGCGGCAGCTAGAGGCGGGATCAAGGCAGCACTGTGTATGCGTATTTATCATAGCGTGCTCCGTGCTGTCAATAGTCAATATCCCATGTCCCTTGTAAGGCCGATGTAAAATACAACAAAGCCATGTTCTACAATGTTTTTCATAACAGACTCGAGATTCTCCCGGGAGAGAAAACATGCAAGCCTGCATATAAGTACTTCTGGTCACAGACATACAATCTGTTCCATTAGCCACATTCACCCCTTCCTTGTCATTTTCTTCCTGTTTGTCTTTATTGCCCCCCCCCCCCCCCCCCCCCCTCACTCTTTTCCCCTGGGATACAGATTGGCCTTTACCAGTCAGTCCCTGAAGCGCACGGTCCACAGCTCAAATCCACCTCGTTTTCATCAGAGCCAGCCTGCAGGCTCTGATGAAAACATGTTAATTGCTATTGACGTATGTTAATTGAGCGTATTCGACCTTGTTCTTTATACTAGTCCGTATTTATTACATTGGAAAAGCGAAATCTCTTTGTGGATCTCTCTATTCAGTGTTGTGTTTCAGCGTGTTCCGCGGTACTCCTCTCTTTTTTTTTTCTTTTTTTCGTTCTCCCTTCACAACCCACGCTGAAGTTACTCCCCATTGCCTACGGTATCACTCCCGCTGTCAAAGTCAATTACAGCACACTGCCCAAAAGCTTTTCTGCACAGAAGGAGGGGGAGAATGGAGCCATGACTTTGTACACTGACCTCCTTTCAGCAGATTTCCACGTCAGTCCTCCACAAGTCAAAAAAACACACCGTGATTTTGTTTCTGTTTCTCTTTAGGGGCAGCCGGGAACCAGAGGATTTCCAGGCTTTCCAGTAAGTCAAAGCTGGGCCGTTTATCCTTTATATAAGTGGTGGTCAGTCGTTATAGATGAAGATTTTATTAAATGGGGCCATATTAAGCAAGTACTTGCTCTGAGTACCTAAGTGGCCCTCATAAGCAAAAGAAGTGTCGGTAAATGACTTAAGTACGTAAGTGTCCCATGTACTGAAGTGTTACTGCCAAACAGTAGTTGTTTCAGGTAGGCCTTCTGTATGATGCATGATTCATTTCCATGATTTTGCAATCATGGAAATTAATCATGCATCATACAGAATATACCTAACCAGTGTTGTGAGACACTGGATACTTGACTCAAAGTCACCCATTAATAATACCGGGAAATCATCCGTGTCATTTTAGATTATTTGCGTTTGCTATTCAAATATAGCAGATATACAAGCTCACAGCGAGCTTGTACATCTGCTATTTTTTAACATTTTTGAAAAATCTTGAAAGTGTGAGAATAACTGATTTAGAAGGCATTTTGAAGAATCGGCGTCAGCCCTTAATGGGTCAACACAGTGCAGTAGTTCCCTTGACCACTTGCACTCATCCTGTTTTCACCCGGTTCGGAGCACAGATGCTCCTAACCCATTACCATTACGTGACTTGAAAATACTTTGACTGCCTCTTGAAAATGTCCACACCACAGAGCTAGTATAATGTTAGCTATGCAATGCATCAACCATTATTATGCTTTTAAATCTATTGCTCTCTTCTTTTATCCTATAGGGTCCAATCGGGTTGGACGGCAAGCCTGTGAGTTTCCACCCACTTCCTGACAAATGTGAAATAATTGCGCAATTTAGTGTTTTTTAGTGCCCAGAACCTGCCACCTTATGATGGTAATGAGCATAATTAAGTTAAGAATGATTATGGTCATTATTGTAATAAAATCTCTATTAGCATCATTACTGTTATTACAGGGTGGAGTTAAACATGTTATTGATATTCCTAAGACGTTTTCCCAAGGAAATCAAGTCCAGGTAACTGTTGGGATCAATTTGATTCTTTTTGTCCACCTGCACTCACTGTGTTATGTTCATACAGGGGCAGAACGGATTGAAAGGAGACATGGTGAGTGCTCCTCAAATGCCTCATGAGATTTTTCACATTTGTTTTTGTGCATATATATTGTACATCTTGTTTCTTCACAATAAATGCTTGGCCCTGTAGAAACAGACTAGCTATGTATTTTAGATGCATTACATACGATTACCATAAACAAAGCTTTACGCAAATATAACACGGTGTGAGCTCTCTTTTGGTATTATGGCATTGCATTACCTGGTTGTTTACTTTGTGCCCTCAGTGTAGCCACACAAATTCACTGGGAAAACAGACTAGTGGGCTGATTTATGTACAGAGTAACGGGATAGCAGTAGGCCTCCTGTTATAGTGACAAGGAGAATGCCGGGCCATATTTAGTAGAGAGGGTGCGTCTGATGGGAGCTGTTATGCACACTCTGGGTTTCAATCAGGGTTAGTAGGTAAAACGCAGTATAACTGACATGGACACAAAGGGATTTTGCACTGACTTAAGATGCATGAACCGTGAATGCATATGCTTTATGCATTTTCCTCTACGTTAAAATAAAAAAGATACAGTGTGGGCAAATCCCAGTTTTGTTTTATTGTCCGTGCTGTGAACACTGTTCCTGAGACACCTTACAAAGCAACGTTTAAGTTCTGAAATTCATCCATTTCATACCGTGACCAATGATCTGACAATGACTTGCCCTGGCTTTGTGATGCTCGCGTTTCTACCCTGCCGGAGAGCCAAAGAAAAGAGATGGATTCCCCTCTCCTCCAGACACCTTTACTGGCCCCCATCAATCCCATAGGCTCCCAGCGCGCCTTCGGCTTGAGTCACCACCACTGTTAAAACGCTACTGCCCCCACCACATCTATCTGACCGCTGGACGGCTCTCACTATGCCTCACCTGGGACTTGGAATCATGGTTTTATTGACAACTTCTCTCACCGATTTTGATCCTTATTGGATTTTTTTTACAGCCTCAATAAAGATATATTTTATTTAAAAAAAGAAAGAAAGAAGGAGCTCTGTGTTCTTCTTGGATGCTGTCCGTAGCGTAGAGCAGCTTGGAAGCCGTTATGACATTGATGCTCTGGTTTTTATCATGCCCGCTGGTGATGTTAGTACCTTTGTTTGAAAACCATTACTCTTGCTCAGACTTGGAGGAGGCGGGGCTATCACGCAGGGGTTTGTTTTATGAGTGGTGGTGGAGCTCCGAGTGTGTGTGGAGTGGTTCCTCTTCATTGGAGCTCTGCACACGCGGGAGGATCTCTGGGCCAGCACAAATGGCACGTCCGTCCGGGAGGCCAAGTGGGGTTGGATAATGTTGAAATAATGTTGAATGTTGATGAATGGCCCTATAATGAGCTCCCCTTTCGAACCCCCTTCCTGACGAATGTCGAGGAGCATTGAAAAAGGCTTTGAGGGGTCATCTGGTAAATGTATAGAGATGGTGTCCCCTTCACAAAGTAGCTTTGGCACTCTTGTGACAGCGGGGTCACAGGCGTGGGGTGTGCTGGATGTGTCCAACTGGGCCCTTTCCCCGAGTCCATTAATCAACCAGTCACCAGGCTCTGACAGCTAGCTAGACAGGCACCCACCCCAGGAGCTGATGGGAAGTCATATTGAGTGGCTTTGACTAGAGTGGAATCGACATATGTAGTTGGCAAGTCATCAGATTAGATTCAGTCCATTACTGATCTGATAACCTTTACCGGGATACATGTTTACAAATCCTGTTCAATTTAAATCTTTGAGGTATAGTTAACTTGTATAAGTATGCATACATCCATCAATGATTGATTGTTCTATTTCTGTTTATTGTCTTAGGGTCACCGTGGACCTAAAGGAATCCCAGTAAGTTTTTGAAGTCTGCTATTCGTCTATACTGAATGTCTGTATTTTCATCACCCTATTTTGCTCACCTCTTCTCCTACTTTCCAGGGTGAACCTGGTCCCAAAGGCGAGAAGGTGAGTTTTTTATATTATTATTATTATTATTATTATTATTATTATTATATGTTAGTATTAAAAGCAGTGTGTAACACATACATTTTATTTACTGACTAAAGCAAATAGCATTTCACCAGCCAATTCAATTTCTGCAATAAAATCAAGATAGACTACACTGATTGTACTCAAACTTATATCCTGATGCGATTATAAGACTTGACAAGCTTAACACAGCCAGCCCCAACCAAATCTTACCAAACCTTGGCCGGTGAGGTGAATAGTGTGAGGCCTGACTACTGCAATGACTGGAGATTTATTTTCTCTGATCCATTCCTGTGTTCCTGTTTTCTCCAGGGCGTCTGTGGAGACTATTCACACCGGGTAAGAAGACATCCTACATTCATCCAATTTATGCTCGTTCATCTTATTTGCGAAGTCTGTTTTTTAATTTATTATTAAAAGTGTGACATTTCTTTCTCCTCATAGATGGTAACTGGCGTCAGAATAATACTGTATTCTCCCATATAACAACTTATCTTTCACAGGTCCAGAGTCCAGACATATGGGCAGCGGTGAACCTAGTGTAATAACAGAGGAGAATAGAGAGAGAACTTGAAAGAGGAGCAGGAGAAAAAAAGAAGCGGGGCTTTAGACAAACGACTCTGTGATAGGTAGCACATGCATAAAATGCAAACAGGCGTCCGGGTGATGCAGATCGTCCCAGGGTCTCTGGGGCTTGGCTGCTTGGGAGAAAACAAGGCAATTACAGGCTGCTTGCTGGAGCATACACTCAGATGTGATAAGGCCCTGTATGTGGGGGTGCCAAGAATAACCCATTCAGGCTTGACGTCGAAATTAAAAAAAAATATTTTCTAAATTATGACAATTTTCTGAAAGATTTGAGGCACATTTTAACGATTTTTCAAAAATAGCAGACCTACAAGCTCATAGCGCGGCACTCGGTGCCGCGCTATGAGCTTGTAGATCTGCTATTTTTCAATAGCTAAATTATAACATAATGTATGTAACACCATAAGGGGTTCCCGCTCAAAATGGGATAAGAGTCTCCTGTGTGTACTGGGGGGATTTTTCAGATAACTAAGTCCATTTCCAGTGTAACCCGAACTCCTAGCTATTTAACGGCTGCCGTGGAGATGTGAAGAGCAACGTTTTCATAAACGTTTGTTACACTGTCAAACTTTGTATCAAAGCACTGTACAATAACAGTCCATGTTGAAACAAGTCGTCGATAATTCCTTAGGCTCTGATATGCATCTCCTGCCACCAAATGCTTTTGGGTTAGATAAACATAGTAGTTCAGAATGTGGAGTTCAGCGGAAGTGGAACTCAGTATGCTTTGGGGCTGTTCTAAATTCTTCAATCTGCACTGGTGCCCCGCTTCACTTGATGTGCGTGTGTTTAATTACTTTTATACAGTTCTTGGAGTCTCCTGCAGCAATCTGCACGGGAGGTCCCCTGTTGGTGGGCAGTTCCACTCAAGTTCACATGATGAAGATGCGGGTGCTAGTCAAGTCCATTTTATTTATAGAGATTTAAAAACAACCAGGGTTGACAGTGTTAGGGGAGACTAGGTGGTATGTGTGCGTGTGCGCGCGTGGGTGTGTGTGGGGGGGGGGGGAGGGTATACAATGCTGTGGATCTGCAATCTTTCCTACTGGTATGGGAAGTGCAGTGTGTGTGTGTGTGTGTGTGTGTGCACGTGTGTGTGTGCGCGCGCGCACGTGCGTGCATGTGTGTGTTTTTGTGTGTTTCTGCGAATCTGCGTGCGTGTTTGTAGCTGACCCATTGTGTTGATTTAAATGTTCTGAAGACGAAAGTGATCTTAAGTCATGACTGACCCGTCAGTAGATCTACACTCGATTAAATCATAATCACCATTACCGCTGTTGAGCAAATGTTAAAATGTTATTGAGTTTCAAAACTGACCCCTTACCTGGTATGCAGGGCGTCTCTGTGCAAGAACTCCCTCTGAAAACCCTGGCTGCCTTGCGCTCCAGTCAGGCTCTGATGATGGTTAAGGTTTGTGGGTGCCCTTAAAACACCCCCATATCCTCGAAAGTGGTCTCCACACAGTCATGCCGCAAAGAGACACAGTGCTCCAAAATACTCAGGTGCTCCTCAAACCTCTGCTCTCCACCCACCCCCCCACCCCTCCAAGAAAGAGCCAGTCAATCAATGTCACTGGCCTCCCAACCTACAGTAGCAATGTGCAGCGAGGAGGTTTTGGTTTCTAACGAAACAATCTGACATCTTTCCACGCTGTAATCCCCTTACCTTCAGCTGAGACTCTGAGAACAGAAATAGAGCAGGCTTTCACTGTTTGTTTTTGTTAAGATGAGAGCTTTGACATTGGGTACCTAGTGGTAATGTTGTTTCACTCAGATCTTAATCACTTAAATCCTATATGATTTGTTGACTGGGGTGGCTCTATACCTGATCCTCTCCTCTGTTCTTGTACACCACCTCTTCGCCGAAAATGGCCCATCTACAAGCATGCATTGTGAGCTTGTACATCAGCTATTTTTTTCAGAATCTTCGCCCTAGAATGAATGTGGTTAAAGCAATAGAGCGATGATCTTGTGAGCTGGTGGTGTCGGTGGTAACACACTATATTACAGCATGGGGGCAGATGTGGTGGATCGCTGAACATGGTGGGGTTATATACAACTGTAGCAGCACACTTGCCTACTTTTAGTCCATTTCCTCCCCTTTACTCATAAATCACATGCTGTATATATTTCCTCATCATGTAACTATGTAATCAATATTTCTCTGTTAAACAAGTCAATGATTAAAGTCATATACGTAGGATAATAATTATCCTATTGATCATATAGTGAGGAAAAGCATTCTCCTTTTGTTCAAAATTCAAAATGGAAATATATACCGTATGTAAAAAGTAGGCAAGTTGCACACAGCTCGCTCCAGTAGCCTGTGTCAACTAGGCCATGGGGATGTCAGTGGGATCATACCTTTACGCTTCCTCTCTCTCTAACTTGTATCTGACAATGCTGGTCATCTCAACAGAAGCGACGTATTGTACAGCCCTGTGTTGGACAGTTGGCCACAGTAAGTCTGGATGTGTACTGTGCTGTAGCTACTGCTGTACGACGTACTGTACTCTCTTTGTGGCAAGACTGAATCCCACCTGATCTCTGCTCAGCTGCAATCTAGGGGCCCAGAGTGTTGTTGATGAGGGGAGTTGGTGCAAAAAAATTTAAAAAATAGAAACATAGATATATATACACAGTATATATAAAGAAATATGTGCAGGCCCATTATGAATAGCCTATGGCCGATGGCTTGTACATGAGAAATGTGCATGCCTTTCACATGCTTGTGAAATAATGGTGTTGGGTATGCGGGTACAGTATGTCAACACTCCCCTTTTGCCACCATCACCTACTGTAGCCTCTAGTTTGCAGGACTGGCAACTGTGTTTTTCTTTCTTCAGCCTCCTCTCTTTCTCTCCGTTGCCTTGCCATTTTCCTTGCTTTTCACTCTCATTTTATTGTTTTCTCTCCTTCCTTCCTCCCTTCTTTGCCCCCCAACTTCTGGTTCCCTTCCCCGTCTCCTTTCCCTGGCCTCCTTCTCCTACTCCTGGTGACCTTTGCCTGACCTTTTTGCACCGCTGGCCACCTGTGCTTTGTGAACCCCAGATGTTGCCCATCACCGTGCGCAACATGCCCTCAATAAGCCCTCTAATCCTAAAGCGCCTCAAGGTACTATTTCTCTCTGAGCCTGTCTGTCTCGTGCCTCTCTGTCCTGTGGATGCCAACTGCCGTCGACCGTCGCCGAACGCCGCTAAAGTCTGAGTTATATTTGTCACTATATGTCGCACGTTGAAAGTTGCCGATCACAATCTGCGACACGTTGTGAGCTTGTAGATCGGCGATTTTCAGTGCATGAAGCCATCGTGCAACTATAAATCAGGCATTTCTGTAATGCTTCATTTCATTCCTTCTCACTCTTAATGTATTTTGCTGTTTAGTGACAGACCTTATCCTAGATTGAGCGAAGTTACACCTTATCTGGAATCAGTGCTATTGCTTTGATATGAAAGTGGTCTGTATTGTTTTTAATTGGTTATAATAAAACATGATTAATCTTAACATTAAAAATTATATAACCATCTATTGATTTAAGAACAATGTGGAGGTGGCCAGTGGCATACAAATGGATAAAGTTTTTATTTTCATTTTTTACATTATACAAATAGTGTGCCATTTATTTACCATTAATTAAGGTGAAACAAAAACCTCAAAGTGAATGGCTGTCCTGTTGTTATAGTCAAAGAACCCACGGTTTTCGATCGAATGTGGAACAATCTACAACATTGCAATCAGATCATGTACTGTACACAGCAGTATCTTGACAGCCGGAAATATCAAATCAGAGCCCGATCATGGCAAGTATAATGCCTGATCTTCACAGTGAACTTTCACCTCTGACTCTCTGAAAGAGCCTCAGCTTACCTGCCATGTGCTTCAGCGGGCACCCTACCCTGTTAGTGAGAGGGCCTCCTGGCACAGGTAGACCCGAGTTGGCATCCGCCCTTCATCTTGTTTTTCCCCCCAGGTGTGCAGTCCGCTCTGTGCCAGGACAGAATACCTTGTTTGGAGACAATGCTGCACACTGTAGTAGAGCAAAAAATCTAAAGGGAAATACCACCCTTAACTGGGTTGGCTGTGTTTTGTTTAAAAAAAAAAAAAAAAAAAAAGCCCTGCGTGGATCCAATCTGGTGTACCATAGAGGAATGTGTTCATTTAAGTCCTGTATCCGGCGACATAAATCATAGCTGCACAAACTTTGTTCCACAGTGGGGAATGCTAAAATATGGATCTGATGTGGACGGATATGTTCCGGATTATCTCAGGGTAGACCCACTGTTAGACTTGGCAACACTGAGCATGAGCTACTGTAAATGTATGTTCTTTATAAAGTTACTCTGTGATTATGGAGTACTTGGATCAAGGCCAGTGCCTTGTATTATTACATTATTTTTCAGTTGGACCGCGTGTGCTAATAAATCGTATACTGTGGTTGAATCATCTCATGCCATGTCAAACTGTTCCTTTCTATTGAAATGACAATGAATATAAATCCAGAGTCAGACCTAAGAATCATGGAGATCATAGTGGTCTTATTAAGTGCGTGAGATGAATTCCAGGAGTATGATCGGAGAGTAAACTCTTAAAACCGTAGGATCTGTGCCTGCAGGCAAGATCATGTCAGTTCTCCATATTGTCCATTTACCTTGATTTGATTTGTTTAGTCTTCGCTTGTGTTATAGATCATTTCCTGTTCTCTGGCTCTTAGTGGACGAGTTCACAGAGCAATCACACAAAGAGATGAGTTGCTTGTCGGGTGCAGGAAAAAATAATGACACAATTCCATTCATTCATTTGAATATAAACGGTTAACACTGTAGTGGACAACGTAAGTCTGCAAGGCGATGGCATTGAGATTGCATTTAGAATCCACAGTTTACCCATCCACAGTGCCACACTCTCCAAACCAAGGTACTCGTTGAAAACAGTAACGGCAATACAACGCTTTGTCTTGCTCCTCTCTAACATTTCTCTGTGCAACAACCTCTTCATCCAGTTATTGCATGTATGTGCAGTGCAGTGTTGAGGTTGTTGTGTTGGCATGGTTTGCTGTGGGAAGGCTGGCTCTAGCATGGCAGGTTGTAACTCAAGGTCTCTCAGCAGGGCGAGCCTGGAGCGCAAGGCCCAGCAGGACCTCCTGGCCCCCCAGGGCCTTCCGGCTTGAACGGAGTCAGTGGCCCGCCGGTGAGTTCTTTACATAGTACAGAGCGCCGGATGAATGTCTAGAGTAGATGGCGATTGCAATTCAATCAGAACTTTACACAACCTCAGGCAGGAAGTACTATTGTACTTAAATGTGGCCCAGTGTGATTTGTTAACCGTGGTCAGTGTATTCAATGAAATCATTCAATGTCATCATTCTACCATTCCATTTCCATTCCGATACCAAAACATTTTGGTAAACAAACTGATGTGCTTGAAAGGCAACTTCACTGATATTTAATGTGAGTCATGTCGTGAGGACGACATGAATATTTGACATAACACTTCCCTATTATGCTCTGTTTCACAAGCTCTCTTTGTGCTGAAAAGTGTACATAAATGTTGTGAAAATATGTCATATTACATAGGCTGGCAGCGCTTTTCCAGTGCTGACTCTGAGAGAGTAAACTGTTGACACACGTAACGCAGTTGGGAATTGTTATGATCATTATTCACGTCTTTCTCACAGTGGAAGAATAGGATTCACGTTAAATACAGCTGAAGTTGCCCTTTAACTTAGAGAGCCTCCTGTTTGGCAGTCAAGAGGTGTTATAACTGTCATAATTTAAGTGTTTTCGTTACTCAATGTAAAATAGAATTGCAGAATTTATATTTTCTAGTTCTATCTCAACTGTTTTAATAGAAAATAGACATTTTGATTATTAAGTCTTCACTCATAAAGCCTCTTTGTTCTACTTAATAAAGGGGAAACCAGGTGAACCAGGCAAACCAGGAAAAGACCCGAGGGTGAGCTTTAGTTTTGTCATACCTCTACTATTATTATTATTCTATTTTTACTAGATTTGCACATGTGAAAATACTGTATCGGTATGACATTAATTTTCTTCTTTATTCTCTTTGTAGCTTCTACCAGGAATGAAGGTAAACAAATCGCTCTTGTTTTTACAAACACAATTATCGTTAATTTTCTTCAGCAGCTCAGTGGACTCTCATGATGATCTTTGATTTAACTCGAGATGAAAAAGGTGGATTAGATGGAGTTGAGTTGTTTCCTCTCTCTTATTGCTGCAGCTGTGTGCACAGCCCCAACCTACACGGCAGAAAGAGACCTCATCGGTAGTGATGTGTTTCTTTTGGACAGAGCAAATACTTTTCCTCCGATGATGCATTAATTGTCATGGATAATTTGAGAGGAAGAATCTTTGATTGTCACGTCATGGAACAGCAGAGTCCTGTAAAACGGCTGTGTCTTTACGAAAGAAAAAGTAACAAGTTCATATCACAGCAGGGGCTTGAAGGTTCACTGTGTTTCTCACTTCATGGGACCTTAAACAATGAGCAATAGCATCCCTCAGCTGGTCTACAGCAGGCCCAAAGCCATCTGGTTGGAAAATATGACTTTGATCTCCTCAATACAAGACAGCACACAGGCCACCTGCTAGGTCTCCTGTACTGTCAAACCTGTCTGTGTAATGATACTATGGTGTACAACACATGTTTCACTTGTCAGTGCTATTTACACTATGAGAGTGTAAAAGAATGGAACCACATTTGGCCCAAGACGGTCCATTTGGTCCCATTTGTAGACATTGAAGACAACATAGAGGATTTCACAGTATAAGTGAAAGATGAATATTGGTTTCTCTTTATAGGGTGAAGCGGGTTCAGCAGGTCCAAAGGTGAGTCTGTGTAATTATAACTTTTGTATGAGAGATATTCACTGTTGTGTCAGTGACCAGAGATACACACTGTAGTTCCAGTACGTGATCTACAAATTGCCTACTGGGCAACAGATGGATTTTACATCACAAAGTGAAAATAATAACCATATATCACTGCCAGTAGATATGGAGGGGGGGCAGCAATTTCTCTGGGTCCATCTGCTTTCAAGTATCGGCTTGGATTAAAATTTAATACAGGGATATAGTGAGGTGATATTTCATCTCTGTGTCATATGACTTATTTGAAAATGTCCCACAGACTGTTTATGGGTTTTATACGTGTCTGTAAGCAATAACCTGGCATTTTTGGAAGGGAATGATATATCTGTAAGAAACCTGCCATTATATTGAACTTTGAACAAGGCCTCAATCAGCAAAGACTTGATACCTGATGCAATGAATTCCTGCGTTTTCGTTATGTTGTTTCTTGTCGTCGTCATCAACTTTGCCTTGCCTTGTCTTTCTTCACAGGGCGATCAAGGTGACGTTGGTGCTGTAGGTCCAGAAGGCCTGAAGGTACTTTATGTTTCTATGCCTTTCTTGACAATATTCATATCTCAATTCCTCACTTACGCATGGGGAGTGTCGGGTAGCAAGCTGACGGATTGACAACTAGCACTGACTGGAGCCCATAGCACAATAAATATCTCCCCTCACCGAGCAGTGGTAGATACAGTATGTGGTCTCTCATGAGTGCAAAGACCGCAGGTTCGAAGCCAACCTCAATCTTGTCTCCCATGTCTCTCCTCTCTCTCTCGGCCCTTGGTTTCCTGTCTCTGACCTATCTGAAATAAATAATGAACCTAAGAGACAAAAACAACACAACATGCATAGTACATAAGCAGGCACAGTCACACATACTCACATGGTCCCAGTGGCCAATTCTGGGAGCTAACCTTGGCTGAAGCCCTGCAGAGGACACAGAGAGAGAGAGCTATGCCCATTAAACCATCCACGTGGCTGTCCTCCACCACTTTTCCATGGCTTAATGGACTTCCTCTGGCGGGGACACACACACACACACACACACACACACACACACACACACACACACACACACACACACACACACACACACACACACTCACAACTGTTCTGCACTAAGCTGACCCTAAGCTGAGCCATCACATACAACGTGACTACTGAGACAGACAGACAGACAGACAGACAGACAGAGGTGAGAGAGAGAGAGAGTTGTAGGGTTTCAAAAGGTAGGAAATAAAGAACGTTAAATGGAACTTAATAGAGAATGGAGCAGCCGGGCAGAGTGGAGGACATTAAATCATAAAAAGTATGTGCCAAGAAATGGCTAATAATTTTAGACTTTGTCATACGACCGCATCCCTCGACAAAAATAACCGATTCTCATTTGAAAATGGGGGAAATGCCTGCCTCCTTTGGCCACAGGGTCACCTCTACATAAGCCCCGCGGGCCGGCTAAAAGTCTCAGCCCCCGAGTAACGTCCAACTGTTTGGCTGCTGCTGTCACAACAAAACCACTGTATATAAATCCATGACGTGATGCATGAAGTGATTATTACCTGATGCCACATATAAAAATTGCTGATTTATAATGTGGGAGCTTTTTATAGTCGACAAAATACCCTTTCATTGTATGGTTTTAATACTATACATTGATTTCTTGGGACTCTGGCCACTGGAAGAACTTTGCTATTCTGAGCTCCTGTGCATATTATTGCCCTGTTAAACCTCAGCTATAGTAGTCTCCCCATCTCTCTCCGTTTTCCCAGGAAATCCTCCCAGGAAAGCCTGTATGAATTGTGGGGTTTATGAGGACGGTGGCTCCACTGTACTGTAGGTTGCTGAAAGGCCAGGGGAAGTGATTGATTTAAATGGGTCTATTATGGTTTTATAATCTTATTCAAGCTCTACACATTGATTCATTCATGAAAACATTGTGTACGATACAGTACGTTACGGTACTACAGTGTGTCCTCCTCCACACTCCCAGGTTGCTTTATTCTGACATTTGCAGAAACATCAGCTATTGAAAAATGTATATAAAGATAGGCTTATAGTTCCTACCTATAAATTCATTTAATCCATTGTCAGGTAAAAAACAACTAAGTGCTCTGTATGTATGGCTCTGTGTGCATGGGGCCAGATAATGCTTGCAGCAGGTTATATTCTGCCATCTAGTGGTTGACTATGAAATTGTCATTTACAACAATACGATGAAGGTACCATTGTACCATCAGTGCAATCTATTTTATTGTGTACTGTAGTGACAGTAAAAAGGTTACGTGGTCTTGTGTACAGGTACTGTACTTTACAATAACATTTATTTTGACTAGGCTTCTCAGACATTGTAGCAATTAGTCATCTATTTTTTTGTACCTCTGTTTTTAAAGCAAACGTATACACAACAACGGCAATAATATGTCTTTTGTATTTGTGTTGTCCTCTCACAGGGACTGAAGGGAGACCTAGGAATTAAGGTAATTTCATGCATTTATTTATAATCCAGAGCAGTGTTGGTTACTTAATTTAACTTAGCCTATGCATTTATTTTGCATATTTTACTTCAGGGAATGTTCTTGCAGGGAATATTCTTGTTCTTGAAGTAATTTGGCTTTAGTTTAATTCAGCATGCCTACCAAAGTACAACACAGCCCACAATGGACTTTAGTTCTTTAGTTGTTTTTTTGTACTTGCTTGTTTTATGAATGGACATAATCTCCACTGACAACCTTGCGGGAAAGGAGCCTCCCATTGAAAACATTTGTGAGTGAGGGCGTGTGCTGTCAGGTTGTCGCCCTATATCTAGAATAAACCGGATGTCTGTGGCTCAATCTGTGAATGTACTGTACACTAACACAGTGAAAGCTCGATTGCCAGGTCTGGGCGAGATATCAGCACACTTCAAAAGCTTTCCCTCCGCCCCACATGCTTCGGCCTTGTCCAGTTTTAATTCCCCTTTGGCCAAAGATTGATGGAATATTCATTTCCACCAAAAGACCACAAGTTCGTTCTCCAGTCCATGGACCACCGTGATAGAAGGCCCGTGCAGAACGGCGCTGGTGTCATCTCTAAAGAGGAAGATTTATGTGACCTTGTTTCAGGCTTGTGTCATGTGGGAGCACTCCTTTTCCCCCTGGGCCGTTGATAGTCTTTTGATTCTCTCCTGGTTGAAATGGTGGGCTTGTTTTTGCCCACCTTGCCTTTCTGAAATGATGTCTCCATCCGCGCTGTAGGGAGATGAAGGACAACAGGGTTTCCCTGGGGAGAAAGGAGAAAAGGTACAGAGAAAGCCATGAATGAAGTTGTGCGTGGCATGTTGTTTAGTTTTTGATGGTGATCTGCATGGAAACATTACTCATGTCGGCCCTGGAGATGATTTAAATGTCATTCCTCGATTTATTTGACAGAAAGTTGTAATGGGCTGTATGTTGTGGTCTAAAAACTGTCCTTATTTAATTCGTCACATAATCCTATGCATGTAAACCACATCAACTATCAGAGGCATTCCTTCCCCATGAAAATAGTAACTGTTGTTGCCTGTTTTTGAACATGAACAGATTCTCAGATTTGTTTTAGCTTAGTTTCGGAGCTTATGTAGTGTAGCCTCTTCAGCCTGTAGGACCCTTGACCCCTTTTTTGGCCCCATCCACAACACTCAAAAATTGTTATCTATCAGGGTCCCTGATATCTATCAGGGTCCACATTTAGGATTTCAAGTTAATCACTAGCAGCCATTAGAACATGTGTATCAGCATATATTTCTACAACTACAGTAGCTGAACAGTGTCCAGATCCTGCAGTGAACATAATTCTCCACCTTTCATCTTCCTGCCTCCGCCATCCAGGAAGCTCAGTTGTCCCGTAACCATGGCAAATGATCTTGTTGCCGCGGTAGCGCTAGCAGTAGCGGCACAGGCCCGTGTGTTTTCTGCATTAAGCCCTTCACATGGACAGATTGAGAGAGGGGAAAGAAAGAGAGAGACTTCAAGGAAAGCACATATCAAGACGGTGGTATCCACGGGAAACAGCGAGCTGGAAAGGCTTTTATTGTTTTATAATAAAGAGAAAGTGCTTTCGCAGGCCAACCCTTCAAAGTTTTTGTATGGTCACCAGAGGATTTGTGGTTCTCAACTGACCCAAGGGATCTCTGTTCTATATATAAGCACACAGAGCTGGCTGGCTGTTCCTGCTACTAGACAGAAATAAAGTGGAACAGGTAGAGATTTTGCGGCATAAGTCATAACAATTAATATCTGCATGGTGCCGACCGCAATGGATGACGGCGTCACACCCTTAACCACTTCAAGCCCAAAGCGCACAGCAGGCTGCAGTTCCACATGCAGTCATAGAGGAAGCAGACAAGACTATACCACTCGTAGACCGTGTCTCCGTTACAACACTGTGGATCATTCTTAACCACAAGAACCCTAGCGTCCCTATTCTGGGCATATCATAATAGGTGAACATTTGGCACATAGGTGATCATTCTGTGAAAATAATGCATCACAACGCGATGTGTTGTTAGCTTCAGAGAGTGGCGACACTAGCGTTGACTCCCATTGTCTGCGGAAGTGCTCATTCTATCTCAATGGGATAGTTCCAGCCATAGGAGAAATGTTTGGAACTATACTGTAGCCCATACCATAGGCACCCGCTTTGCGGCGAGATCAGAGCGTGTCGCAACTCTCCTACTCTACACTCTGGTGAGCTTGTAGATCTGCTATTCCACGGACAACAAAGTATATACTTTCGTTTGAGAATCTGTTACATTAACTGTGCGACGACAGACACTTACAAGTGTATATCAGCCTTAATGTCATCATCACGGATGTGTGTCCCCGAGTCTACTTCAGCTTAATTCAATAAGCTTTGTCTTTAAAGGGGTCTTTGATTTCCGTTCCCCCTCGAGTCAGTGAGTGGGGTCCACTCTGGCCAGGAAAGTTGGATGATAGAAGGATGGGCTTAATGACGAGAAAGAGGGGGTCTGTGGGGAAGCTGCTCTTGCTTTTCTCAGGCTGACTGAATAGACCTTCCTGCCCTCCTGGAAATGAGAGAGGCAATGGCCAAACGCAGCTGGAAAGAACATTATGAACCATGGGGAAGACAAGCAATTAAATTCCGAGATCACCCACCTAGTCTTATTATTGTTCATTGTACTGTAGCTATTAGCTCTGCATGCACTAACTCTAAAGCCTTGTTCAGATTCAGACCAAGATTTGCAATGAGATTAAGCCACTTTAAGCCAAATTTATACTTCACGCACGGCTGTGTTGTGCCCCGCAAATAGCTGATTTATGAGCTCACAACATGTCGCTGATGCAAAGAGTTGTGAGGTTGAAGATCAGTTATTTTTATCTTGTGACACCATCATTCCACAGAGAATAGCCTAAATGAAGCATTACAACTTTGCAGAGAAAAATCGCAGAATTTCCCATACTATGAATCGGGTTTCATTTGCACCACCGAACAGATTGGCACAACTGTGTTTATTCCCCTATAATAAAAACCTGCATGAAACGTGAACTGCAGTAATATCACAGGGAATCATAAACTAGACTTGCCATTTTTATCGCCCAACTTCTCTGATTATTACCCTGTCCAGCTGTTGCCAGCATTAGTATTGCTCTGTTTTAGACCACTAGTGGAAAGTGTACTTCCCGGTCATGATGGAAACACTGGAAGACTTTAGATGAGGTCGACAGCACAAACACATTTTAAACTTGGCTGCAGCACAAACAGATTTTAAACAACTATAAGCCTGGCAGCATCAGTGGGGGGATCATTACCGTTTCTTTAAAAGCCGTGTGGGGTGGTCATTGATCTGTTTCGCCGCGTCTGTCTGTCGCTACATTTCCTCTGAAGTGGAACGCCTCTGTCCGCACGGCTTCAATAAAGAGATTATCAAATTGATAAATCATGGCTCGGCATGCCAATTTGACAGGTACATGCTGCCCTACACCAATTGAGCATCACAAGCATAGAGCCATGCGCACGCACGCACGCACGCACGCACGCACGCATGCATGCACGCACGCAAGCACGCACGCACGCACGCACGCACGCACGCACGCACACACACACACACACACACTTTACTTTAATGTTAAAATAGAAGCTAGCAGAGGGAATGGGGGACGGACCATTGAGTGCATGAGTGGAATGCTGCAAGCTTATTGGTGGAGCCATAGATCAAAGAGAGGCTCCGGTTCCTGTTTTAAGGGGGGGGCTGGTTCGGGTGAGCCTCTGAGGGACCCCACCACGTGATTACAGCCATCACCGCTTGCATCCTCCTGTGGGACGACTCGGATAAGGGGAGGGGGTCCAACAATGCTTTCATCTTTCTAGAAACGTATGCTAGGTATCAGACACTCTATCCTGAAAGGGTCCCTTCACCCCTCCCAACTTGACAGAGGAGTGTGATTATGAGATATGAGTCAGTCCCACACACACACACACACACACACACACACACCCCACTGTCCCACCCACCATATCCCTCGACTCAACCCACTCCCTCTGCACAAACCAAACAGAGCCACTGGCACTCTCTCAGAGTTTGTACACTCTCAGAGTTAGGTGTGGGTCCCGCCTCCTCATCCCTCCCATGTCTAATTGTCCGTCCTCTCGCTGTGCTCCCCATCCCCCTTCCCACCACCACCCCCACATGCCACCACAGCACCTGTTAGGAGCTCCAGTCACTTGTTGAGTGTTTGTCTGTCAGTGCAGAAAGGACCATGGGGGAGATCCATGGTCTAAAGATCTGCCGACTTGCGAACTATGATCTGCATGTCCTCCCTCAGACCAGCAGGAGCCCAGTTCTCAGTGTCTACACACCATTACAATCCAGAGTGTCCATTTAACTCTTGAGACCCTTACAGGTCCATATTATACTCTCAAGAGTCAAAATGAACGCTCCGGATTTTACTTTTGCCTGTAGTGCCATACCTTGCTAACCTGACTCCGCCAGATGGGGCAGCAGAGAGTACACTGGGTTCCCCCCTCCTGCTCCCATCTGGGAACTCTCAGGCAGACTTGATGCCCGGCCACAAAACGGCCTGGCCAATCAGCAGCAGCTAGAGGCGGGATAGCTGCTGCTGATTGGCCAGGCCGTTTTGTGGCCGGGCATCAATATGCCCCATCTGGCTTTCTTATAAGAGTTTTATTCAGGGTCAAAGTTTTACTAGGCATGTTTTGATGTGCTGATGGTGCTTTGCTATGCTGGGTTTCACCTTGTTTTCTTCCCTTTTAACACTAACTGCCATGTTCTATAGCTAGTAGCTATAGCTATTAGCTACCAATGAAAGCTGTTGTAGCTTACAGTGTGTATTTCATAGTTGTAATTATGTGCTTTTAGGGAGAACTGGGAATGCCAGGGAAACAAGGACTAAAGGTAGTTAATGCAATTTATTTAGCCAGAAATTGTTCAATTGGAGCACTTTGAATCACTAACAGTCCATTTCCTAACTGTTGTTGAGTGTTTGTTAAAGGCTTGTATACTCTGGCACTTATCTGATGAAATTATGACTGTACTGTGCACAGTGCGCTCCCTATTTAATTGATAGTTTTTATATGGTTATATTTCAGCGTATTGACCCATGTGGCACATCCGTTATGCGATGCTCAGCCAATCACAGCGCAGAATGACACCTTCCAGCCAATCACAGTGCGCAATACGTGCAGACGATTCCGTCCTCAAATTCAGTCCTCAAATTATTCCGTCCTCAAATTTTGAGGACACAATTACTTAAATTATTAGTTATTAAGATAACATTGACCATTTTCATGGATTATTTGAATTTCAATTATATTATAATGTATTATTGTATGACTTTAAACACACTTTAAACCCAACCTCTATACATCTATCTATATATTTACATGTACAGTATAAGGTATTTATGTCTCAGCAGACACACCTTCCACATTATACCAAATCCAGTGGGACAACTAGAATAGTAGGACTTGCATGCTCCTCCTTCAAGGCGGTCTGTGTACCGTTTCTGTACGTCTGTGGTCACAGCTGTGACTGTATATCATCTTTGGCACGTCTACTTGTTAATCTGGCCAATTGATGAGGGCAGCAAACACACAGACGAATTAAATGACTCTCATGTGCTCCCTGCTATTTATAACAACCAATTTCCGAGAGTTAATCGTCTTGCGGCTGCCTCTTGACGGATGATGATCATGCGACAGTTACTGTAGTCATCCAGACTCAAAACTGTAGAGAAAATATAGGAAATATACTTGTCATTTCAAAGCAGAGTTGTTAAAAACCTCTGTTCATTTGCGTACATGCTTGCCTGCCCGTTTGTATATGTCTTGATGGATGGATGGATGGATTGAGCTGATTGGGCAATCTGTGTTTGTGTGCTAGTGTGCATGTTTGTGCATGTACTCTTTCAAGGGGAAAATATAGGATTTCCGCTCATTGCCCATTATCTTTCGTTGAGATAATATATATTCTCATCACTTCCTATCTGCTTCCTTTCCTGCTTTTCTCTCCACTTATCTCTGTCGTGCCTTGCTGACCACCATAGGGAGAGTCAGGCTTTCCAGGCACCCCCGGACGTAAGGTAAATTAGCTTGGAGTGGTGACTGTGGCTTCTTGTTGTGTCATTGCAGTAAAGAATAGAATCAATGATCCCATCTCTTTGTCATAACTTCAATCTTCCTTCCATTGGAAAGGGGCAAGCCGCCATTCCTGGTACCCCTGGTATCCCCGGCAAGAGGGGCTATAGGGTAGGCCTGGCATGGAGTAGGCAATGGCATCCTAAATGTTTTGCTCCACCTGTCAGTCATCTGTGTGTCTTAGTGCCTGGACAGTGGACCTCAGTCCTCAGTGTTTGCCTTTGTAACCAATCAAAGCTGTGAATAATTCACAACTTGCTTCTTTAACTTTCACCCAAATAACATGTTTCAGTTGGCTGAAGTGTTTTTAATCCTAATAGCTGGTATGATTAACCAGCCTTAAGGGCTAATCCTAATTTAGGTGGACTGTTTGCTGTACTGATGTGTCATTCACATGGTGACCTCTCATTGTGCTGTGTGTCAGTAATGACTGACAGTTGATTATTAACACCTCAGCAGCGCATAATCACAGAATGGCTTAGGATGTCTGGGAGATGTGCTGTGATTATTCAGTATGTGCGTGTGCTGTTGATGTTGCACAGATGGATCACGTGGTTCTCAAACATTTTCATGTCAAAGACACCTTAGAAGAAAAAAGTCCTTATGCACACCTACAGAGGACAGGTGCGGTTGGATAACTGGAACTGGAGAAGTGGACAAAATGGGATCCCGCACACTGTCTTCACTTACAGCATTATTTTGTATTGAGCACCGTTTCGGTCGTTCAGACCTTCATCAGGCATCCATGTCAAAGACACCCAAATTGATTCGTAATAGGCAGCAAGAGCAAACCCCCATTTGAAAAGATTTTTTTTGCCAGGGATCCCCATAAGGACGTTTTGTTGTTAGATTAGTTTTTGTACATTCTACAGCTCTATACTGCAGGTGGGGAGATTACAGTGGAGAGAGGGAAACCTATGATCTGAATAATCATTCTTCCACTGGGTCAACTTGTAGCCAGGTTACCTGTGGGGCTGGGGGTCCACGGACCCCACTTTGAGAACCACTGAGATGGATGAACCCAACAAAGAATGAACATGGGTTCATCTTTGCTCTTTGCCCGCTGATCTGTGATGTTAATCTCAAATTGTAATTTGAGTTTCATGTTGTTTTACCAATAATTCATTTGACCATACTGTTATTTTCATTAAAGCAGTGTTTACTGTGCACTGTGTATTGACCTTGTCTTTGTGTTTCTGGCAGGGTGACAAGGGAGACCCCAGTGCAGCTGGTCAAGGAATCAAGGGGGAACCCGGGGTCCCAGGATTCCAAGGCCAAGCAGGACCTAAGGTATAATAATGACAGAATGTTTACAACATATTTAAGCTCTATATCTCTGCTGTTGGGGAGAAACCACCTAACCCCAAAATGTAAATTTTTCAAAGTTGCCTCATCAAAGTTGGTATTGTGACTTTATTGCGAATGCAGTGAGCAGCTTACTATGGAACCCAGCACTGTCTGTCTGTCTGTGCTTGCGTGTGTCACGCTGGGACACCACCCGCCCGCCACCAGAGGGCGCAGCTGTATCACACAAAAAAATACACACGCGCACGCACCACACACACACACACACACACACACACACACACACACACACACACACACACACACACACACACACACACACACAGTAGAAAACTTAAAAAAAGAAAACTTAAAAAAAGAAAACTTAAAAAAAGAAAACTTAAAAAAAGAAAACTTAAAAAAATCTTTAAAAGAAAAAGGACGTAAAAAAAGGGAAAAAAAGTACGTAATTTATTCTAATTGTTGAAATTTAGGAGCTGCGTTCGCTTCCCGTGTTCGCGCGTCTTACTTGTATAGTCAATTACTTGCGTGAGATTGGGGAGAGGTGCTGGAGTTAGATGGTTTCCTCCCGACAGCGACAACATATAAATCACTGTACAATGAATAGCAAATGTGCGTCTTTAGATCAGCTATTTTAGACATTTTTTAAAGTTTTGATAATATTATATTTATATTATAATATTTGTATAATTTCTATTCCATATTACGACGTATTACTTGTTGACAACTATAGATTTTCAAGCTGATGCGATGGAGTATAAAATACAGCTTTACTCGCACGCAGACACACATACACGCACGCACACACGCCACACATACACACACTCACTCATTGGACTAAAGATGCCTTTTCTGTTTGGTAATGTTTTAGTGACTATGAAAATATATATCAAAAAATTAAGCCATTGGTCTATGTCTACAGTATATGTACTGTATAGCTGAATAGAAGCTGTGAATAGACAATCAAATGTATTGACACTAGTATGGTACCTTATAGACGTGTACATTAAATGACTCAATATTATCAGTGCCTTCGGTTTGAACTACTACAGTAGTTTTAAGAATTACATCCTGCAATAGTCAACATCATGATATTTCTTTGACAGGGTGACAGAGGCGACAAAACATTTTTAGTTCATTATGAAAGTGTGGGATCACCCTAGCATTTAAAAAAAAAAAAATATTCAGTGACAGGCTATGATCACCTAACCTGACTCCGCCAGATGGGGCAGCAGAGAGTACACTGGGTTCCCCCCTCCTGCTCCCATCTGGGAACTCTCAGGGCATCACAGTGCTGCCTTGATCCCGCCTCTAGCTGCCGCTGATTGGCCAGGCCGTTTTGTGGCCGGGCATCAAGTCTGCCTGAGAGTTCCCAGATGGGAGCAGGAGGGGGGGACCCAGTGTACTCTCTGCTGCCCCATCTGGCGGAGTCAGGTTAAGGATCACCCACTCTTTAAAAGAAAACATTCCTGAACAACATGTTCCCAACACTGTTTTGTTTGAGCTAGATAATCTAACTGTCATAACCTTATTCCACCTCTAGGGGGAAGCAGGTTCTGATGGCCCAGCTGGACCCAGAGTAAGTCAAGATTGTGTTAGATTTATAATGTGTTTTTTTTCCCTCACAAACACAAAAATGTCAGTACTGTATTTCACTTGTTTACAAATGTATTTATATTTCATAAACATACAAAATATATGTTTACCAATACATTTTGTTGATTGTTGGGACACATTAGGAAATGTTTTTAATCTCTGAACAACTTTGTAGGGTCCTCCCGGGCCAACGGGTGAGCCGGGAAAGGCAGAAATCCAAAACAATGAAAATGTATGTCACTCTTATTATTATTATTATTATTATTATTATAAGCATTCAAAATTAACAGAGCGGTTTCAGAATAATTCCGTTTTTAAAACAAACCTTTCATCCAATATTTATCCGCAGGATATCCGCAACATACCTCTGATGGTAGGTCCCTCTGCAGTATGTTGTTATGAGGTCCTTTATTTGTTGTGGTTCAGATTTTTTCTTAACTCAAAAGAAAAATGTAATGACTTTATGTCATAAACAAATACACTAGTTCCAAGGTTATGTGTTAAATCCATCTTTTAATTTCCCTCCCTGCCAAGGGCCCGCCGGGGTTGCCAGGTCCTTCAGGCCCTGCTGGACATCCTGGCACAAAGGTAGGTGGTTTCCAGTGGTGATTTTTATTTAGTTTTAGTCATAGTTTTTTTAATACAATTCCATTTAGTTTCAGTCGTATTTTATTCATCTGAAATGTTTTAGTTTTGTCTAGTTTTAGGTGACTAGTACTACATACCAATGCCTGATTTACACTCAGCGGTATGCCGAAAATAGCAGATCTACAAGCAGCTTGTAGATCGGCATTTTCGGAGAGTGACACCTGCACACAACCAATCATTGGTTGTGAGCAGGTGTTTTAGTAGCAGATCTACAAGCAGCTTGTAGATTGGCATTTTCGGAGAGTGACACCTGCACACAATCAAGCATTGGTTGTTTTAGTTCTACTACTGGATCTCTTCTCCACTAACATTTGAGTCTAGTTTTTGACAGCACAGTTTTTGACACATATTAACTTAATTAATTGATGATTTTGGGTGTGACAGTACAGTACAGTAAAGTAGAGGGACCCCCTGGGGACCCCCACACGATAACTCTGTTATTTCTCAACCATTTCGGATGCGGCCGGCTCGCCGGAACCGGGCCGGCACCCTTCAAATAAATGTAGTAAACAACAAATATTTGGATCCGAGATGTAGTGGAGTAGAAGTAAAAGTATGGGCCCATTGATCGGCCACCCGATAATATATTGGTCTGCCTCTAGGTTTTACTCTTTAGCTTCCTTGATAATTCCAATTCCAATTTCTACTACTAGAATCAAAAACAGTTGTCTCAACTTTTCTGTGTAGAATAGATGTTTGTTATTGAGTAGAAAATACTGTAGATCAGATTACAATATAATTTAAATGTTCTGTGTGTGTGTGTGTGTGTGTGTGTGTGTGTGTGTGTGTGTGTGTGTGTGTGTGTGTGTGTGTGTGTGTGTGTGTGTGTGTGTGTGTGTGTGTGTGTGTGTGTGTGTGTGTGTGTGTGTGTGTGTGTGTGTGTGTGTGTGTGTGTGTGTGTCCAGGGTGAAGTTGGTCTACCAGGTCCTCCTGGACATGATGGGGAGAAGGCAAGTTGTTATTTCTTATCACAACTTCATAATTCTAGCAACGCATCAGACTTCAAATACATATGCTGAGATATGATAGAATCACTATTAACGGACAGACAGAGCTGTATTGATCTCACTGAGGGAAACCAGTTGCCATGGCAGTACAGCAGTAAGAAACACTGCTGTAGTCGACAAGATTATGTCATAGAGATGACTCATGTCATTCACTGCCCTACTATTCCATCCGTGCAATATTCTTCTTCCTCTCTTCATCATGGCGAATATTGTAGATAACGGGTAGAGAGAGCTTGTTTCACTCATGCAATAACCCGATCAATGCTTGGGTACCAATTACTTTGCCTGAACAAGCTTGAACATGTTACGAGGCGTGGCATTGCCAGCTTAGTATATTAAACGGCATGTAACCATACCAAGGGGCCATGGTATAATTATGTGATAATGCCCATATTTTCTGTCCTAATAATGGAAAATAGACTCTGTGGAGAGAACTGTACGTCATGGAGTTCACCCTCAACTCGATATTGGGACACCTCAGTCGTTCATCATCCCTTGCCTAGCTAAAAAGCTATGTGTATGTATTATATGTGCAGGGACCCAGAGGGAAGCCAGGAGACATCGGTCCTAAAGCTATGTGTATGTATTATATGTGCAGGGACCCAGAGGGAAGCCAGGAGACATCGGTCCTAACGGCCCAGCCGGTCCTGAGGGTCCCAGGGGGGAGGGTGGGCTCATGGGTTTCCCAGGACCCAAAGGAGACAAGGGGGACATGGGCCCTTCTGGATCACCTGTGAGTAACCACTGAGCCACATCACACCGCTGCTTGAGCCTCCCACACCAAAGCTCCTCCAAGCCTCCATCTGTCATTATGCTGAGGGGAGGGAAGTCCGTAGCTTGTAGGGCCACTCTCTTATTATCTAATTAGAGACTTAGTGACATGGAAAGGACCCAAGGATGACAGTAAATTAGGCCTCATTTATGCGCCATAGACGGTGTCGCTTGCCAAAAAGAACTGGTCTAATTTACAAGTTAACAACACTGTTAGCTTGAGATCGGTTCTTTTTGGCAAGCGACACCTTTGGACGATGGAATATAAATTAAGCTTTAGAATTCTTGGATCCTAAGTGTGATCCAATAATAATAATTATATGTAATGTTGTACTATATATAATCTAGTGGAGCCTGCAGTCGGCTAGATGTGGCCAACTGGCCCTGTTGG
Source organism: Electrona antarctica (assembly GCF_951216825.1). Lineage (NCBI taxonomy): Eukaryota > Metazoa > Chordata > Actinopteri > Myctophiformes > Myctophidae > Electrona > Electrona antarctica. Next base: position 11,813,899 of record NC_136791.1, read on the forward strand.
TTTCACTCAAACATTTCTGGTGTAAGTGTGTTAGGATGGGCAGCATTGCGTCCCTCACTATTTTATGTCATTAATGCCAAGACATAGGTTTTTACATTGTTACACAAACAATTCGTACAAAGTTCCATGTTTTGGCATTGAATAGCTACCGCAAAAAAGGGAGAAAAAGGGCTCTTTCAATCCTCTGTTTCGAATATTCACTATTTTACTATGCATGAAAATTGAATCTTGAATTGAATTGAATTGAATTGAATTGAATTGAACTGAACTGAATTGAATGGAATGGAAATTCTCTGCCATTATGGTGCTATTTATCTCCCCCTTCCCTGTTCTATAGGGTTTAGATGGCCCTACTGGTGAAAAGGGGGTTGGCCCCATTGGATTACCTGGCACAATGGTACGCAATGGTGCCCTTCAGACTGAAGCACCCTGTGTGTCTGAATCTATGCAATTCCTAAGGCTTGAATTTTACTGTGTGCACCGGTGTCATGTGCCAAAAATAATCGGCAAGCTCACAATGTGACATACTGGTAGCCCGATGCTTTGTGACATTGTAAATCTGCTATTTTTGGCACGCAATACGGTGCGCAACGAAGTATAAATCGAGTTGTATAGGTTCACCCGTAGCGAAGGTCGAAAAAAAGGCCTTTTTCATAGTTCCAGTGATGAAAGAATGTATTGTCAACTTCTTTATTCTTTCACAACCACCATCACAGGGTCCTAAAGGGGAGTCCGGTGAGGGAGGAAGATCAGAAATGGTGAGGATTATACTGTGCATATAGTTTTAATGGTGCGTTTCTGGTGGATATTTTTGCAGTGAAAGCAAAAGTACAGTACCTGGATCAAAAGTGTGTGTGTTTTCTTTTTTTCCAGGTCTATGGCCCTCCAGGGCCGGCCGGCGCTCCAGGACCAGTTGGCCCAGCAGTGAGTTTAATTGAGTCCAGTCAGTCATTGGTGTTATTGAACAATACATGCATCTTGGCATATTTTATAGGCTACCTAAGTATCCTGAAGTTACACCGTATTTGACAGAAGATGAGATAAACTTTGATTGATGCCCATGTGGAAATGCAGGTGTCACAGCAGCTATAGCAGTAAGTGTGAACATTTTATTTCTATCCTCCAGGGACCTCCAGGATTCTCAGGGCCAAAGGTGAGATTGTGTTCCATTGTACAGTAACCTGGCTGTACATACTGGCTCATTCATATATTTTAGAATTCACACTTACAATACAATACAACAAACCTCTTGCGTTTGGTTTGTTTCTCTACCAGGGGGAGCCGGGCATGGGAATCAGAGGAGAGAAGGGAGCGTCTGGTCATAAGGGTGACAAGGGGGACAGAGGCCATCTTGGACTTCCTGTAAGTGACTGGACTTTCATTCCATTCTGTAAAGACTTTATCTTTTTAAATCAGTGAGATTAAACAAGACAACTAAATCTATTATTCTGATTAACACTTCGCCATTGCCGAAGTCCTTTGTCAATTGAAGCCTAATTTTGATACTGACGCTTAACGCCATTGCCGAAGATCAATGGCAATTGCGCTTTTATAGTGCATTCGATCGACCAAGCCATAATGCTACTTACGTTAGCATCGGGTAGCTAGCTGTTGTTGTCACAAGACTCCGTCGCCCATCTTAGATCATCGGCACCATAAGAATCCATTCTATCCCTTTCTTTCAATCGCCTGTATCTCCTATTCCTTGTCCCAGATGGCCTTTTTGGTCAAAACAACGTTTCTTTGACGGCGCAGAGCCGACGATGTGGAGCTCTCCAGAGCTCCGGTCTGGATTCACATTGTAAACAAGGACTGCCCAGCTCCGTGTAGATTCCTAGGTTATGTCTACTGCTAGTGGACCGGAAATGCGGCTTTTCAAAATAAGAGCTCAAATTAAAAACATGCTGGCGTGAATTAGATCCTAATTTTTCAATAAATGCTAGCGGGCTAAGTGTTAACACCATGGAGGCCCGGGGAGGAGATCCCCGGGCCTCAATGATATCAAAACCGATCGCTTCGCTCCACAGCCTAGGAGCGATTGTTGCCCAATCCGATCACGTGTCAAACAGTGACACGTCATCGAAAATGTTCCCTGCCCAGATTTTCGTTTTCGTCAGCTAAACAAGCTGACGAAAACGAAAATCTTAAAACGATCATAACTCCCGATCTAAATCATCCCGTCTAATTCTGATAGATTTATTCTTACCTCCCGTTGTTGTCGATCGACTCTAGAGTGGTATGGCTATTGTTAGCTGCTACACAGACATGCACAACAACTTCCGGTGCGCCGGTAAAAGTGGTCCGGGCGCTATAAATGATGGGCACATGGATTAAATGGATTAAATAGGTCCGGGCAAGCAAGGTGTTAACCACTATTGTAGTCATACAATGATGAAAATTTGCGACAATAGCCAATCTACATGGGCGGTGAGCTTGCGTAGTTTTCTGTTTTTGCCGATTTTCTTTGAAAATCGATTATTATTTTGTATAATCGAATACAACTGTTGCACCCCTGTATTGCTGTAGATGGGAGTTGTATGTGTTTTGAGACTGACTGCCATAATGCTGTCACATCATGTGTGGCTTTGAGTTCAGGCCTAACCCTCAAAGGATAGGTTTTATGCCTCAGTAGTTGCTTTTATGTTGTCATAATCCTGTCCAAATGTTGCATGGATGGGTGGACTGTATCATGTCAGAGCAATTAACTAACATGACAGGTCTTAACATCCCATCAGGGATTCATTGTAACTGCCAGGGGGATGTCAAATGATTAGGGGCATTAGGGTTTTCTCTGTACAAATGATTTCACACATGCCACATTTTATATTTCTGTTGTTATTCTTATAGTGCTTTATGTCTATCAGTGTCTATTATTAGTACTAGTACCGAACATAACAGATTTAAGTTTCTTGGTTCTCATTGATATGTACTCTACTATCCATACAAACAATGTATGGAACGAAGTTTACGTTCATACTGTAGCTACACTATGCTTCCGTCTCAAACACAAAATAATCAATCGTGAGGATACTTCCATGGCGATATGAATATGAGTCGGTTATACTTTATCCATAGCAATAAGCGTCACTGGGTCCCCGAGCAAAGTAGGTGCTGTGAACACAGTAGTAGACCTATCTATACTTTTATATCTATGGTACTATCATAGACACATCATCACAGCACAGTAACTCCTTTTGTACAGAGACATTCTGAGTCATATTGTGTAACTCAATAGAGTTACACAACTCTATTGCGTCGTAGTCATTTTTCCCATAGATGTTTCATAAAGTATTTATTTAAAGACCTGTAACAATCGGTCAAAGCCAACTCGGTACGTGACAACTCATGACAACACAACACAATTTTTTGGGCCGAACAAATAATTAGATAGAAGAAAGAAAGGGCAAGGTAAATTTGTTGTTATGAGTTGTCACGATCCGGCTTTGACCGAGGGTTACAGGTCTTTAAATAAATACTTTATGAAACGTCTATGGGAAAAATTAATTGGAAATTGTCTTCCGGGGCGCTCGTCGTCATGAAAGGATGCAGGACTGCAACGCTCTATACGATATGTTATTATGGGCATTATTGAGCAAGTAGCACTGCATGATATATATACTGTACCTATATTGTAAATATGAAAACATGGATTTACCACTCAAGCCCTATTTTATAGTTCGCCGTACAACGAAAATGGTGAAAAAAGGCCAAATCTCGATCGTGTCAAATCGAGCTTGTACATCCGCTATTTTCACCTGTTTTGAATTATTTGCTAATTATGGCATGCCCCAATTCCAGGTTGAAAGGTGTTGAGTTATATTAGTCATATTATAGTATACAGTTTGTCATATCATCTGTGAAGGATATTGTAGCCACAATATTATTGTCATGAGGGCATCTGGGTGGTGCATTTTCCTCAGTTATGTACCATGTGAAGATTGTGCACCCATTGCCCCCCAGGCCAACAGTGGTGGGTTAGCAGTGACACGGACCACCACAGTGAGTGCCAATGATTTGGGAGAGAATGAAACTCGGTTTGAAATGTGTTTTCATGATTGTACAGATTGACCAAAACTGTCTACAAAGCATCATGTACGACCGTGTTTATTTCTTACCATGCTTTTTGACCACAATATGAAGTCAGAATGGAGTACTGTAGAACAGGAGTTACTGACGTTGCTGTCACTCACCTCACCCATCACCGTCATCAATCCTCATCACCACCACCAAAACCACTTCCACCACTATCACCCTTTTATTCATCAACACCTGAATGTGTTTTTGGAGTCACTGCTTCACTCACAACCCCAACCACCCCACCCCCACCCTTCTCCACAATTCCTCCTCCTCCTCCTTCTCCTCCTCCTCCTCCTCCTTCTCCTTCTTCTCGTCCTCTTCCTCCACACCATCTCTCCATCATCTCCGCTCCCTAACTGTGTACACGCTATACAGGGGGCTCATGGGTTAGACGGCAGACCAGGTCCAGTGGTGAGTGGTGCAAGTCCTGTTCCGGCTCCCCCTCTCTCTTCTCCTTCTCCTCCTCCACTTCCACTTCCACTTCCACCCCCCCGCCCTCCCCCGCTTCCTGACAGCTTGCCTGCCTTGTCTGTCTGTCTGCATTGCTGTCTTGTCTGCTTGCTTTCTTACCTTCCATGCTCGTCCTGTCTCGTTCCCTCCTAGTTATATGAAGAAAGAGAGAGAGAGAGCGGTTCTGTTTAGTGCTGTGTTTTGAGGATGCATTGGTGTGGGGAAGAGGCATTTCGACAGGCAGCGTTGTCTCTTCTGTTGGAGGCAATGCAAATCCACCCAATCCTCAACCATACCTAAACAGTTTCCTGCCTCCTGATCCTGTGAACCCGCAGTGGACTGTAAAACTCTGAGCCGCCATTGCTTTAGGGCAGGCAGAGCATGTGGAGAGGCTGCATGCGGACATCTATTACAGTACAGCAGGACAATATGGCCGTCCTCCTGTTTTACTCTGCACAGCACTGCACACACTGGATATGCCTGAGATGCAAGGTCCTCTCCTCCGTTCCTGACCACTGCACTGTAAAATATGGAGTTCTCATTTAACTCAGAGACCCTTAAAGGATTGGTTCACCCAAAATCATTTCTTATTTTCTATCAATTTCCTCATGCAGCCTTGAATTCATGGAGATTTTTTTGTTTTTGTCACATTCCTAAGCCAATAATTTGATGACTTAGTCGATCATCAAATTATTGGTTTAGTTAGGAATGTAACGAAAACAAAACAATCGACATGAATTCAAGGCTTTATGGGGTCTGAATTTTATAGAAAATAAGATGTTTGGGGGGGTGAACTACTTGTTTAAGGACACATTTTGAAATGAACACACAAGATTTTACAGTGCACTCAGAAAGCAAGCCGCAGCAGAACTCTTTTAAAATATATATTTTACTCATTCTTCCCTCCTTTTTTTTAATAACGATAACTGATTCTGTAGTTCAACAAGCTTGGTGCGCTTGGGAACAGAACCCCACAGTGGGAGTTAATATCCAACCATAAGCTGAGCCTGGTTTTCTGTTGCTCTACTAGGATAAACGATGAGATCTAAATGAATGGTCGACATGTCTCTGACAGTGTTGTTGACAACTGTTCACATCCACCAAGAAGCTTGTTGATCTACTGACAGTAGACGGTTGATCATGTTCTGCTTGCTCTTATCATTGTTTGTCTGGTGAGATGCATAACAAAGTGCATTTGATTTGTTCTTCTTCAGGGTCTTATTGGACCATCAGGGGTTCCAGGACCGGCAGGACCAAAGGGAGAGAGAGTGAGTACAGTATGTGTGTGTATACTGTACTCTGTACTGCCTTACAAAGCCAAAGTGCAGTAACTACGGGAAAGAATATTGGCCGATAATGGGTTTAAAAGTGGTCAGCCAAATGAGATATTGGCAAATAAGTGATATTACATTAATTGTAAATATGTTCCTGAGGTAATTGTTTATCCCTAAAAATAACAAAGGCTAATTTCACCTTTGGGATACACAATTAAGTCGTGTGTCCAAAAAAACGTAGTTACTACACTGTGGCTTTGTAGGGCAGTATAGTAGAAGATGAAGAATCAATCAATCAATCAATCAGATTTCACAAGGGTAGTATAATATGACTGTGTGTGAGTGTGTGGGTGTGTCCACAAGCACAAATTGAAACATTTGATTTGAGAGGTGCAGCACATGCAATTTGAATCCTCTCTTCTCTCTCATCACAGGCTACCAAAGGGGACGCAGGCGTTCCAGGACCAATTGGGCCTCAAGGCATCCCTGTAAGCCATTATGTCGCATTCATTCTAAATAATCCCACAGGTCATTTCTAGATGGCACTTGGAACCTCTCCACAGAGGTTGGAGGGATTTTGATTTGATTAATGGTGGCACAGCCATCTCATCTCTGATTGTTTCTGAATATTATTACTACCTTCATATTATTTGTCATTTCTCTTTTAGGGTTTATTAGGACCACAAGGATTCAAAGGGAACCGGGTAAGATAACTCTCTTAACTCTTTGCTTTCTCTAATGTTCATATGCTGTTTAGATCAGTGGGCGTGGTTCTGTCAAATAGGCACGACGTGGAATACAAAATTACCTCCACTTCACAGTAAAATCCTGTTCATTTAACTATGTGTAACAATGGACTGTAATGGTTACATTAAAACTCAGGATTTTGCTGTGTACTACTACTCTATGACAGCTTTACTAAACTTAGTAGCATTCTTTATTTATTGTTATCAAAGAGCAGATCGAGCTAGTGTTTATTTTCAAATCAAATGCATTAGCTAACCTCCGCCATTATTATTGTGACTGCCTTTGTAGGGCCGTAAAAGTTAATTCAAGCATAATTATGGAGGGTTCAAAGACTTAATTAAATAAACATCCAATCGTCCAATCAAGTGTCCTGTTTGATACTGTAGGTTGCCAGAAAGAAAACCAGATTAGCTTTGTGTTGTTTTATTGTGGTTATTGGATGATTCGTGTAAAGACGTATTTTGGCTAATGCATTTGTTTTGCAGTGGCTCCACACACATTTTACTTAAAAATAAACTGTAACAGATTAAAAGAGATTCCAGATTTGTGCTTCAGACAATAATAGATCACTTTTTTTTCCTTTTTTCTTTTTTTGTTGTTGTAATTTGTTGATGCCATCGTGCATTTTCCTATTCTCTTCCTCTCTCTTCTGTTCTCTTTGTATCACTAATCATCATCATTGCATGGTAAAATAGCCCTAGACAATCAAAGGTGTCTGTTTAAAATGATGGACTCTATCCACAGGTTGCCAATGTATCAGAGAATCTGTTTTCCATTCCTGTTTACCCCTTCCTGTCTGAGAATGTCTGTTTCCTTCCTATTAACCTATGACTGTTTTAATATTCTTACTCCCATTTTTAAAAAAAAGTCTTTCAGAGACATTTCATTAGCTCTCTCAGCACATTCAACTGGTCTCAAGTCAAAAGTAACACATTTGTTTGCACTGCTCAATATCGGTTAATTCCAAATGTCTGTTCAGTTGGCTAAACCAACTGATTCAAACTATAAACAATAAAGTAATTAAACCTTCACACGCTTTCATAAACGTCTCCACGGATGTCCAGTTGAAGGTGTTGCAGACATAGCTATGAGATTGTGCTGTTTTTATTCTTTGTCCTGTCTTCCTTTGTTTCCGCAGGTCTTCCTATTCCCTTTTCCTTCCCTCCACCTTGCACTGTGTCCCGTGGCTCTTTTTATTGCCGGGATTGCCCTCTCTCCCTCTCACAAACCTTGGCCTCCGGCTGCTCCTCTTCCTCCTGCATTCTAGTCCTGGGTTAATCTTCTCCTCCTACACCCACCCACCACCCTTTAAGGCGAATTCATACCTAGCCACGCTGACCGCATTGCTCGATGTAAATGCTGTCATTTCAACCAGAAAACGTTTCGACACAGCTGGCGTCGACACATTTTTCTGTTGAAATGACATGTCATTTGTTGAATGACGCGCTCACATGGCGAAGCATGAATGAATCCTTTACTCCTACTACTGACCTCCTCCTTGCAAGCCTCTTCCTTCCTGTAATCTCCACTGCTCTTGGCTAACAAGCAATGTTTTCCCCAACATTTGCCAACATTAATGTTGGAGGGTTAGTTGCGCAGGTAACATCGTGACAATGTTGGGAGAACATTACTTGTCAGTCAGGCAGTTTCCTATCATAATTCCTTATCAACAAACTCTCCTATAATCTAATCTTACTCTGATCCCTTAAAGCCTTTAACCTTGGTGAGCAGACATTGATGATGATCAGTGTTCATATTGCTGCGTTTTCAAGCAAGGTACTCTGACACGGGTACAACGGGTATTGCATAGCCGGGTGGGGCATGGATCTCCAACTTCCATCATTACCGACTCGGTGCTCTACAGTAATGTGTTTTATATTACTTTGTTACTCTTGAAACAAATTAATTACAGACCCTTTCCCACATGGAATTCATAACATTACTGGATGAAAAATATCCAGCAAATGCACTATAAAGTCATTCACACATGTTACAGATAAAGTGCTTAATTGTTGCCTAAAGTTGCCAATAGTGGTTTTCAATGTTTTTTTCATATCAAGGTCCATTTTTTATTCTACATTTGAGCAGAATGAGATTAGCCTCTCAGACCCAAAACTTAAAATATTTTGTTGTCGTTGGATAAGAATTTGTCCACAATTCCATGTTGTATTGATTGATACCATAGGAGAGATAACAGGCAAACATTGATCAAAATAACAATTCTTCTACATTTTCTAGTTGTGTAGACGTCTTGTAAATTAAGTAATGCAGATCTTTAACAATAAGTTAACTCTTGAGAGCGTAACATTTAACCAAATGGACTCATAAGGATCCAATTGGTTTCATTGTACACTCTCAAGAGTTAAAGATCCATAATAACGGTCCATTTGGTTACCACTTACCAACTCTCCCTCAATTAGCTGGGGACCACCTGGAACCCTCTCAAGGATCAGTGGTTGTCAAGATGTTTTAAATATAGCCTACTGTAGCAGATCTCACAACAGGTTATAGATCTGCTATTTTGAAATAGCTGATGCATATTCCTTTGAAGTGGTTAAACTGATTGTGATTGTGATTGTGATTAAATAATTTAGCTGGGGACCCCCTGGAACCCCATGTACGTCATTATGTCATTACGTTACAGAAATCTGAATCCTTCATTCACTGTACGGATATTATTAAACTAAGTTCTCCCTATGCTTTTGGTCCCAACTTATGAACCTTAAACATAACATTAGCTTAACTAAAGGCCCTCCGCATGGGGGAGTCTACAGTTGGACATCAATGGTATTACTCAACCAACACAACCACACAATATTGCCACACTTGAATAAACAACAATTCGTCATTTATTTATAAAACACACTCATACACAAACACACACACTCTAACTATACTGTGTACAGTTTCCTAGACCGACCCGTGTCCATTCTACACGTGGTTGATTTTGCATTTATTAGCATGAGCTTCAGTAGTAGCAATAGCAGTAGCAGTAGCAGGTAATATACTGAAACACAAGCACAAAAGAAAACACTATAAACATCGGACATAACAACGACAACAACAATTACAAATGAGTATAATATAATGGTAATTACGTCAACAAGTATATTTTCATGGGCATTTAAACTCATACTCACACACTGGACCGTCCACTCTGTAAACTTTCTCCGACTGACCACAGCCAGCTTGCGCATGCGCATTGATGCCACACAACCCTTCGACTATTATACCCTTCGAATATGAACTCAAATAAACACAGGTCAAATAAGAGCCACAGCCGACACACGCTTGTGTTCTTAGTGAAAACAAATACTACTAAACATAAAGATATGTACACAAAATGATCCTATCATCTTAATGCAAAAATAAGAATGTAAACATTGTTTAAAACTATTTAGAATAAAGTTCGAGACCTCATCTCAACCACAAGAGGTCCTCGGACACCCATAATTAACCAAACATTCACACTCCAGCTGTGAAGAGTTATGTAAATAATACAAGCTTGAGAGTGGGGACATTTACAGAATAATAAGATAATGCGTTACCCCCCAACAACACTAAAAACACACTGAGATCTGATCTTTCTCAGTGATCTGATCTTTCTGGCAGATGAGTGAAAATCCAAAGATGGGTGATTTATTAAAAAAAAGAACTTCATCTTTGTCAGGGTGACTAACGCTTTAAATTCGGGATGTAGCCAACCGTTCTTTGTTTTGGTAAACAATGCCATGTTGATAGCTGCTCTCTAGAGTTTGTTTGTAGTTTTATATATTGATTCTAATTAGTAGCAATGAAGTACATTCAAATAAATTGAATCAGCGCAAGTTGCATCAATGAAACCTGCTCACCAAGTGCACTGCAAATCCCTTCTCCCTAACTCCCTCTACTTACCTTCCCCTTCCTACAATTTTTAATAGTAATGCATTGTCTTTTAAAACACCAACAAGCACATCAAACATCACTGTTATGATCATAGAATATCATAATTAACGGTAATTAAATTAATTACACATACAGTAGGTAGGACATTACAGGCAGATGATTATGCTTTTACCAACACCAACATATTTGCTTACTGTGTGGCAGATTGACCAGGAGGACTAAAGTTTGTCTTTGTTTTTAATGCGCTGTTGTTCGCAGGGAGAGAGGGGCAAGAAAGGCAACAGGGGGATCAAAGGGGATAAGGGAGACCAAGGAGCACCTGGATTAGATGCCCCCTGTCCGTTGGTATGTCTGTAGTACAATGTGTAACCAGGAGGCAGAGGGAAGGAGCACAACCTTAGAATACAACATAGCTACCAAGAACTTCAATTCCCAGAAGTCTTTGTATTCTGAGGCTGACTTCCTTTTGCCCCTGGTGTGCAATGGTTCTAATAAACCCTCAAACAAGCAGGTCCAGGTCCACAAGTGTCCACTTCAGCTAATTCTAATTGGTCTAATTTTTAAAAGAAAATGCATGTTCTCTGCAAAAGAGATAGTCTACCGATATGAAACGATTCATCAAATAAAAGATGGTTTGGTGAACTACACTCAGTGGACCACAGGCCGTAACTCTGCTTGAGGGATCTTTTCTTTCCAGGGATGAGACATACAGGAACCAGGCAACCACTGTTGATGAGTAGCAACAGATGTCAAAGTTATTAGCTGCACTGTCATTGAGATTCAACATCCCTCCGGCAGCCCTGCAGTCTTGTGCTCTCTCTGAAAGCAGACATGACAGGCTGAGCACAAATGGAAAATGTCCAGTGATGACACTCCGTGACCTCACCCTCTCATTTCTGCAAATCTTGACTACCACACCCGCCCAGCTTGAATAATGAGTATACAATCAAAAGTTGAATCAGTTTGCTGATGATGCGGGGTCCAGCTTTCTACAGAATCAGCATGCCGTCTCGGACAAAGATCCGAGACTCCATCACCATTATTGCAGACATTTGCCAAAGAACCACAGTATTCTGTCGTCATTGTCTACACCCAAACAATTCATAGACCTGGCCCTATGCTATCTCGTCTCTGCGAGCCCGGTTCCTGGATGTCCGAGGTGACCTGCATGCTTAGGCACACCTGTTTCCAGAGTTACCACCAGAGAACCTGCACATCTGCCCGCCAACAAACAGCAGGAGGGGGGGCGGGGGACACTCCCCTGCTGTAAGAGAGGTGCAAAGCAACAGCTGTTTAAATGGTTGATTTCACAAACAGGGTTTCCGAGGCTTTAAAGGAGAGAAGGGTGAACCGGGCTTGCCAGGCCTGGACGGGCTGGATGCCCCTTGTGCTGTGGTATGGTGCTCTCTCTCCCCTCCCTTTCCTTGCATGCATTTAGCTCTCTCTAACCACACCCGTAACTACTACCTCTTAAGTGAAACTTGCATGTCGGTATGATAATTAAAATAAACTCACTGTGGGTTAATAGTTTGTTTAACTGGCCCAGTGTCACAGTTTGAGGCACCTGCTGTCTGTACTACTACTACTAACAATAATGTCTATTTAACCACCTACTGTAAGTACAAATAATATGTATATTATTACAACCAAAGTAACCATCACTATTTGACAATAACTTACAACTCACAACTTAATATTATACAAGGATCATTGCTAACCAGTGTACATCAAATTTGCATGATGATTTGTGTGTAACTTACCAGTAACATAACTAGAACCAACCTGATCTAAAAAACCAATAACTTCACCTAGACGAAGAAACATACTTTAATACTGAACTTTCCTCTACCATCTCTTGCATGGGGCACCATGTATTATCCAGCCTTTTTCTTACCTAGTGAGGCAACAGACTACCCTGAGTGGTGAAGAGTAGGTATGAGGTAGATTAATTAAGGTAGGGCGAGGTTCTCTCCTCTCACAAGCCTGGATAACATAAGCAGAGGGGAATTCATTTTGAGACTTATTGTAGAAGATTATTTGAGATGTTTCACAGGTACTGAAAGGGTCCAATGGGTCCACACAGATTCATGAGCAGTACTGTAGGTGAAATAAGAACTTGTTTCACCTTGTTTTGTTTTGTTATTGAATGTCATTATAAACCTCACATGCATCTGCTATAACCTGAAAATATAGTTAAAAAAATATAGTTAAACACCTGCAATGGCATACTAATTTAGACTGAAATGTATTTTGTCTGGTGTAGCGAGTTGCTTTTGTATGTGTATGTGGGCTTATGCTTGCATGATTTCATTGTCATTCTCTTTGGCATGGTATCTCTATTCTCACATGTCGTCTGTCTTTCTCCAGGGTGATGATGGCTTACCTGTACCAGGGTGCTGGAATAAAGTAAGTTTGCGATTGGAGTGGTTGAAGCTGTGCATTTGTGTTTGCATGTTTTTTGTTACTGTACATTAAGCTGATCTACTGTACAACCTAACAACGCATCACAGCGCCATGCGTTGTGAGCTTGTAGATCATCTAATATCAGTGTGCAACACGCAACTAAGTATAAAGTATGAAAGTTAGATTTCACCACATATAACTTCAGAAGACCCGCACACCGTCTGCACTTGCAATACGAACTTTATTGGCAACGTTTCGGTCAAAGACCTTCTTCTGATAATAGTTAGCCACATAGCTATATACACACACATAGATCCACAATGACCAACCACAGTCGCCCTCATTACTAGGGATGAGACCCATAGCAGGTGGTGAGCTCACTCACCACATATAACTCTGGTTTGGACTTTGGACTAATGCGTTATGTTTTGCTTTTTGCTCTTCTCCTTGCAGTGACCGTAACTTCGGAATGGCTTGAGTGATTGTACATAGAATATTTATTTTTGTACTTCTTATCTGCTCTGTTATACTGTTGGGGGGAAAAAAAGATGGAAAATCATAAAGATTTGGCAGGATATTTTGTACAGATTGTTTATTTTTAATACGTATGATCATGTTTATGTACTGGATTTTATATCTATGCATTATTTTGATATGTTTGGACAACGAAGAATTATAATGTGGCTGCATATGCATGATATTTGTGCATAATGTGAAGTGGATATTGCCTATTAACTTATTGTATCATGTTGTTTTGTTCTGTTGTAATAGAGCGTCACAGTCCCGCCTCCTACCCTGGACCAGGAAATGAAACCCAATGAATTTTCCTCATAGACATTTCTTAAAGTATTTATTTAAAGACGGTTACGCCGCGGACAAAGCCAACTCGAGTCGTGACAACTCATGACAACACAAACAATATTTTGGACCAAACAAATAATTAGAAAGAAGAAAAAAACGGCAGGTTACAACACTTTTTTTGTTGTTTTTCTTCTTTGTAATTATTTGTTTGGTCCAAAATATTGTTTGTGTTGTCATGAGTTGTCACGACTCGAGTTGGCTTTGTCCGCGGCGTAATCGTCTTTAAATAAATACTTTAAGAAATGTCTATGGGAAAAATGCATTGGGTTTCCTTTCCTGGTCCAGGGTAGGAGGCGGGACTGCGACGCTCTATAGACCATGCTGCACTGATGTGGGGCTGGAAAGATGAAGTGTTAGCCTTTTAAATTCTTAGTTGAACTCTCCTCTTTGTGATAAGATGTTAAACATAAATGTTGTTGACAAGCACTGCAAGTACAGTATTTTACATTAAATAAGTACTGGGGTTACTTCTTTGTACACAATGAACAGTAGCAGACAGCACTGTTTTAAGTCTGCACTTTGTTTTATGATTGTGTGCGCATACTGAAACATTGGAGCCATACATTAAAGATCCAAAGCTTTTATTATAATAATGCTGTCCTTACAAGTAATATTTTGGGCTTTAGAAATTGGAGTTGTTTGGATAGCCAGATAGATATAGCCAAAAAATGGTAAAAGGGACAGCATTATATTTTTTAGTTTATTTGATTTGTATTTGATATTTAACACAATCATCTGAAAGTACATTATTCCAAACAATCAGATTTGCATCTCCAATCTAAACATTTGTATCATTGGAAGAGGGTTTCAACCGAGATTGCCTTACCATTTGGAGCTTTGAAGCCAAGGTGTGAAAGAAACTGAAAAAACAAGTGTTTAGTTGTACAGCCAAAATTCAACATCATTAAAAAGTTTGCTTCTTATCAAGAATGATTGATGATCCTTCTGGTCTCAATTTGTTCAAGTTATTTGTAAATAATTTATTTTTGCCCCGTGTAAACGGCAGCCAACCTCTTGCTTTTTGACTATCAGGCTGTCTTTAACTATAGTGTTTGGACTTTGTTTTTTATTGTTTGTGTGTCTCATTGTTTCTTTTATTTTTTTAAAAATCTGTGGCACAGTATACAACTCATAAAGCTTTTTGTTGGATGACTGCATTATTGCTGCTCACCCTTAAGGCATGCTGCTGCAACAGACACGATGCCTCATTGCCCATGAATGCCTCATCCATTTATATTGATATGAAGAAAGCTCTAAGCTTATTTGGACAATGAAGATCTGTTTATTAAGAACTACCGACAAATCTGATCCAAGGCCTTTTTATATGGAATAGCTATGTTCTTTAAGCTAATCTCATTTACTATGTTAAAACTCAATCAGTGTTGAAGAAATGGATGGGGGGGCCCCAGAGTGGAACTTAATCCATTGTTTGCTGCTCTTTGTAAAAAGCTATGTTTGTATATTGCTCTGCCTGGAATTGTTGCCACAAGAGATTGTCAGATCCTTGCCTTCAATAAACTATTCATCAGGTCCCTTTACAGTACAGTACCTCATGCTAACATGTGCCTATAGTCACTACTAGTTGGCATTTATTGTGTTGATCACGAATACACATGGATTTGTCCAAACATGTCTGAAATGTTAATATGTTGATTGTGTTCAAAATGACAATCAGAATTAAATATTCATTTCTAAAGGATTGTTTTGTTCTCTAAGAGTCTTAAAGCATTGATGTATGCTCACCTCAATGGGAAGGGATCCGTTTAATTCCCTGCGATTTTCAGTAAATGTGTTGTATATAGCATTTATATTTTTCTGGTGGTAATGCAATGGAATTCGAGCACTAATAGCGGGAGCTAATTAACTTTGTGTGTGTGTTTTTTTATTAACTCTAATCTCTTGAGATTTCAAGTTGTGTAGGCCTACCTCATTGCATGAATTGAATGAGTTTGTTGAGGTGAGTGTTTTCAACTTCTCTTATTTACCTCTGCCAATGGAGTTGGATGGGGGTTTTATCTCCACTCCAAACTTTATCAATATGGCACATATATTCCAAATGGATTCATGTAACACGACAAACTAGATCGGATATGATCCCCATTGTGTCTCTCCTCTCTTTCTGCCCTTGGTTTCCTGCCTGTCTGCACTGGTGTGGGAAAAAAATAAAATAAAACTAAACTTTGAGGAAATGTTTGTCACGGAGCAAGGAAAAACTGATGATCTTGTCATACCAATTGGTGGCCGACCTTCCTGGGCCACAGAGGGCATTGTGGGTACCGTATCATTGGACTCGGCTCGAAGCCGCCAATTTGCTTGTCGACCTCCTGGACCTCGCCCATTTGTATTTTTCCGAGACAACACCAGAACTGTTTGGGCAATAACAGGGTAGTCATTTAGTTCCTACCTGTACACTGCTCATCTCACAGTAAACACATTTAACACTTCAGATATATTTCCATGTGGTTTGGTATGTATGATGCCTTTTTGTGGAACCTCATTACTCCATGACGTCACATTTGATTCCTGTATCTTAACTGACAAAAACACACTGAAGAATAACATTTTCTTGTTTCACAGGGTCAACATCCTTTCCAACTGGCCAAGAAGTAGAGGTACCAGAGGTCTTCTTGATTTTAATATACAGGACCTGCAGAGTGGAAACTTGAAGACATTTTGGATATATCTTTGAGTTTTACCCAAACCTGGATCTTCCAGGAGGCTGGACCACGGGGCCAGTGATGTTGGGAGGCTCCAGTGGCAGCGGTGAGCAGAACAACTTCGATAAGACTAGAAATAGAGGATGTTTGCCATAGGTTTCAGTTCTTTTGGCGAAGGCTCCTCGGATGGGAACGCCATCACTGTCACAAGGAGATCGCATTTGTTTGTTTCTTCACTTCATGCATTGATCTCTGGATCATTGACTGTGTGAAAACTTGGCATGAAGACTTTTTCCTGTTTTATCTGACACCATATTAGTGTACGTAACTGTGATTGAGAATTCAGAGCAGCTCACAGGACAGATAGATGCCACCTCTCCATGTTCATGTGTTTCCAACAGGCCAAAAACCAAGGGAAACACTATTTTGATGATTCCTTATTAACATGATCAAACTCACTGCCTTTTCAAATACCATTTAGCCTGCAGCTATTCAATTCTGCTTGAGTATGTAATCTGCTGCTAAAGTAAAGACTTTGACACCTGCCATATAATTGTATATGAAGGTGTGTATGTTTGTATACATCCCTTGCCACAAATAGCATTACATTCTTTATCTGGGTGTTGGAGGACACCAGAAATCAATGCTGTAATTGTAAGTATTGTACAATATCAAAGAAATAACATTACTATGTGCATACACTATGTAATTGTATCACATACATAATTACTAGCATCCACATTTGGCAGTATTTGACTTTAGAAGACTATTGTATTGTACTAAGCACAGTGCATGCACAGTAATTATAAATGAGATGACTGCAGATCATAGCTGCTATAATTTGGAGCTTGTATCCAAATCATTTGAGTTTTTATAATATGATGGTAGCCCTTTCACGCTCCTTCATTTGGCATTTTCACTGTTAATCAATTGGCTCATATTGTCATATCACCTTTAGATGTGATGAATAATACACATTAATATACATATTACACATTTTGAATAACTGGGCAGCAGATTTGCCTTTAAAATTATTTACTATTTCTTTATAAATTTAGTTTTGTGTGAAAACAGAATATTTTGAATGGCCTATTACATACAGTATGTACATCAGCCATATGTTTAAAAGTAACTTTCCTGTTTCATTGAAATCCAATGAACAGCAGCATTCCTTATGCCATTTTGACATCTGTTTTATCAACAGATGTGAGTCAATATAGCATTTCTTTATTTTATTTAGTTTTTTTTCTTTTCCAGGGTGAGTCATTTTTGTATGGGGCGTGGATTGATGAAGGGTAGAGTGGTTGGTTCAAATTTACTATACCTTTTTCAAAACACCATACAGTGTTTCGTGTATGAAATGTAAAATGTAACGTGTGTAAATATGGATTCTCCAGCAGGCTTGACGAAATGCTATGATCAACACCTTGCTTTCTGACTCCACAATTCAGTCAAAAGCTTTTGGATATTGGGATTTAACCCTGGCCATGTTTAAGAGTTTTGTAAGGTAACTGTTTTCATGAGAATGACATCATGCTGAACACCATGCAGTTATACAACCGTACAGTAGCAAGCATACAAGCAACAAAAACATATTTAAATGTTTCAAACAGAAATATCTTCACTCTTTTAGTTCATATTCCTAATATGCACGCTGAATCAGATTTAGACTCTTATTGTTAATAATGTGTTGTTGGTTTTGCCTGATGGTGTAATCCCTGAAGGTTTTTAGGCATTTTTCATTTATTTTTGCACAATGCTGGAGGTAACCTAAACTTTAATTTGAATGGTTATGGACATTGTTAGGAGTCGTTTTTTTGACTGTACATTTCCCTCTTGTCAAAAACAAATTCAGTGTCTTGAATGTATACATTACTTATTGTTAACTCAGTAGGCCAGTATACTGTACTCTTCATGTAATATACTGTAGCTAAGATATGCATCAAGATAGTTTCATGCATGAATTCAGCTTACAGGATATGACATTTTATTGTTTTATCTATGCACATAATGGCTTTTGGGCCCTGTACTGTATATATATGTAGATTTATTTGTATCGTATATCAAATTCCTTCATTCTAATGTAAGGACATTCAAGTAACAGTTTTCAGCCACCTATAATGGCATGCTGATTCAGATTCTCAGTAGTAACTACATTTTAGCCACCACAGTTGTTTTATCCACTTTGCCTTACCCTGATTTTTTTTCCTCCCTGTAATTGCTTTTAAATTCTTGTGAACACTTTTGGAAAACGTTGAGGAAATTTGAAAATATCTTAATAAGACTGAAGTGCAAGCATGGTATAATGGCCACAGGTTAGATCCCCATAAACTTTGTGCAAGTGAAGTGAGTTCAAGTGACTAACCTGACCTCTGGGGAATTGTGAGAAAAAATGGTAGAATGTAAAATTATTATGATGGAATAGCAGTCTGGTGCCCAAGGGAAATTCCCAAACCTTTAAGAAGTAAAGTAGTCGTAATATACGAGTATTTTAACATTGATATAAGCCCTCGAAGCAATTCTAGATTCACATTTTATATGAAGAGCACACAGGTTTTTGGAGTAATCAAAGAATCTCCCAACATTTGGTCAGCATTGCAGATATGTTTATGATGAACTCTGAGTCTGTGCTCTATGTATATATATGTATTTTTCACGATGCTTGAAGAATTGGTCATAAGGTACAGAAAATACATTATAAGGACATTATAATTCAAAACAGTTAAGGATCTTTGCTAGAATGTACATTAATTTATGACACAATAATGGAATATGTCATGTTTAGATACGTACCACAATGCAAGTCTTTACGCTAGGGTGTAACGATACATGTTAACAGCATTACAATGTGTAAAACGATACATGGTTGACGATACTATACAATACATGGACGATATTGGTTCATTTATGGCGATAGAATACGATATGATTCAATGATTTCAAATCAATACAGTAACTATTTCATATTTAGCAAATAAATTAAATCTGTGTGAAACATGTGGATAGTGCAGGTTTTTTAAGGGAAACATTTTTTTTAACACATGGACCTTGACATGAACACAGAGAATACACACATTTATCAATAGACCAAGTGCAGCGATATTGAATGGGAAAGTAATTAACCCCCTCTTTTTCTTTTTTCTTCTTAAAATTGCTAAATACAAGGTATAAGTACTTGGTATTGATACAATTGATTATTTGTATTGCAAAACGATTCAATACCGATTATTTGAATTGCAAAACGATACGATACAAAGTCAAACGATACGATATGTTGCCATAACAATATACTTTTCGATGCAGTTACTATCGTTACAACACCCCTACTACAAACAAATCAAGAAACATGCATTACCGTATATGCTTTACAGATGCATATATACAGCAGTATGTATATGTGTGTGTGTGTGTGTGTATAGGCTTATACATGTATATAAAATATGCTTAAAATGTGCTTATGGTACTGTACCTCTCACTGTACTACTTCAAGTAAAGTGTTGTTTAAATTTTTCATTAGATGAATGCACAATATCTTCTTTAGACCCTCATTTGCATGTACATCAGGACATGAAAGTAGTCTACTGTGACCTATTTAACTTTATTTTAATAGGTTTATACTAGAGATCAAGATGTATAATATAATGAAACCATTTTGTGTGAAAATTGTATATTTATAATTTAACCAAATACTACTGTAAAATAGCTGAAAATGGATAAAAGGGCATTTTTTTTTATCTCAGTGCATTTGATGTTAAAACAATGTGCATGCTGATATTAGAAGCACTTTGTTAACTTTATTAGCAACATCAATGTAACCTGACTTTTTGTGCGTTTCAATAACACAAACTGTGGTATTTTATATGCTATTTATGCACATCATGGGGAGATCTGTCAGTTGAGTGACCATTACCATTTTCCTCTACTGTTCAGATTTCTGGTATAGTGCTATTGGAACATTGAATTGAGATGTAAGTTTATTTCCCCAGATTCAATGTGAGTTTGTAGGCCTATCAGCAATTGACTGATTAAATGCAATCCACAATTTAGTATATATTTAGTAACGTTGAGTGGTGTAAGAAATTAATGTTTATAGACTAAATGATGATGTTTTTATTTTCCAAAATTTGTTTTTACTTTTTATAATCCATACAACGGCAGCTTTTGTCACTGATAGCCAAAGACAGATTCACTGTTCAAGACTAAGTGAATCTTGAAAACATTGTCAATGATTCAAAATAAAGAATTACATTTTCATCTGCCTGTAAAACTCTTTTTTTGTTTTGTTAAATTCAATTATGTCCTGCCTTCAGTGGTTTAAAGTAACATGTAGGCCTACTCAAATACTGTACGCAGTAAGTACAAATTTGAACTATTTCTACAGGAGTAGCCTATGTCCAATTTTCAATACTTTTATTACTTCTACTCTGACATCTCAGAGGCTAATATTGTACAGTTTTTACTCCACTGCAATAAAAAACGTACGTTTTGAATACCAGACTTTTACTTGTAACAGAATTACTACACTGCAGATACTGATACTTGTACTTGTACTTCGACCATCACTGCCTGTGTGAGAGCACATCTGGTAGTTGGTACGTTTCAGGCGTGTTTGATGTAAACCACTGTGCGACCACAAGGGGTAGCTGTTGCTCAACTTGCTCTCACTGATACAGCCTACTCACTGTAAGTGTAACGTACATAGTACATGTCCTACTGCAGGCTACAGACAGTACACTTCTCGTCACTTAATTCCAAACGGAGGGGACAAGCTTTCAGAGATGTCACACACTGCTGGTCCTAATCCCCGAGCCTTTTGTTATTGCGTTTTTTAGGAAGCACTTCACCGATTCATGAGGTTGAGCTAAAAGAACGGACACATGCGCGCGCCGAGAACAGTCTGGTCCACATACAACTGCTGCTTGAACGTCATCCTCGTAAGTATATCACCACTGCTGGTGAATCACCTCACCAGCGATTATTTCAGTATTGCAGGCAGATGATAAAAGTGTTAACTTAAGTTGGGACACATGTATCCTGTTCACTGCGTGGCAAAATAACGCCTTTTCGGGGAATTCTTCACTATTTAACGCGATATTTTCCATCATCATTAGTTAATGTAAAGATGGTGTGTATAGTAGTCTAATTTATGTCTCAAACTTGCAGTCTTGTGACGTACGTGTGACTCGTCATATTGTGATTCTTTCTTTCAACCTGTTTCTGCTTGTCTTTTATTTTTCTACAGCAGTTTTTAGCATGTGAGACAACCAACAGCCAGGGAAGTCAAGGAACAGAGTGCAATAGGTTGTCCAACAATAATCAAAGAGATTTCTCAGACGTAATTGCTTGACTTAAAGGGCCGTTCCTATGGTGGCCAGCCACTTACACCTAGCCATGGGCAACGGTTCAATAAAAGCCCCTAGGGCTGAAGAGAACAGTTGCCTGGTCTCCAACAGTAAGGACCCCCCCGGTTGGGATGCAGAGCCCCTCAGGTGAGCCCATGAAGGACTAGTTCACTCAAAAAATGACTTATTTTCTATCAGTTACACACATGGAGCCTTGAATTCATGGAGATTTTTTGTTTTTGTGACATTCCTGAGCCAATAATTTGATGACCGATGATCAAATTATTGGCTCAGAAATCTAAAGGAATAAATTAAAATAAATCCATGAATTCAGCTTCATGGGTGTGTAATTGTTGATAGAACTACTCCTTTTACTATTTACAATGCATAATGTAGTAACATCTTGATAGCTGACCTGGTGAATTTCTCGGTACAAATTCTTCATATCCTACCAATGTGCCTTGCTGGCTGCTTCTATAGTTTACCTCATCTTATACTTCAGGCAGCGGATTGCCCACCTGGAGAAGGAGCTCGCTCGGCGGAACAGGGAGTTCTGCGCCCAGGAGCACCAGCTGCAACATCTCCAGAAGGAGCTGGAGGCCAAGGTCTGCCAGATCGACAAGCTCCAGGATGCCATCGGCTACAACCACCACAATGTTCTGGGGCGCTCTCCGCCGACCCCTGGCCGCCACAGCCACCGCCTGCTCAGTGTCATCAACCAGGGCCCCAGTCGCTTCCACAAGGTGGCCGTGGAGGTCCACCACAGGCTGAAAGCCAAGGACGGCGTGTCCGCTGAGCCCACGTCAGAGAACTTTTGCGTTGGGCTGAGTAGCACGCACAGATCCGTCGAGAGCCGGGCTTGGGTCCGCAAAGACTCGCAGTAAGTGAGCGGGGTCCCCTGGGGCTCTATGCCAGTGGTTCTCAACCTGTGGAACCAAGTCAAACTAAATTGAATGCTGACTCCTACAATGCAAGTGCTTATCAGGGTGGGGGGTCCCCAGTTCACATAAGATTATTTTTGGGGTGTCGCGACTCGCGGCCTGTAAACGTTGAGAACCACTGCTCTCTATACTACCTGTATGTCAGCTAGTATTTCCCTCTACCAAATCTCTTTGGTGTGAGCTTGTGGATCAGCTATTTTTGCCAAATGTTTGCCTTAGAATAAGGACGCTAGGATTCAAGTGGTTAAAAGACGTTATATAAGTAGGCTGTTATGGTACAATGCGATATACTGATGGCTGTCGAGAAGTTCAGTAAATCCACAAAGCCTGGTTTATTTTGATAGTATTCAAATTAGACAGGTTTTCCTCCCAAACAGTGGCAGAAACGCAATAGAGCTCTGTCAGGCCTTTGTAGTGTCAGTGCTTTTCTGCTAATCTGAAAGCCTGTATTTGCATCAGAGGATAATGGCAAGACATACAAGGAAACAAAAGGTGACAGGATCTAAACACATGTGCTGGGCCATTATGGGCTTCAGTTACATAACGCAGACTGCTTCCCCTGCCCACTACTCTCAGACCCATTCAGAGAGCTCCTTTCTTGGTTAACGGGCATGCATATCATCTGTGTGTGATGTGGTAATCAGGGGACTTGAAGGAGGACGGACAAACACCCAGGGAAACCTGCAGGTTGAATTGGTACCAACTTCAGAGATATGGATTGGAGCTCAAATTTGAAAGGTTTGGCCAGTTCTGTGACAGGCGCAGGCACGTGCACACTGCACACATACAGTAGGAGCAAACCTGTGCCCAAGCACCTGTCTGATCACCTGCATAGGAGAAAGTGCTTTTGTATGGCTGCACGATTTCTGTAAAGGAACCGCAGTTGCAGTCTGCCCTGCTCTCATTCAATGCCTGGTCCCATATTTCCCCCTCCTGATAAGTCTGGTTTTGGAGGTTTTTCAATAAGAAATGTAAACCCTGGTGTTGGGTAGGACACCCGGGTTCGAATACCAGGTAGTTCATGTCACTGTAACACAAAGTTTCTTGTAAAAACAGAAAGCTATGAAGGGACTTGTCATCAATATTGATTAACACTTACAGTAGCACTGAATGTCTGCTTCATCTCCTGCAGTACCAAGAAACTCATCAATGACGCACTCATGAATAATGACTTTCTAAAGAAACTGGAGCCACAGCATACGAGGGAGATGGTTGACAGTATGTATGAAAACATCTACACCGAAGGCCAGCTTGTGATCCAAGAGGGCGAGTCTGGAAACTACCTGTATGTGCTTGCAGGTCAGATCAACATAATACCTGTTTCTATTGCAGTCATTGCAATGTCTTTGAATGTACCATTTCATGGGTTAAGATTTGTTTTCTTTTTTCCCTTTCGTTTCTTTTTTTCCCCCCTTTCCTTGTTACACACTAATTACAGAGACTGTAATGGGCCTATAATCTATATTATCATGTTTGTCAATGGTGGATTAAAACAATCAGTAACTGTGGCCTGGGCCATGGCTCAGTGGTCCAGGCACCTTGGCTGGTAATCCAGTCTGGCAGTGTGCCGTGGGTTCGACTCCCGATCCCGACGGCCCTTACTGCATGTCTCTCTCCCCATTTCCTGTCAGCCTACTGTCTGTCCCTCCATAAAATATATAAAATAAAGGCGAAAGCCACAAAAAAAACATTAAAAAAACAAACAAAATGATAGGCTATTAGGGAATTTGAGTATTATAGATTGTCAAATACATTTTCAATTGTGCAACAAATGCCTTAATTGTTTTTTAAATGTTTTCAACATTGCAGAGGGTTTGCTGGAGGTGATACAGAATGGAAAGTTGTTAGGTCAGATGTGTCCAGGAACAGCGTTCGGAGAATTGGCCATACTGTACAACTGTAAGAGAACTGCAACTGTCAAAGGTGATCTGCAGAACACAAGCTTTATTTTATTTATCTGAAGACATGAGAACCTCGTTTCCAAGTAAAACACAAAACAACATGAAAGACTCAAGGAAATTAAATGACTAAACAGAGAGTTCTAAAGCCACATTGCATAGGTTCATCCACACAAGTACATCATTTAAAATGGCTAAATGGGTGTTTAGGATAAGCAGACTTGATATATCTGACTGAAGCTGCCCCAGGAGAGCAAGGGAATGGTACTTACAGTACATACAGTACAGTGTAAAGTTATGCAGGGGCACACAACTTAAAAGCAGTCTTTCCAAGGTGATGCCAACCTTGTTTGTACACATTCAGTTAAATTCACACTTAGGATTTGACTGTGCATGTCCATTATGATGTGCTTGTGCTGATATGATAGCCATAGTGCTATGATAATGGTTTTGCTCTTTGTGTAGCTGTAACCAAGTCTCATATCTGGGCATTGGATCGGCGGACGTTCCAGACTATTATGATGAGAACGACCCAGGCCAGGCATGAAGAGTACTTCAGCTTCTTACGCAGGTAGACACTGATGATGTTGTATATACCAGTGATTCACAACCCTTTTCATTTCAAGGAACCCGATATGCAAATGTAATAGGCCACTGGTTCTCAAACTTCTTTGGTTTCAGTATCCCCTTTCCATGATTTCTGAATCCAAGTACTCCCTTTACCTGACTACAGCATCTTACTTAGAAAACTGCAAGACAAAACCACAGTTAGCATATGATGCTATGAAATAACGATAACCCACTTTAAAGTAGCTATAAGCATTAATATGTCGAAATGTACCATTACCAAACCATTTACATGGGAACCCTCATAGTACTGTGACTCGCCAATCTGGGAACCAATCGTCCAAAAAAAATCACACCCGTGTGAACTGAGTGGTGCAAATCCCCCCCCCCCCCTTCTCTCTCTCTCTCATTAGCAGGCAACAGTGCAGCACTATCTCTCTCTCTCTGTTTCTGGCACAACAGCGCCACTTTTGGTACTCATTGGTACTGGTGCTCATTAACGTCACACACAAACATAGTCACACACATATAAATAGTCACACACATAGTTGAACACGGACATTGCTGTTCCTTGGAGTGGTTGCACCACTTAAAAAGAAAACAGCACCCTCTCCCAGTAGAATGTGTATAACAGGATGTTGGCCCATTTGGCCCGGCCTCAGCCCTCCACTTCCTGTGGTGTGCCTGTGTTTTCATTCCCACTATCAACACGTTCTGTATGGCCTTGCTGACAGATTCAGTAGCGCAGCATAGAATCTGTTCTTGAGAGATTACTGAACCGCAAGTTGAGAACCTGTGGTGTTCATAGTTTAGCACAGGACAGTAAATACTGTCACAGGTTCAAAGATGTAACAGAATTGCTGTAATTGTGTCTTTCACCTAAGGCATATTTGTGCTTGTCCCAAAGTGTGTCCATACTCAGAGAACTACCAGAGGAGAAACTGGCAAAGATCGTTGATTGTCTGGAAATTGTGAGTGTTTCCAAAAATGTGTTGTATGTGATGTGTGTGATGTATTTACTTTCCATATGGTATTGACATTTGAATTGACAACACTGAAGTTACCCTCATGTTTTTCTAGGACTATTTTGATAAAGGGGAGTATATTATTCGAGAAGGTGAAGAGGGCAGCACTTTCTTTATTATAGCAAAAGGACAGGTGAGATATCTGCTTTTCTTTTTCTCTTGGATAAGCAGTCCTATTGTTTTTTCGATTAAATATCTGACCTCCAAAGTCCAAACCATGCATCGGGTATCGCTTTAAAACCATACGGCAGAAAATAAATACCCAATGAATGGTACTTGATATGCCTTAAGTCTTACAACGAAACAAAAGAAGTGTTCAGGCAGCTAACTTAATGAATTTCCTGTAATTCTATTTGGTACATCTCTTAATTGTACATTTTTCATGCTTACAGGTACAGTTCAGCTCAGTACAAATATTTAATTAAATCCAAGAGTCTGAAGAGACTGAAATAATATCCATATCGTTTGCAATGACTGAAGCTGTGAAATGATGAACAACCACAAAAAACAAAACAAAAAAGATTGTTCATTTGCTATGATATTTCGTGCCTTCATTCTACAGGTGTCAGTCACTCAGTCTACAGAAGGCTGTAACGAGCCCCAGGAAATTAAAACATTGGGGGTAGGGGACTATTTTGGAGAGAAAGCCCTCATAAGGTAAAATCTCACACTGATTGTGTTTGAAAGAAAATAGTACAAGAATATATTGACAAAATACTGCAAATACTTTTTTCTCTCGCTTGTATGGAATTTATAAAATGAAAATTAATTAAGCTTCAGGCTATCTGATGCCTCTCATTCTTGTGTAGTATGCAGGGGAGCAGTGGTAATGGCATATTAGCATTGCATTGCATTTAAGTAGTGTTGATTTCAGTATTGCAGTATTGACTCAATGTTGTCCTGTGTCTCCATAGTGAGGATGTGCGTTCCGCCAACGTACTCTGCACTGAGAATGACACGCAGTGCTTGGTGGTGGATAGAGAGTGAGTAATGCACTATGAGAGTACACAGTATAATAGCCTATTGATAACACACTCACAACAGATCTCAGTCAACATTTTATTTGCAAACGCCCTTAAATACAGTCACGCCAAGTCAAGTCAAGTCAATTGTATTTAGAAAGCACATTTATAAACAGCCACCAGCCGACCAAAGTGCTGTACACCAAGAGTAGAATCAAATAATACACATTGCACAAGAAAAAGCATCACCTATTACACAACACATCAAGGTTAAAAAACATTAGAAAACACAAAAAGTAAGGGCAACAAATACAATTAAATAAAGCATCAAATAAAAATATAAATCAGGTAAACCAGTAAAGTGTCCAACCAATTGTAGCACTATTGTAGCACTGATGCATTGTAGCACTTTGAGATTTGCTTCAAATGTAAAGTGCGTTATAAATAAAATGTATTACTATTATTAATTTCCAGGTAAGGATTAGGCCTGGGAGAACAGGTGTGCTGTTTTCAGTCTGCTTTTAAAAGTGTCCAATGAGGGTGCAGACCTAATAGTTAGGGGTAGGTTGTTCCACAGGTTTGGAGCGTGACCTTAAAGGCTTGGTAACCTTTTAACTTAAGCTTATTACGTGGAACCGCCAGGCTGCAGTTATAAGAATCTTGCCCATCTGGTTAAATAAAAGGTAAAAAATAATTTATAATAATAATAGCAATAAAAATGCATTGATCTCTACGGATGGTGATCGAACATGTTTGTACCGTTGGTGGCACACTCTTGACTCCCTGTGCCAACCGCATGTCCACTACAGATGGTTTGGTAAAGCTTCTACTATTTCACAGACGGCAAGAGGCACAGCCATTAGTGTACAGGGAGAAGAGGAGGGGGAAAGCACGCAACCTTGTGGTGCACCCGTGCTCACACTGAAAGGGGTCCATCACAGGGGTGTGGTGGGTCGCAAGATTCGGTTCAGTTCGGCTTGATACGATTAGTGAAATGAAAAAGGGAGAGAATGTGCAATGATTTAATATGATTAAATTGAAACATCTAACATCATGATCTTCCTTTCAATCATTTTGCACACACACACGCACGCCGCACACCACCCACACACACACACACACACACACACACACACACACACACACACACACACACACACACACACACACACACACACACACACACACACACACACACACACACACGTCTCTTTCTGAATTGGATATTGCCTCCTTTCCCCAGTAACTTCAATCAGATGGTGGGAACCTATGAAGAACTTCAGACTTACCTGAAAGAATACGTTGAAGAACTGTCCAGGAGTGATGAGAGGAGAAATGCTTTGTGAGTAAAGTGAAAACGCATCTAAGATGATGAGATTAAAATGTCACTGCAATCATTTCACCTCTAATGTACAGACTTTGTTGAAGATGAAGTCACATTGGCAATCTACAGCATTCGAACACTTGCTATCGTGCTACATTGCTTTCAAGCTTCTTTACATGCCTTTTTGTGTTGGCTATAAAGTTATGATAATGATGCTGGTAGCATACCATGAAATGAGGGTATTGCAGACAGCAGGATAGCTAAATAAAAGTGTACTGTAGATGGCTAACAAGAATATGACAGCTTAATAAACAGTACAGACAATCTAGGGTTTAACCTCAAACAAATTGCAACACAAACTCTTTCAACTTTTTTTGTTTCATAAATATGTCACTAATAACATATCAAAAGTCCAAGTAGGGGAACATATAGAAAAATGCCAAAATAGGTTTCCCCCATTGACGCCCATGTTAAACAGTGGTTTAAATGTTGTCACATTTTCACACAAAAGGTTCAGAACTGTCCACAATCAACCAGAAACTGCAGCTTGTGAAAAACAAAAACAAACAAAAAAAACCTTCCAGTACCATTTCTGTAGGCTATTATGTTTACAGCATGCACTCGGTTTTTATGTTAATTTCATATGCATTATTATGTGAAGTACTGTTCATGTGATTTTGTTGATGGAATGCACCGCATTGTCTGTATGAAGGAATAATTATGTTTATCATCATTGTCGTCGTCATCATCATCATTATCATCATCATCAGACCATTTCGTTTTACTAAACCCCGAATTAGGAACTTAACTTTAACTGTCTGGTATAAATGTACTGTGGACCACATCCAATATGTCTAGTGGTACCATCACTCAAGCTACTCAAGAGGATCTGATGTATATATTATCAGATGTCCAGCTTAACATCACATAGCCATACCCTCGTCTCTGGTCCTATACGTCGAAGAGGCAGGCTTATGCGGGTGTTTTCCAAGTCCCACTTCATTGATGATTTGAAGCATTCAACCCCAGTGTGTAGATGGTTCAGGAGGGTCCATTGTCTTCAACTGTGATGGCATCCCCTGGGTACCGGATGTACTGATGGATTTGTGTGGGTCCGGCTGTCTCCCACTCCTGCTTCCAAGATCTCGTCAGCCATGCATTGATAGACAGATCCTTGGGGATAGAACGGAGCATCTCTTGTGCTGCCTTATTGTAGGGATGGCAGGACTTGAGTGCATGGAAGTGCTGCTGTCCTTGTGGTAGCATGCAGGATGTGCTAGTCATGTTTTGGGCTTTCCTTGCCAGGGCGAGGGTAGCAGCCTCCCATCGATGGCTGGTGTCATCCCATGCGGACTGGCAGGTTGAACACAGGGTGGGCTACAGGCAACCATGTGGAGGGAGCTGTTGATGGCAACGTCACCCTTTTTGACATGTGGACTTCAGCACTTGGATGAGACGCTGCATTGTAAATCCAGTGTCTTGGCGGCGACTCGCCGTGCAGGTCATGCAGTGAGATCCTTGATGACACCTTGTATTGGTCTTAACTTCTTCTAAGTGTTGCTTGAAGGACAGTGTCCTATCTAGATGTACTCTGAGGTGGGGCTTGCTTGAATTAATTAAACAAACATGTTTGATTTTGCCAATGCTGAGCAACAGATGCAACCTCCGGAGGTAGGCTATCACTTTCAATAATAATTAAACCTGTTAGTTTTCAATTAGTGTGTATTACATAGGGACTCCTCACTAATTAGCCAGGGCTTCCAAGGCAAGCTCTCTGCCCATTCATCTACGGCCACCCTGTTGTCTTTGCTTCCATGTTGGTCATCACGGCATGATGGCTAGGTCGTCCACGTAACCATATTTTCTAGACCTACCGGTTATATCCGGTAGGTAATTTAGAAGAGACCCGAGGCTATATCTTCACCCTCCCAATGACTTATTGGGAGGGTAAATAGAGATGGAGTACTCGCAGAGAGGCTGGGGAACGGGAAATTGGCTCACTTATCAAATTGGGATATGAAGGGGAGAAAATGTTTTATTTTTTCCTTTTGTCTGGGAGTGGCATGGGTTGCAGCATAGTCTTCATTACTCGCTTGCCCTGAGATTTTTATCATTGAAAAATGATAATAATAATGATAATAATTGTATTAATTATTATAATTATTATTAATATATATTTCACTTTCATACAGAAAATCCAGCATAAAGTGCTTCACGTAATGAAATTAATATGAAAACTGAGTGCATAAACATGCATATACAGAAATGGCACTGAAGGGTTACAAGCACTGTACTGCATCCAACACAGTTTATGTTTGATTGTGGACAGTATTGAACCTTTTGTGTGAAAATTAGACAAGAAAACATGTTAAAATCATTGTTTAACATGGGCGTCAATGGGAAATTGTGAATCACCTATTTCAGAATTGTTCAATATGTTCCCCTACTTGGATTTCTTAGGACTTTTGATATGTTATTATTACTAACATATTTATGAAACAAAAGAAGTTGAAAGAGTTTGTGTTGCAATTTGTTTGAGGTAGAGTCGGTAGACCCCTTTCTTTTGCTTGTACTAAAAATTAAGCAAAAATACTGTAGGCCCTATGTTGATGAGATTTTAATGTATGAAGTGGGTGTATATCAAAATGATATGCAAGTATGTATCTGAACACTTGTCAGTTGTCCAGTGCTGCTTCTGGTTGGGTC
Source organism: Electrona antarctica (assembly GCF_951216825.1). Taxonomy (NCBI): domain Eukaryota; kingdom Metazoa; phylum Chordata; class Actinopteri; order Myctophiformes; family Myctophidae; genus Electrona; species Electrona antarctica. The sequence continues at coordinate 11,845,018 of NC_136791.1, forward strand.
TACAGTACATTAATTAACCACTTTCAAGATAATTATAGTTATAACTCTTTAAATAAATTCTGATTTTCAAAAAGCTTATACATAAAATAGGAAAAAAATAGAAAAGTAAAGAAAAACCAATTGGACCAATTTCATCTATACAGTAAGCATGTACTGTATCCACATACTGTATTGTTGTCTTCTCACAGGCCCCAGTCCCCGCCGATAGACCCAAAATACGCCCCGGAGATGAAGCGGCTGCGTGAGAGAACAGCTCTCCTGCTTCATCAGCAGCCGTTCCAAGGCCTGGAAGTCATCGCCACGCTGGGTGTGGGTGGCTTTGGGAGAGTGGAGCTGGTGAGATATCATCTGCTGATTACTTTCTGTGGCAAGAGCGAAGGAGTTGCTAGCTTTAATATAGGGCTGGGCAGTTAACCGGAAATATGTAGTTTAATTGAATAACTTTATTTTTGAAATAGTAATACTAATCGACTAAATCGATTAGACTAATTAACCACTAAAGCCTGTATTACATTTTTGTGGAGTACAAAAATATATATCAGCCGAGAGTGTCTGTCCTCTGTGGTGCTCAGCTTGTGTGTGTGTGTTTGGGAGGCCAACCTGTTTTTCTTACCAGAAATGTCACCAGTGAGCACTACTAGTAGTACATCCATAGTAGTAGGAAGTAGTAGGAAGTATTACAGCGTTTCCAGACCTTAACCGACAGCCGCGGCCATTTTCTCTGTCGGCCAGCGTCTTTTCTGGGGTTTTTTCCCGGAAACGCTTGCCCCCGCGGCAGTCAGCGGGGTTGGAGCTTAATTTCCATCCACCAGCTGTTTAAAAACCCGGAAAAGACGCTGGCCGACAGAGAAAACGGCCGAGGCCTGTCTGGTAGGTCTGGCTACGGCTTTAGAGCACCCACGGGGCGTGCCATTCTCACATGCTAATACAGCCTGATTATATTCTACGTCCGAGCATAGACATGGTAACGCCCCGCCTGCCTCTGATTGGCCTACCGACACTGCCAGCCTTACCAGACTTTCAAGTTTACACATACAAATAAATTACACAATAATCAACACACTTTATTTAGAACACACCCACATCAAATCATATTACGGCGTACGTGTTCAATCAATTCTTCCATCAAAGCAAACGGCATAAACAATATTAGTTTGCCTCTTCTATAAAAATAAAAGTTACTGTTACTAAGCAGTCATTCTCTTGTATTATATCGTACTTGTATTATTTATTTCCCACCACGGAGTAACCTCGCGGCAGACTATCCACCTCGGAGGAAAGTCTGGTAAGGCTGGCAGTGTCGGTAGGCCAATCAGAGGCAGGCGGGGCGTTACCATGTCTATGCTCGGACGTAGAATAGAATCAGGCGCTAATACAGCCAGAAAACCCCATTCTGGCTGCCAGCTCTGTAGCGGGCCTCGCTAATCATTAGACTCCCAACCCACACCTCCTGGTCGGCACAAACATGTGAAGCCAGTGTGGGCACCGGTTTCAAATATGAGGCCTCCTTCCACATGGTGGTCACTGAGCAAGGGTCACTTTGTTTGAATAAACAAAGGAAGCATTGATGATATCCTATATGACAACATTCTTTGATAGAAAGATGTACATGGTTGTAAACATCTTACACGTCATTGCACGTTGTATGAAAAAGCAGATTGGCCATATCCTTTCCTTGAGATTTATATTTAAAGCTCTGCTTGGTTTGGGTCCTAATTATCTGTACATTTGTATCTTAGGGACACTACAACGTCCTTGGCTGACTGTTCCACATGCTTGTACAGAGCTGGAGGAAGAAAAGCCTTAAAGGCAGAGTATCACGCTGGCATCTACTTTGTCTGAGTTTAATTATGACAAAGTTGTGATAATAATCGAAAATGCAACTATAAGGCTCTATACAGCCTGTTCAATGCTGTGTGAAGTCGGGGCGGGCTAGTGGCCACTACTCTCCCACCGCGTCGGAGAGGGCCGAGCCAAAACAGTGTGTCATCGATAGTATCTCCCCTACGTCATCCCATTGGAATAATTCATACATGTAGCCTAACCATACAACATAAATATTCTTGTTGCATCAAACTCAAAGCATCGTTAGGCTATATTACTTACATGCACAAAGTTATTCTGCCTGTTTTTTTCCTGTACATTTTCCAGCCATGCAGAGACCAACCATGGCAACCAATCATCATCAAAGTGTTATGTTGATTTTCCTGTCGATCTGAATATTAATTGATTTACACTACAGCCTAACCCCCTAACCCTCTAAACCAGAATATATTTATGACTGAGCTGTCATCGTTTCCTGATGAATTGAAAATGGAGAACCTTGATGTAGTCTTACTGCTTTTTCTGGTTTTAACCTCAGATCAGTTTTTGTATTGACCTGTACCTTCTAACCGTACCCATTCTGTGAATAAAAATGTCAATCAATCTTGACCTGAACATTGTCCATACCAAAGGCGCGTTGTGAAAGCGGAGCTGTGTTCACATAATATTTATGACGTCATCAACATGGTGAAATGGCGCCATCTACTGGCTAACTATACTTTGGACTTACTTTGACTGCAACTGCAACTGTGCCTAAATATTTTATTTTTTCTAAATCGTTTTTTTAACTGGACATCCTTAGGGGTGCTTCCCACCCTTTAAACATGCTGCCCCCCTCTGCCTGGAACACCTCCCAGAAAGACTTAACCAGTTGAACCCCAGCATACGTATTCTGGGGGGAACAATAGCTAAAACATAGCAGATGGCTTGTAGATCAGCTATTTTTGACGAAGAGATTTGGTGCAGATAAGGAAAAGAGATCCAAGTACAGTTGTAACTCAAGTCTTCTCTAGACATTTAATGGGATATTTAATTTACAAACCGGTTTGGAGTCCTTTTAACGTCTACTCAGGCTTTTGTAACTTCAAACTCCATTTTAGACCATGTTAGATTAAATGAAAACACACGTCCTTGGTTCTGGTGACTGATCTTGGCCTTCTAATGCGTGAGGGATCCGTGTTTTGCCTTTTGCCAATTACTGAACTGGGTTATAAAACTAGTTTGTTTGTATATCTCCTGACTCTGCATTTTGTTCCTGTTGTTTCTCAGGTCAAACTGAAGGATGAGGACACCACCTTTGCTCTGAAGTGCATCAAGAAGAAGCACATTGTAGACACAAGACAGCAGGAGCACATCTACTCTGAGAAGAACATTCTTCAGCAGACCAACTCGCAATTTATAGTCAGGTGTGTCTTAAGCCTCATTTTTTACTCAATAGAATGACTGTCGCTTGCCTAAAAGCGGCAGTCTTTAAGAAAAGCTGCAAAAGCGACAATTAGCCGTTCGCTAAGTCCCACCCAAGCCCGTTTTTGGCCAATACCCCGTTAGCGACAGTTACTAAGTAAGGATCCTGGTCAAGCTCTCAATGCGGGTCAAAATGGTTAAGCGGTGTCAATAAATATATTTGCTGTAGCATGTGTGGACCTCAGAAAGAGGGTTTGTTTTCTTACCTTGTTATGAGCAAACTAGTCCATTCCATGAATTATTTTGCTCCGTTGTGCAGTTTAATAGTAAATATTAGAATGGACTAGTTTGCTCAGTGTAGCCTCCACCTTGGGATCTGGATAGAAAACCTATAGCATATGGTGCATTATACTGTAATATGCCACAATTATACAAAGTGCTAAATCCAAATGTTGAAGCAAAATTATCAGTGTGAAATTGAATGGCTGGTATTTGTCTTGTTGGTCAGTTCAGAATTGTGCAATAGGACACAATGGTCATACTGTGCATGGCTCATTATCTGCAAATTTATGCCGAGAGCCCTTGAGTTATTTCCACAGAATGAATAAAAGAACAGCTCAGAAAGGGACAGTTCCATCCATTGTCTAAATCTGTTAGACATAAAAGAGAAATTAATTCATATTGTCTTGCAGTGGCAAATGAATCATTTATATTTTGATGGGTATAACAGAGCAAAGTCACAAATGGAAAAACAAGAACAATTTTGTACCTTCTTTGTAGCCATGTAACCTCATAAGATAATGAAATTAATATGAAATAATATTCTACTCAGTCTTCTCTCCACATTACTTCAGATCAGAGCTTGTATACAACAAAATAAGTCTAAACATTGAAAAGAAAAATATAACTTTGACGTACAGATATGATATGACATCAGGCCGTATACATCATTATACAAGACTGACAGGTAGACTGCTGTCCTTGAAAAACGAGGTTACGATTGAGGTGTTTCTTCAGTGAAGTGAAAAGGGAGTCCTCACTACTCATGTTGTTTCCCAGTAGGGTTGCTAAGGAGCCTCTTTAGAGAATGTCTTTTTGTGATGCGTCCCACCATGGCAGGGTCGACTTAACTGTCCTGTGGCATTCAAAGACAAAAGCCACAAGCAAACACTGCAATCAGCTGTCACTCAAGGGAAAGGTTCAGCCGCAAAGTGATGTTCAATTTCTCTCACTCTCAGTGTCTCCATTTTCCTGAGACTGCTTTCAATTTATTTTGTTTTTAAGGAAGAATGTTGATTCATGCAGAGAAACCATATGATGTTTATGCAATACAAAGGAGCACAGTTTGATGCAGATAAATACTACTTGTTAATAGAGTTGGCTTTAAAGGTTTCACTTACTTTGTCAATGAGCATCAATCAGACTTTTGATTCACTGCAGTGAAATATTCTCTTGGATGTTTGACATTATTTCAGGTTATTCAGGACATTTCGAGATGAGAAGTTTGTCTACTTGCTGTTGGAAGCTTGTCTTGGTGGGGAGTTATGGAGTGTACTACGGGACATGTGAGTGTAATCACCAGCACTCATGGAAATGCATTTTGGCAGAGCCAGTTGTGTCACTTAGGTGACCTTCACACCAGAAAGCTTTACTGCGATTAAAACGAATCCTGCTGCACGTTGTCGGAAAGTGCGTTTCGTTTGGCAGGTGTGAAGCATCATTCGAATCCTAATGCGCATCAAAGAACCGCATTCTACTCCGACCAAAAACGGGGGTTTTGCTTCGCTTCCAATCGCACTTGATTACGATTCGGACTTAGGCCAGGGACTTTTTCTGTCTGTGCTCAGTGCGCTGAGCGCGCTGTGCCTCTATGCCCAAAGGAACAGTGCGTGCGGAAGGGGAGAGAAAGAGAGAGAGAGAGAGAGAGAGAGAGGTCCAGTCCCCGACGGCACGAAACATGCACGTTATGACTTATGACTATGAGTATCATTTTAACACCATAGATTTCACTGTGTAGGCTATAGTTTATGAATTGAACACATTGATAAAATTCCCTGCTGCGTTTCCTTGCTGCACTTGTGCACAGCCAGTGTGAAGGCAAACCGCAGCAAATTAAATATGCAAGAATCCCAACTTCTCCGCCCATTCTCATCGAGTCTACCGAAGTATTAGGTGAGAATGTGACCTTAAAGGGTGTGTGTGTGTGTGTGTGTGTGTGTGTGTGTGTGTGTGTGTGTGTGTGTGTGTGTGTACATCTTGAATGGATGTTATGCCTACAAAGGAATGTACATAGCACGCCATGATAGAATAGTGGAACTCATAGCAAAGGATATATCAAAATACCATGCATCTTCAGTGAGAATGTACAAACATTCCAGGGTCATTCCATCCATGTTCCAACTCAGTGATAACTCAGATACCTTTACATCTCTAGCAGCTAATACACCAGATATTGTTGTTGTTGATGAAGAGTCCAGAGAAGTGTCTGTATTAGAGATAGCCTGCACCTTTGACCACAGCCTAGAGGAAGCCTTTATGACCAAGGTCATAAAATACCAACCACTTCTACATAACATCTCAGAGCTGGGCTATAGGTGCAGACTATTTGTCTTTATATTTGGCAGCCTAGGGCATACACACAGACTGGTTGTTAGAGGGTTCCAACAACTTGGGATGCCCAAAAAGGAGGCAAAAAGGCTGGCAAAGTATTGTGGTGTCTCTGCTATAATTGGCAGCCGTCATATATGGCGGAGACGCTGTTACTTATACCCATAGAGTACTGTGTGACATGCCTGTTGTATCATGAAAACACATACCATGACTTTGCAGATGTAACTTGAATGCACCTATAATATTTGTGTCCTTGTATGCATTCCTTTGTGTGGACATAAATAAATGGTTAAAATGTGTGTGTGTGTGTGTGTGTGTGTGTGTGTGTGTGTGTGTGTGTGTGCTTTCGTGTGTTTTCACGTGCGTGCATGTAAATATAGTATTACTATACAGTATACACCCATACAATGGTTGAATTGTAATTGGCATTTTCCTAATCAAGTGGCTACTACAATATTGTATTTTTTATCTTTTCACCAAGGAGTTGCTTCGATGAACCCACAGCTCGATTCTGCATTGGCTGTGTCTTAGAGGCCTTTGATTACCTCCACGCCAGAGCAATTGTCTATAGAGACCTGAAACCTGAAAACTTAATGCTGGATTCTGCGGGTTACGTCAAAATGGTAATAAACATCTTGTTTATTATGCTCTCAATAAGTCTTACTTTGCAGTGCATGCATATTATTGTCTCCACCAGGCCGAAGGCATGGGGAGAGAGTATGTTTTGCACTCCGTCCGTCCGTCCGTCAATGTGTCCGTGTGTCCGTCCGTCCGTCTGTGAACAGCTAATCTCCGGCACCTTTAACCCGGTCGATGCCAAATTTTGCACACACACTCCCTGGATGCCAACGATGAACCTCTGCCCCAAAATGTCCAGAACGGCCTGTTATAGCGCCACCAGGAGGCCGCTTTGTGCAAAACAAGTTTTTGGACAGTACACCTACAGATTTTGTCCAAACATCACGCAAATTGGTACACAGTCTCTCTCGAGCCATTCAACGAAACGGGTCTTTCAGATTTCTCAGATTCCATCCTGATTGGCTAAGATTGGCTTCCAAAGTTCGCAGGAGTGCTCAGTTTCAAACAAAATGCTGCAAATCATGAACACATCGTGTGATTTCCGTGAAATTGTGCACGCACATTCCCACTAGGCTGAGGAAGAAATGCCACGTGAACATTTTCAACTCAGCCTCATGGTGGCGCTATAACTGGCCGAAAAGTGTTTTTACCTCTATCTGCACGGATCTGTGGATAACTTTGTATGTCAACTCCCTAGAGGCCAAGGAAAAACCTTTGCCTGGAATTTTTCACATCTGCTCTTTATAGCGCCACCAGGAGGCCGACATATGTAAAACACATTTTCTAATATTACTCCTTCAGATTTTATCCAAATTTCATGCAAATCGGTACACATGCTCTCCATAGTCATGTGATCAAGACGGGTTTGTTTGATTTCTCATAATCCACCCTCATTGGCTATGATTGGCTTCTAAACCTTTCAGGAGTAGCCCACTTTGTACCCGTTTTGTTCAAATCGCCACAACTACTCAACCCAGCATCCGATTGCGGTGAAACTGTGCATGCATATTCCCTGAGGAAGAAATGCCACTTGACAGTTTTCAAATCAGCCTCATGGTGGCGATACAACAGGCCAAGCCGCGTCACACACACACACACACACACACACACACACACACACACACACACACACACACACACACACACACACACACACACACACACACACTATATTTATATTACTCTAAACATATAACTCTAGTTATAAATATTATTAGTTGAACCACTAATTGGAAACTACAATTTCAAATGAAACTTCTATGGCCCTGGACCAGGGGATGAGCGAGTGACATCAGGACTTCGGTAGAGATTTAACCGTCTGTTCGCTCCGCTGTAGTGCTGACATAATGAAGTGACATTATTCCGGTATCGGTCTCAGCCCTGCGGTCGCTCCTCGCCTTTATTAAGGCGTCTTACTGGTTCCCATATATGGAGTTCTTTGTCAGGCATGCCCAAATATGGAGTACATGCTGACGTCAGAATGATGTCAGAACAGGCAAGCTCCATATATGGACCCTGCGCACGGGCCCTGTCCAGACTGGACAACCGTGGGTCCGACCGACTCGACACCGGGCACGCGTGTGTCCAATTTGAAGTCAGTGGGGCGAACGGTTCTCGAGTTACGTGGATTAGACACAGACAGACGTACAGACAGAGACTTGGTGCATAATTATAGATAGAAGATTGTAAAGACCCTGTGTGTTTGCAGTACGCATGTACAGTAATTGCGAACGCAGTGAGCATTTACTATGAGACCCAGCAGATCACGTCTGTGTGTGTGTGTGTCTGTCTGTGTGTCACGCTGTAACACCACCCGCCCACCACCAGAGGGCGCAGCTGTATCACACACAAAAACACACACACACACACATGCACGCACACACACACGCGCGCACGCACGCACGCACGCACGCACGCACGCACACACAAAAAACTTAACTTAAAAAAAAACTTAACTTAAAAAAAACTTAACTTAAAAAAAAAACGTAAAAGGAAAAACGCACACACACACAAAACTTAACTTAAAAAAAAACTTAACTTAAAAAAAAACTTAACTTAAAAAAAAAACTTAAAGGAAAAACGCACACACACAAAAAACTTAACTTAAAAAAAAACTTAACTTAAAAAAAAAACTTAAAAAGGAAAAACTTTAAAAGGAAAGAAAAACTTAAAAAAAACTTAACTTAAAAAAAAACTTAACTTAAAAAAAAAACTTAAAAAGGAAAAACTTTAAAAGGAAAGAAAAACTTAAAAAAAACTTACCTTAAAAAAAAACTTAACTTAAAAAAAAAACTTAAAAAGGAAAAACTTTAAAAGGAAAGAAAAACTTTAAACACAATTAACTTAAGAAAAAAACTTAAACACAAAAAAAGAGAACTTAAAAAAAACCTTACAAAATTACGTAATTTATTCTAATTGTTGTTTTTGCAATTTACGAGCTGCGTTCGCTTCCCGCGTTCGCGCGTCTTACTTGTGTATGCCACTCGGTCCTCAAATTCTGTCCCTAAATCTGAGGGTGCTCATAACTCCAAACATTGTAATATTATATGTTTTTATTACATATGATGCATTCTACAGGCTGACTTTGGCTTTGCTAAGAAGCTCGGCCTGGGGAAGAAGACATGGACATTCTGTGGGACTCCAGAGTATGTGGCACCAGAAGTCATCATGAACAAAGGCCATGACTTTGGAGCCGATTGCTGGTCTTTAGGCATACTCATCTTTGAGCTCCTGACTGGCAAGTGAGTCATTATGGCAGAATGAATTTATTAATGTGATAGATTCACATTTCAGAGTGCCCTACATTATATAGGAGAAACCCTAATTGTCTCCACCAGGCCGAAGGTGTGGCAGAGTCTGTTTTCACCCCTGTCCCCATTTTCAGTCCTTCCGTCCGTCCGTCTAACCTGGACAGATTGGGTTAAACTGTGCATGCACACTCCCTGGAGGCCAAGGAACCGTCTGGACAAGGACCTCTGCCCCAATTTTTTACTAAACTAAAGCATGAACACCAGTGTCCGATTGCTGTGAAACTTTGCAAGGACATTCCCATTACGACAAGGAATAAATGCCAATAAATGCCATTTCAAATCGCCTCATAGTGGTACTATAACATGCCGATTCACGTTTGGGGCTGGCAAGGCAACCTGGCCTGGCGGAGACCTGTGATCAGATGAGCACACGTTTCTAGTTTATTTATGGAGTCATAGAACATAGAACATACAGCCAAGATTAGCTGAATCATTCTTCTTGGTTAAAATGTCATTATGTGATCAATTATCAATGTTCAATGCTTTTGTTTCTTTTTCACTCATGTACTTCTTTCATACCTATGGTATTCCTATTTTCAGTCTGTCAGTCTGTTTTTTTCTGTCTTTTGCTTTTTTTACCATCTGAGTCAGCAGTAGCATGCACGCATGGCCTATGTTATCTAATACTCTCTTTGTTCTGCTTTCATTTTGTGGTCTATTCCACCAGTCCCCCCTTTGTTGGCTCAGACCCCATGAAAATCTACACCATGGTTCTCCATGGCATGGAGAAAATAGACTTTCCCAAGAATGTAGGGAAGCGTCCAGATGACCTTATCAGGAGACTCTGCAAGTATGTTCAACTTCAGTTATTCAGTTACTCATGAATTATGTTCTGTGCTGCACAGTACAGTACAGTACAGTACAGTACAGTACAGTACAGTACAGCAGGGGTTCTCAACCCGTGGGTCGCGACCCCTCGGGGGGTCGCCAAATTATTTTGGGGGGTCCCTACATTTTTTTTTTCTCAATGCAACTGAATGGCTGGAAAATGGAAATGAAGAGTTTACATATAGTACACATAGTACATGCATACACCTTCCCTAATGATTATATCTGGTTTCAGTATTTATTTATGGTGTATTGTCTCTATTATTAAGGTTATTGTAGCAGTCAATTTATATTGGGGGGAGGGGGCGGGGCGTGGGTCCCGAGGCGTAGCCAAAACATTTTCGGGGGTCCCCGGCCAAAAACGTTGAGAACCCCTGCAGTACAGTACAGTACAGCCTTGATTGTGCTAAGATGCAGACGCGTACTCCCAGCCGTGATTGTGATTCAGTACAACCGCAGGACCTGTGATATTGTTTTTACAGTTCTCGTGCAATTCTACAACAAACGTAATTATCATGTAATGGCAGAAAATAGTTCCACCAACCAATGCAGTTCCCTAAGTAGTCAGTCTCGGCTACGTGGGTACAAAATAATAACACTCGACGAAAATAAATCACACATTTTCAAATGAAGAATATTGAGGCTTAACATGAATTTGAAAGTTAGTGTAATCATATGTTACAGTCAAAATAACTGCTGTTTGTTATCTGAAATACAGTGATACATAAAATGCTTGTAATTACACATTACACATCTGAACAGTGTTTGCTGTAGCACCTGCCTGCAGTGCATCTGTGTTAAAAGCCTGCAAGCAGCATCATTTAGAATAATTGGCAGATGGTGGCCTTGTAGTGTTGTTGCTCACGTCAGTCATACAAATATGGCATCATATCCATTAGTGTCATATCAATCGGTTGTGGAAAGTAAGTACAATTACTCAAGTACTGTACTTAAGTAAATTCTTTAGGTGTTTTTTTTGTTTTGTTTTTTTGTTTTACTTGCCAATTTTCAATAACTTTACTTCTACTCCACTGAATCTCAAAGGCATTATTGTACTTTTTACTCCACTAAAATTATTTGAAATTTGTATTTACCATTTACTTTGTAGATTTGGATTATTATTACGAAACCTCTTCAGACCTGCGTTGTGAACTCGTAGATGTGCTATTTTCAAAGCATTGTAATACATTGTTTTATACATTTGAAAACTTGAAATGGGACCTTCTGCATAATGAGGACTTTTTAACCAGACTCCTTCTCTTCTTCCATCACTGTTATTATCAACTAGTATTACCTGGCTCCATTTCAGGGGGTTGTGGTAGACCTTTAGCTCCTCTAATGTTTTCAAGTCATTTAATCAAATAATTAAATGTTGTGTGTGTGTCCTGGTGAAAAGTATTTTTTAGTTTTTATTGCTGTAACGTTAGATCCAGATGGTTGTTAAAGACAGACATAACACCACCATACACATTACTCTCTCCCCTCAGGCTCAGCCCTGTGGACCGGCTTGGCAATAAAAAGAACGGCATCGTCGACATCAAAAAACACAAGTACGTTTACTCTCAATAATAACATACTTGAACTGAATCACACAAATGTTTTATAGTACTTTTGTCACTTTTCGTTAATAAAAGTTTACATAATGCTTTCAGGAAATAATGAAAAGGTAAATATTTAAATAACTGAAGATCACGTACTGCATATGCACTAGGGCATTCACTTCTAGTAATTTTTACTAGTTGACTAGTTGCCTAGTTTACTAGTCGACTAGTTGTTTAACTACCTATTATGTAAAAAATTAAATATATATATATTTTTTATAAATATTTGTACATTGAAAAACTATGTACATGGTGACTATAACTATAATCTACCTGATCTTGAGGCCTACAAAATCGGGAAAAAAATAAATAAATATATATATATATATTTTTTTCTCTTATCAACTAGTCAACTAGTACCAACAAGGTCGACTAGTGGATTTACTAGTCGACTAGTAAACTAGTCGACTAGTTGCTTAATGCCCTAATATGCACTACCTCAACACAATCTTCTTGCTGTCAGCTACTCTCAGGCCATTATTCTATGACGCCCCCGGCCCCAACCATTTTCCCGAGTGTCACGTGGTGAGCTGGCAGGGACAGTGCTTGCCACACATTGTCTGTTTAGCCAACATTGCGTAACAAGCAGCAAGCAGTTCCCACAGGGGAACAATTAAAGTGCAGATTGAGGGTGAAACTTGCAGAAATCAGTCTGCCACTTCACTATAATAACATAGTAGGAGACAAGAGAATGGAGACTTGGGGCACAGTGTGTAGCAGTGCAAATTAAGCAACATATTGGGAATATAAAAAATGAAATAACCAATGAAAGAATTATAACATACTGTAGTACTGTATGACACTTTATTGACAACATAGAGCAAGTATGTCATTTGTTTGATGGCATAGTGTATAGTGTAATAAGTAGGGATGTCCCGATACACTTTTTTCGTTTTCAATCCGATCCCGATACCACAATTTCTGTGTTAGCCGATACTGATACCGAATACCGATACCAGTGTTGTGAATAGCTATCTAGCTATATATCTCGTGTTGTGCACGTGTTTATAGCAGACTCCTCACTCAAATGTGCACTTGCAGTTGGGGCAACTCCAAAGCAAGCTCCACATGCCGCAACATTTTATTTACTTGCCATAGTGTAACTGTCAACACCTTACCCCCGATCGATGTCGATCGATGTTTCAAAGATATTCCAAATCTTTCACTTTTTTTGACTGCTCATCACGCTACATTTATCTGCATAGTTTATACATCAACAATATTATTAAGATTAGTGCTCTACTGAGTGCACCTTTTTGAAAGGGATCACGGACACACAGACAATCGCCTGTCCATTTAGTGAAGCTAACCTCGAAAAATGGTAATTTATGGCTTTGTATGGGGCCATCACATCACCCCTACTTGCCTTGCAGGTACTGTATTAAAAAACACTGCTTTATGCCTCTGTGCACGCTCCGGTCCAGAGCAGCCGAGGAGCCTGCTGCTTTTTCTCATATAGAATACAGCTGAGCTGCCCAGGCGGTGGCGTAACCGTCTGGGCACCCGACTGGTAATCCAGTCGCAGTGTGCCGCGGGTTCGACTCCCGAGCCCGACACGGCCTTTACTGCATGTCTTCCCCCATCTCTCTCCCGTTTCCTGTCAGCCTACTGTCTGTCCCTTCAAAAACCAATAAAAGGCATAAGCCGCAAAAAAATATCTTTATAGAATACAGCTTAGCTGACCTATAAACCCACACAGTGTTGCAACAGTGACGTGAGGTGGACTTGTAAATCGGCTAGGGGCAGAGCTACAGCGCTTGCACTCGACTGCATGTTTGACGGCACGCAGGCGACAGAAACGTGCCACGCAGAGAAGAGCCAGATCCTTCATGTTAGAAAAACGTCACAATAATTGTGACTATTGTCACAATTATTTAAGTTTGCCAAACGTAACTTTCAATTGAAGTTCATGGAAAGGAGTCCTGCTTGACTGCGCTGAACTGACGGTTCACCGCGTGTGATTCAGCGTGGCCAGATTGCTACACAGGCACGCACGCGCGCACACACACACACACACACACACACACACACACACACACACACACACACACACACACACACACACACACACACACACACACACACACACACACACACACACACACACACACACACACACACGTGTCTTGAGACAACTTGTTGTGATTTGACACTTTAATACAATTTAATTTAATTGAATGTCAGTATCATGACAGTATCATGTCAGTAAAATGGTCAGTATCATGGTCAGTATAATGTCAGTATAATGTCAGTATCATGGTCAGTATCATGTTGTTTTTCATGGTTTTCGACGATTCTTGAAAATGGCCCTATAAGACTAGGGCCATTTCATTTTGGCAGGGTGTAGCCTCTCGGGAATAGCAGCAATGGATTCTCCATACCTCATGGTAAAAAAATTGGTTTTGGTTGCTAGCCCCTCAATGCTTGATTTAACCACTTTCTAAAGGTCTGAAATAATCGAGACCTACACCATTCGATTCGGCGTGCTCCAAATAGTGGGTGATGAAAATCATGCATTTCGACGACAGTCAGTTCATGTCAACATCTTGTTCAGTATCATGTCGGTATCATGGTCAGTAGAGTATCATGTCGGTATCAGTATCATAGTTAGGTAGAGAGTTGGGGTAGTTAGGTAGTTTCTCTAATTTCGGTAAATGTAATTGGCTCTTGTGTGATGTTTTACAGATGGTTCCAGGGCTTCAACTGGGTGGGCCTGAGGCATCGGCAGCTCCTGTCTCCGCTGAAAAGAGAGGTGAAGTGTTTACCAATACATTCATGTTACTCAACAATGAGTACTTTGATTGATTTTTGATTGATTGACCGCCCGGGGGTATTTGGAACCATTAAATCAGGGCAGGGATTTACAGCTTCAGAGCCTATTCCAAGGTCGCTCCACACCATCTTGGAAGTAGCTAGAAGTAGCTAGATGTAGCCAAAACACCCCCGATGGGGATCGACAACAACGAGAGGTTTGATTACTTCTAACGTGACAATCGATGGGACCGCGATGGGCCGTCAAAAACATAATCTTTGGTTAGAATTGGAAGCATTGATTTAGATCAAGAGTTATTCACGTTTTAAGATTTTTCATCCCATCCATTAAAATGGAGGGGGACCACTTTGGATGATGTCCCAACCGGGAATTACATTGAATGTTGCCCAATCGACAATACAATACATTCACACCAAGCTAGACAGGAACGCCCACAAATGTCACATCCGGTTTTAGCCCGGGGTAAACAAAATGGTCTTCCCCATAGAGTTATAATAGCGTACGATCCTTTGGATCACTTTCAGAGCGATTTGTTGGATGATAGAAATATTAACAGCCAAGAAAAATCCATCAGAAGGACATCTGGAACACTCGCCCTCGGAAAGTTGACTTATTATTACGTATACGAGACGATTTAGCCATGGTTCACATGGCGCTCGTCTGTCATGGCGGAACTTCAACCTGTTTTATGCACTTTTCCCATTTAGAACGTTAACGTCTATACAGTACATGTTCAGATTTCAAATATAAAGTGCTCGCCCCAGAGGCACGGATGTTACAATCCTCCTCGGACGGGTAGAAGTACCCGTATCTTCCGCATTGTTCAATAAAAAGCGGTTTAATCCGATCGGTGGCCATTTTATCAGAGTTATAATGCACCAACCGATAGGGGCGCATAGTTGAAAGCGCATGGCCAAAAACTGATTAAACATTGCTTTTTATTGAACAATACGGAAGATACCGGTACTTATTCCCGCCCTAGCAGAATTGTATGGCCCTGGGGTGAGCACTTTATATTTATAATCTGAACATTTGTGTAGGTGTAAGCTGCCGTAAGGACTGTAAATGGAGAATGTGCGTAAAACACTTCAGTCCAGGCCAGGGCTACCATGAGCTCACAGCGCGTTGCGACGCGTTGTTTTTGCGTTTTTTTTGGTTTATGCTGGGGACCTGGGGTTCAAGTGGTTTATAGTCAGAGTATCCTTATCTCTTTATTGCATGCGTCAAGTTGCACAAGCATAACCACCACTGAAATCGGACATGCCTCTCAATCTCCCTCTCCCTCCATGTTACAAAACATTGTGTTACCGCGGCGCAGTGTTTACTCGCCTGGTAGAGACACTCTGTAGATATGATCAATTAAACTTAACGTAATATCAAAAACCAACAGCCATTAAGTCATCAATAATGTTTATAGAACACATTGTAGTGAATTCTAAGTAGTTTAGAGACAGTTGGAACTTGGCACGGCCACGCCAAAAAAAAAAAAGAAAGTGTCCCCCAGTGCCTCCCCAGTACCTCCCCAATGTCTGCCCAGGGTTCATAGTTTTAAGGAATGTATAGAATGTGCTGTGCAGAATGTAATTTACATACAAATGTGGGGGACTTCATTTATTTGACTATAGATGTTTAAACCGACAATACTCAGTGGTCACCCTCCTTTGTGCTAATGTGGCACTGGTGTCCATGAAGCTCACAACGCGTCGTGATGTGATGCATTGTGAGCTTGTAGATCTGCTATTTGATGTGATGCATTGTGAGCTTGTAGATCTGCTATTTTCAAAAGGAATCTTGGAAAAAAAAGTGACAATTGTGGAATATTTTTTAAACATTTTATTGAAACATTTAAATACACAAATCTGTCATGGGGGTCCCTGGCCCAAAATATTTTTAGATTCTAGGGTCCTTAGTTGGGCAAATGCATTCACCTGGGGGTCCTTGACATGGCAATGTCACTGTGTGAGAATCACTGATTTAAAGGAGAAAAGCCCAAATAAGCACTTTAGAAACAAAAAAAGCAACCACAACTACCAATATTTACAAGCAACGTTACAGAAAAAGAAGCCCAAAGTCGCTTATATATAAACAGACATGGCAACACTGCTGAGCGCACGGATCGCTCTTGTGTCAAATCAAACATTGCCTTTTGCATTTAAGAGGTGGTCAGACCCAGGTGTAATCGGTATGCGCTTACTCTTTTTTGGTCAAGGGGCATAATAGCAGATAGCACAAATCGAATATAATTAACATATGGACACTCCCCCAATGCTAAAATATGCAGGAAAGTGGTATGCCATATGTGTGTGCATTCAGCACAACTTGCATAATATGAAGGGCGCACCTGAAAAAAATGTATAATTGGGCCCCGTGTCTACCGTAATTTGCGCAAAGGAGTAATATCATCATCATGGCATCATCATGATTTGCAGCATTTTGTTCAAAATGGAGCGCTCTTGCGAACTTTGGAGGCCAATCTTAGCCTGCCGTGCGGGCAGGCGGGCAGGGCGGGAGACAAAAATACACTCCCATGTGTTTCCTGGACACAAAGAGTTGATTATGTTTGAACAAGGTGGCATTAGCCTCTGAGATGTAGTGTAGTAGAAGTAAACGTACTGGAAATTGGAAATAGTCAAGTAAAGTACAAAAAAATTACTTGAAGTATAGTACTTAAGGAAATGTACTTAGTTACTTTACACCACTGATTATGGGGTTTACAATGTGGTTAACAGACAATTATATAATCAATAAAATGTAATTCCTTCAGGTAAAAGGGCCCATGGACCACAGTCACTTTGACCTGTTCCCCCCCGACCTGGATGAACCTCCCAATGAACTGTCTGGCTGGGACAAGGACTTCTAAAGCCCAACACTTTCAAAACTATACACTGGATGTAAATACAAACAAGTCACATTTTTACATACAGAAGCGTTTTTGGTTTGTTTGTTTGTTTGATTGATTGATTTATATTTGTTCTACTAAACATTTACAAATTTGTCACATTTAAAATAAAAATGTATTGACCTTTTTTTTGTATTTTATCCGAAATGTGGCAGTGTCTAACCACCAGCAACAGAAATGTTGTGTTTTTTATTTTCTTTACTATCTTATGCTCAAAGATGTGCCATTTATCAAAATCGCTTCCCTTCAACGTGTCAGAATGGCAGGACGCTACCTTCCCCCTGCTGAGATGTGACAGTGCACTTAAGTTGGGAGACGACATTGGGAGCATTTTTTCCCAATACCCATTATCTCTTCATTCACTAGTGATAAAACCAGCATTCTGTGCTTATTTAAATGATGCGTAGCCTGCAGAGTTAGTTCAGTCAGACATACTCGAGGGGGTTCATGCCATGCTCAAAGGCGCATACTATACTCAAGGGGTTAACATGCTGCATTACTATGTGGGTGTATAAGTGTGTGCAAGTCCCACACATCATTCGCTGATGTGGCAGTCAGCTGACCAATTGGGCGGGCTACTTAAGCTCACTAGACTGCATGCTCTTCCTGCCTTCCTCCAAGGTTAATTAAATAATGTTAGGAAGCGAAGACCGTACGGTGGACTCCATGTTGCTCCCTGGAAGGAAAGAAACATGCGCAATTGAGACCAGGAAGTTGTGCATGTACAACTTCCTGGTCTCAACATAAACAGGGCTTAAAATAACTCTTTTACTTGGTAGCACTGGTGCTACAGTACCAATTTCAAAAGGAAGGACCACCAGAAAGAAATTAGGAGCACCCACCAAATTTTAAGGAGCACCAATATGTAATCGAGAATCAATCAATCTGGTCTCTGGTCATTTATAAAATGAGCAGACACCAGATTGATAGCATAGGACACAATATTATCACACTATTATGCAGGAGAATAATTAAAAGGGTAAAGCAGGTTGTGGTGAATGTGAAGCCATAATTCTATTTTAAAAAAAAATACAAAATAGGCTTTTATTTGTGTTTAGGGTGGTGTGACCACAAATATAAATGTCTACATTTTTATACAATGGACCCTAGGTTATTCTTAACCTCAAATGGCTGTTTAATTATTATCTGTACTGTAATTTTCCTACTCACGTACATTTGTTTGACTAAATATGTATCACTGAACATAGAACGTTTGACCTAATTATTGATTTAAATATTCATATATGTGCTAATTATCTTCACTAAAACAAATAAAAAAAATGTTTTAAATCATCTGTGGAGGCTGATGGTATCATAATATGATAATATTATGACAACTAAGTGGCCCAAACTGTGAACATAATGCAATGTCGCCCTCTTATGGCTGTCCATAAGAACTGCTAAAGACTAGAATTGAAAAAGCAGTGAGAAGTAATAATAACTGTCAGCTCTGATGACCAAATAAGGGCATCGGAGGGCATTCCGATACAAGTATCGGTATCGGGACATGCCTATAGTAACTACTTAGCAGAACCAGACAGTTCTCTGTGTAAACAAATCTTATCTATCATTGTAATCTAGTAATAGATATTGTAAATAGAAATCTATTTACAATAGTTTGTGCTATTTCCTTTGAGAATGCATTGGGCATTTAAGTTCAATAACTCAGAACTCAGTTTTTGTTTAATATAGTTCTTCTATTTATAGTGACTCATAGGAATAAACTATGTGACAACCAGGTATAGTCTGGTGACCACCGGAGAGACGGGTGACAGCCGGAATGTAGACGGCACCCAGGTGAGCAGTATGGGTTAGCGCCCCAGCCTGTGTCCTCCGTGAAGAGGAAGCCCAAAAACCCTTGGTGAGGCCGGAGTGATTTTCGTCTTTTTTTTAAATCCTCGTGTTTCATCATTTTTGACTATGGGCTATAGCCCATATCAGACGGCATACTATAGCATGCTTTTTTCATATTTTTTGAGGATTTGAAAAAAAGATGAAAATCACTTGAGACAATGGACTATAGCCCATGGTCATGGCCCACGGTGATTTTCGTCTTTTTCCGCTTGACCTTAACCACTCCTCCCTCCTTATCAACCACTCCTCCCTCCTTATCAAACTCACCTGCCTTTCATTATCACCCGGCCAATCCCCGGTGCAATCACCACAGTATAAATACACCTGCGATCTCTCAACCAAGTTGTTTGGTCTACTCCACGACAGACCAAACATGGGTTGTGAGTACTGCACTTGTAGATCGGCTATTTTCACTATTCTTCAAATTCGCCATCCTCCTCCACCCCAACCTCCTCCTTCCGCCTCGATTCTCTAGGAATCCAGGGGGGGCAGTGACGGAGCAGAGACGACCAACCGCTCATTCCGAGTAGAGCAAAGATGACCGTCAGCTCCAGAGACTACCCCCCCATCCTGAGTCTCGCCCGGCCCTACCTTGGGTTCCTCACTCCATTCCGCATTCATCTCATTCTGTTTCAATAAACTGTTAATCTTGAGCGAAGGTGTGGTCTCTTACTAGTGAATGAGGATTTGAAAAAAAGACGCAAATCACTCGAGACAATGGACTATAGCCCATGGTCTCGGAGTGATTTTCGTCTTTTTTTCAAATCCTCGTTTTTCATCTTTTTTGACCATGGGCTGTAGCCCATCTCAGACGGCATACTATAGCATGCTGTTTTTCATCATTTTTGAGGATTTGAAAAAAAGAGACGAAAATCACTCCGAGACCATGGGCTATAGCCCATGGCCTCGGACGGCATACTATAGCATGCCGTTTTTCATCATTTGAGGATTTGAAAAAAAGACAAATCACTCAAACTACAAAACATTTCAAAGTAAAGAGTTCCAGCATGTGTCTCCACAGTAAGCTGAATTTGAAACAGTGTGAATGCAGTTTCTAGGTGAAAGTGTTTTTTTGACGTGCCAATATCTGCCATTGAGCCCCATTGTAGAATAACATCCAGAAGAGAACTGGAAAGAGATGGAAAGCTGTGGAGATTCTCAGAGAGCATGGTGGCACTCTGTGATAAGCTGCTGTCTATGTGAGCCACAGGTCGTGGGTTCAAGTTCAGCCCATGGCCTCAGACGGCATACTATAGCATGCCATTTTTCATCATTTTTGAGGAGTTGAAAAAAAGACAAAAATCACTCCGAGACCATGGGCTATAGCCCATCGTCTCGGGTCATTTTCATCTTTTTTTCAAATCCTCAAAAATGATGAAAAACAGCATGCTATAGTATGCCGTCCGATATGGGCTATAGCCCATGGTCATAAATGATGAAAAACGAGGATTTGAAAAAAAGACGAAAATGACTCCGAGACGATGGGCTATAGCCCATGGTCTCGGAGTGATTTTCGTCTTTTTTTCAAATCCTCAAAAATGATGGAAAACGGCATGCTATAGTATGCCGTCCGATATGGGCTATAGCCCATGGTCATAAATAATGAAAAACGAGGATTTGAAAAAAAGACGAAAATGACTCCGAGACGATGGGCTATAGCCCATGGTCTCGGAGTGATTTTCGTCTTTTTTTCAAATCCTCAAAAATGATGGAAAACGGCATGCTATAGTATGCCGTCCGATATGGGCTATAGCCCATGGTCATAAATAATGAAAAACGAGGATTTGAAAAAAAGACGAAAATGACTCCGAGACGATGGGCTATAGCCCATGGTCTCGGAGTGATTTTCGTCTTTTTTTCAAATCCTCAAAAATGATGGAAAACGGCATGCTATAGTATGCCGTCCGATATAGACTATAGCCCCTGGTCATAAATGATGAAAAACGAGGATTTGAAAAAAAGACGAAAATGACTCCGAGACGATGGGCTATAGCCCATGGTCTCGGAGTGATTTTCGTCTTTTTTTCAAATCCTCAAAAATTATGGAAAACGGCATGCTATAGTATGCAGTTCGAGACCATGGGCTATAGCCCATCGTCTCGGAGTGATTATTATCACTATCAGATTATTATCTGATTAACATCCACGATAACACTTAAAAGCACTAAAGACACCTTTGATGCACAGCACCATTCATTCAAATGCTCTGTACATGATCCCAAGGCCTCATTTGAAAAGTGACACCAAGAAGAACAACTTACAACCTATATATCACTGAGAGCTCAGTGGCACCCTTGTTAAGATGACGTCGATGTGAGCCAGAGGTTGTGAGTTCAAATCCAGCTGAGTTCCTCCTACTTTCACTCTGCAGCATGTTTTGGAGAATAACATCCAGAAGAGAACTGGAAAGAGATGGAAAGCTGTGGAGATTCTCAGAGAGCATGGTGGCACTCTGTGATAAGCTGCTGTCTATGTGAGCCACAGGTCGTGGGTTCAAGTTCAGCCCATGGCCTCAGACGGCATACTATAGCATGCCATTTTTCATCATTTTTGAGGATTTGAAAAAAAGACAAAAATCACTCCGAGACCATGGGCTATAGCCCATCGTCTCGGGGTCATTTTCGTATTTTTTTCAAATCCTCAAAAATGATGCAAAACGGCATGCTATAGTATGCCGTTCGAGACCATGGGCTATAGCCCATCGTCTCGGAGTGATTTCCGTCTTCTTTGCAAATCCTCAAAAATGATCAAAAACGGCATGCTATAGTATGCCGTCCGATATGGGCTATAGCCCATGGTCATAAATGATGAAAAACGAGGATTTGAAAAAAAGACGAAAATGACTCCGAGACGATGGGCTATAGCCCATCGTCTCGGGGTCATTTTCATCTTTTTTTCAAATCCTCAAAAATGATGGAAAACGGCATGCTATAGTATGCCGTTCGAGACCATGGGCTATAGCCCATGGTCTCGGAGTGATTATTATCACTATCAGATTATTATCTGATTAACATCCACGATAACACTTAAAAGCACTAAAGACACCTTTGATGCACAGCACCATTCATTCAAATCTGTACATGATCCCAAGGCCTCATTTGAAAAGTGACACCAAGAAGAACAACTTACAACCTATATATCACTGAGAGCTCAGTGGCACCCTTGTTAAGCTGACGTTGATGTGAGCCAGAGGTTGTGAGTTCAAATCCAGCTGAGTTCCTCCTACTTTCACTCTGCAGCATGTTTTGGAGAATAACATCCAGAAGAGAACTGGAAAGAGATGGAAAGCTGTGGAGATTCTCAGAGAGCATGGTGGCACTCTGTGATAAGCTGCTGTCTATGTGAGCCACAGGTTGTGGGTTCAAGTTCAGCCCATGGCCTCAGACGGCATACTTTAGCATGCCATTTTTCATCATTTTTGAGGATTTGAAAAAAAGACAAAAATCACTCCGAGACCATTGGCTATAGCCCATCGTCTCGGGGTCATTTTCATCTTTTTTTCAAATCCTCAAAAATGATGCAAAACGGCATGCTATAGTATGCCGTTCGAGACCATGGGCTATAGCCCATCGTCTCGGAGTGATTTCCGTCTTTTTTTCAAATCCTCAAAAATGATGGAAAACGGCATGCTATAGTATGCCGTCCGATATGGGCTATAGCCCATGGTCATAAATGATGAAAAACGAGGATTTGAAAAAAAGACGAAAATGACTCCGAGACGATGGGCTATAGCCCATGGTCTCGGAGTGATTTTCGTCTTTTTTTCAAATCCTCAAAAATGATGGAAAACGGCATGCTATAGTATGCCGTCCGATATGGGCTATAGCCCATGGTCATAAATAATGAAAAACGAGGATTTGAAAAAAAGACGAAAATGACTCCGAGACGATGGGCTATAGCCCATGGTCTCGGAGTGATTTTCGTCTTTTTTTCAAATCCTCAAAAATGATGCAAAACGGCATGCTATAGTATGCCGTTCGAGACCATGGGCTATAGCCCATCGTCTCGGAGTGATTTCCGTCTTTTTTTCAAATCCTCAAAAATGATGGAAAACGGCATGCTATAGTATGCCGTCCGATATGGGCTATAGCCCATGGTCATAAATGATGAAAAACGAGGATTTGAAAAAAAGACGAAAATGACTCCGAGACGATGGGCTATAGCCCATGGTCTCGGAGTGA
This sequence comes from Electrona antarctica, assembly GCF_951216825.1. Lineage (NCBI taxonomy): Eukaryota > Metazoa > Chordata > Actinopteri > Myctophiformes > Myctophidae > Electrona > Electrona antarctica. The sequence continues at coordinate 11,868,381 of NC_136791.1, forward strand.
TTTTCGTCTTTTTTTCAAATCCTCAAAAATGATGGAAAACGGCATGCTATAGTATGCCGTCCGATATGGGCTATAGCCCATGGTCATAAATAATGAAAAACGAGGATTTGAAAAAAAGACGAAAATGACTCCGAGACGATGGGCTATAGCCCATGGTCTCGGAGTGATTTTCGTCTTTTTTTCAAATCCTCAAAAATTATGGAAAACGGCATGCTATAGTATGCAGTTCGAGACCATGGGCCATCGTCTCGGAGTGATTATTATCACTATCAGATTATTATCTGATTAACATCCACGATAACACTTAAAAGCACTAAAGACACCTTTGATGCACAGCACCATTCATTCAAATGCTCTGTACATGATCCCAAGGCCTCATTTGAAAAGTGACACCAAGAAGAACAACTTACAACCTATATATCACTGAGAGCTCAGTGGCACCCTTGTTAAGATGACGTCGATGTGAGCCAGAGGTTGTGAGTTCAAATCCAGCTGAGTTCCTCCTACTTTCACTCTGCAGCATGTTTTGGAGAATAACATCCAGAAGAGAACTGGAAAGAGATGGAAAGCTGTGGAGATTCTCAGAGAGCATGGTGGCACTCTGTGATAAGCTGCTGTCTATGTGAGCCACAGGTCGTGGGTTCAAGTTCAGCCCATGGCCTCAGACGGCATACTATAGCATGCCATTTTTCATCATTTTTGAGGATTTGAAAAAAAGACAAAAATCACTCCGAGACCATGGGCTATAGCCCATCGTCTCGGGGTCATTTTCGTATTTTTTTCAAATCCTCAAAAATGATGCAAAACGGCATGCTATAGTATGCCGTTCGAGACCATGGGCTATAGCCCATCGTCTCGGAGTGATTTCCGTCTTCTTTGCAAATCCTCAAAAATGATCAAAAACGGCATGCTATAGTATGCCGTCCGATATGGGCTATAGCCCATGGTCATAAATGATGAAAAACGAGGATTTGAAAAAAAGACGAAAATGACTCCGAGACGATGGGCTATAGCCCATCGTCTCGGAGTGATTTCCGTCTTTTTTTCAAATCCTCAAAAATGATGAAAAACGGCATGCTATAGTACGCCGTCCGATATGAGCTATAACCCATGGTCATAAATGATGAAAAACGAGGATTTGAAAAAATGACGAAAATGACTCCGAGACGATGGGCTATAGCCCATGGTCTCGGAGTGATTTTCGTCTTTTTTTCAAATCCTCAAAAATGATGGAAAACGGCATGCTATAGTATGCCGTTCGAGACCATGGGCTACAGCCCATCGTCTCGGAGTGATTTCCGTCTTTTTTTCAAATCCTCAAAAATGATGGAAAACGGCATGCTATAGTATGCCGTCCGATATGGGCTATAGCCCATGGTCATAAATAATGAAAAACGAGGATTTGAAAAAAAGGCGAAAATGACTCCGAGACGATGGGCTATAGCCCATGGTCTCGGAGTGATTTTCGTCTTTTTTTCAAATCCTCAAAAATGATGGAAAACGGCATGCTATAGTATGACGTTCGAGACCATGGGCTATAGCCCATCGTCTCGGAGTGATTTCCGTCTTTTTTTCAAATACTGAAAAATGATGAAAAACGGAATGCTATAGTACGCCGTCCGATATGGGCTATAGCCCATGGTCATAAATGATGAAAAACGAGGATTTGAAAAAAAGACGAAAATGACTCTGAGACGATGGGCTATAGCCCATCGTCTCGGAGTGATTATTATCACTATCAGATTATTATCTGATTAACATCCACGATAACACTTAAAAGCACTAAAGACACCTTTGATGCACAGCACCATTCATTCAAATGCTCTGTACATGATCCCAGGCCCCATTTGAAAAGTGACACCAAGAAGAACAACTTACAACCTATATATCACTGAGAGCTCAGTGGCACCCTTTTTAAGATGACGTCCATGTGAGCCAGATGTTGTGAGTTCAAATCCAGCTGAGTTCCTCCTACTTTCACTCTGCAGCATGTTTTGGAGAATAACATCCAGAAGAGAACTGGAAAGAGATGGAAAGCTGTGGAGATTCTCAGAAAGCATGGTGGCACTCTGTGATAAGCTGCTGTCTATGTGAGCCACAGGTCGTGGGTTCAAGTTCAGCCCATGGCCTCAGACGGCATACTATAGCATGCCATTTTTCATCATTTTTGAGGATTTGAAAAAAAGACAAAAATCACTCCGAGACCATGGGCTATAGCCCATCGTCTCGGGGTCATTTTCATCTTTTTTTCAAATCCTCAAAAATGATGCAAAACGGCATGCTATAGTATGCCGTTCGAGACCATGGGCTATAGCCCATCGTCTCGGAGTGATTTCCGTCTTTTTTTCAAATCCTCAAAAATGATGCAAAACGGCATGCTATAGTATGCCGTTCGAGACCATGGGCTATAGCCCATCGTCTCGGAGTGATTTCCGTCTTTTTTTCAAATCCTCAAAAATGATGAAAAACAGCATGCTATAGTATGCCGTCCGATATGGGCTATAGCCCATGGTCATAAATGATGAAAAACGAGGATTTGAAAAAAAGACGAAAATGACTCCGAGACGATGGGCTATAGCCCATGGTCTCGGAGTGATTTTCGTCTTTTTTTCAAATCCTCAAAAATGATGGAAAACGGCATGCTATAGTATGCCGTCTGATATGGGCTATAGCCCATGGTCATAAATGATGAAAAACGAGGATTTGAAAAAAAGACGAAAATGACTCCGAGACGATGGGCTATAGCCCATGGTCTCGGAGTGATTTTCGTCTTTTTTTCAAATCCTCAAAAATGATGGAAAACGGCATGCTATAGTATGCCGTTCGAGACCATGGGCTATAGCCCATCGTCTCTGAGTGATTTCCGTCTTTTTTTCAAATCCTCAAAAATGATGAAAAACGGCATGCTATAGTATGCCGTCCGATATGGGCTATAGCCCATGGTCATAAATGATGAAAAACGAGGATTTGAAAAAAAGACGAAAATGACTCCGAGACGATGGGCTATAGCCCATGGTCTCGGAGTGATTTTCGTCTTTTTTTCAAATCCTCAAAAATGATGGAAAACGGCATGCTATAGTATGCCGTCCGATATGGGCTATAGCCCATGGTCATAAATAATGAAAAACGAGGATTTGAAAAAAAGACGAAAATGACTCCGAGACGATGGGCTATAGCCCATGGTCTCGGAGTGATTTTCGTCTTTTTTTCAAATCCTCAAAAATGATGGAAAACGGCATGCTATAGTATGCCGTTCGAGACCATGGGCTATAGCCCATCGTCTCGGAGTGATTTCCGTCTTTTTTTCAAATCCTGAAAAATGATGAAAAACGGCATGCTATAGTATGCCGTCCGATATGGACTATAGCCCATGGTCATAAATGATGAAAAACGAGGATTTGAAAAAAAGACGAAAATGACTCCGAGACGATGGGCTATAGCCCATGGTCTCGGAGTGATTTTCGTCTTTTTTTCAAATCCTCAAAAAATTTGCAAAACGGCATGCTATAGTATGCCGTTCGAGACCATGGGCTATAGCCCATCGTCTCGGAGTGATTTCCGTCTTTTTTTCAAATCCTCAAAAATGATGCAAAACGGCATGCTATAGTATGCCGTTCGAGACCATGGGCTATAGCGCATCGTCTCGGAGTGATTTCCGTCTTTTTTTCAAATCCTCAAAAATGATGAAAAACAGCATGCTATAGTATGCCGTCCGATATGGGCTATAGCCCATGGTCATAAATGATGAAAAACGAGGATTTGAAAAAAAGACGAAAATGACTCCGAGACGATGGGCTATAGCCCATGGTCTCGGAGTGATTTTCGTCTTTTTTTCAAATCCTCAAAAATGATGGAAAACGGCATGCTATAGTATGCCGTCCGATATGGGCTATAGCCCATGGTCATAAATAATGAAAAACGAGGATTTGAAAAAAAGACGAAAATGACTCCGAGACGATGGGCTATAGCCCATGGTCTCGGAGTGATTTTCGTCTTCTTTTCAAATCCTCAAAAATGATGGAAAACGGCATGCTATAGTATGCCGTTCGAGACCATGGGCTATAGCCCATCGTCTCGGAGTGATTTCCGTCTTTTTTTCAAATCCTGAAAAATGATGAAAAACGGCATGCTATAGTATGCCGTCCGATATGGACTATAGCCCATGGTCATAAATGATGAAAAACGAGGATTTGAAAAAAAGACGAAAATCACTCCGAGACCATGGGCTATAGCCCATCGTCTCGGGGTCATTTTCGTATTTTTTTCAAATCCTCAAAAATGATGCAAAACGGCATGCTATAGTATGCCGTTCGAGACCATGGGCTATAGCCCATCGTCTCGGAGTGATTTCCGTCTTCTTTGCAAATCCTCAAAAATGATCAAAAACGGCATGCTATAGTATGCCGTCCGATATGGGCTATAGCCCATGGTCATAAATGATGAAAAACGAGGATTTGAAAAAAAGACGAAAATGACTCCGAGACGATGGGCTATAGCCCATCGTCTCGGGGTCATTTTCATCTTTTTTTCAAATCCTCAAAAATGATGGAAAACGGCATGCTATAGTATGCCGTTCGAGACCATGGGCTATAGCCCATGGTCTCGGAGTGATTATTATCACTATCAGATTATTATCTGATTAACATCCACGATAACACTTAAAAGCACTAAAGACACCTTTGATGCACAGCACCATTCATTCAAATCTGTACATGATCCCAAGGCCTCATTTGAAAAGTGACACCAAGAAGAACAACTTACAACCTATATATCACTGAGAGCTCAGTGGCACCCTTGTTAAGCTGACGTTGATGTGAGCCAGAGGTTGTGAGTTCAAATCCAGCTGAGTTCCTCCTACTTTCACTCTGCAGCATGTTTTGGAGAATAACATCCAGAAGAGAACTGGAAAGAGATGGAAAGCTGTGGAGATTCTCAGAGAGCATGGTGGCACTCTGTGATAAGCTGCTGTCTATGTGAGCCACAGGTTGTGGGTTCAAGTTCAGCCCATGGCCTCAGACGGCATACTTTAGCATGCCATTTTTCATCATTTTTGAGGATTTGAAAAAAAGACAAAAATCACTCCGAGACCATTGGCTATAGCCCATCGTCTCGGGGTCATTTTCATCTTTTTTTCAAATCCTCAAAAATGATGCAAAACGGCATGCTATAGTATGCCGTTCGAGACCATGGGCTATAGCCCATCGTCTCGGAGTGATTTCCGTCTTTTTTTCAAATCCTCAAAAATGATGGAAAACGGCATGCTATAGTATGCCGTCCGATATGGGCTATAGCCCATGGTCATAAATGATGAAAAACGAGGATTTGAAAAAAAGACGAAAATGACTCCGAGACGATGGGCTATAGCCCATGGTCTCGGAGTGATTTTCGTCTTTTTTTCAAATCCTCAAAAATGATGGAAAACGGCATGCTATAGTATGCCGTCCGATATGGGCTATAGCCCATGGTCATAAATAATGAAAAACGAGGATTTGAAAAAAAGACGAAAATGACTCCGAGACGATGGGCTATAGCCCATGGTCTCGGAGTGATTTTCGTCTTTTTTTCAAATCCTCAAAAATGATGCAAAACGGCATGCTATAGTATGCCGTTCGAGACCATGGGCTATAGCCCATCGTCTCGGAGTGATTTCCGTCTTTTTTTCAAATCCTCAAAAATGATGAAAAACGGCATGCTATAGTATGCCGTCCGATATGGGCTATAGCCCATGGTCATAAATGATGAAAAACGAGGATTTGAAAAAAAGACGAAAATGACTCCGAGACGATGGGCTATAGCCCATGGTCTCGGAGTGATTTTCGTCTTTTTTTCAAATCCTCAAAAATGATGGAAAACGGCATGCTATAGTATGCCGTTCGAGACCATGGGCTATAGCCCATCGTCTCGGAGTGATTTCCGTCTTTTTTTCAAATCCTGAAAAATGATGAAAAACGGCATGCTATAGTATGCCGTCCGATATGGACTATAGCCCATGGTCATAAATGATGAAAAACGAGGATTTGAAAAAAAGACGAAAATGACTCCGAGACGATGGGCTATAGCCCATGGTCTCGGAGTGATTTTCGTCTTTTTTTCAAATCCTCAAAAATTTTGCAAAACGGCATGCTATAGTATGCCGTTCGAGACCATGGGCTATAGCCCATCGTCTCGGAGTGATTTCCGTCTTTTTTTCAAATCCTCAAAAATGATGCAAAACGGCATGCTATAGTATGCCGTTCGAGACCATGGGCTATAGCCCATCGTCTCGGAGTGATTTCCGTCTTTTTTTCAAATCCTCAAAAATGATGAAAAACAGCATGCTATAGTATGCCGTCCGATATGGGCTATAGCCCATGGTCATAAATGATGAAAAACGAGGATTTGAAAAAAAGACGAAAATGACTCCGAGACGATGGGCTATAGCCCATGGTCTCGGAGTGATTTTCGTCTTTTTTTCAAATCCTCAAAAATGATGGAAAACGGCATGCTATAGTATGCCGTCCGATATGGGCTATAGCCCATGGTCATAAATAATGAAAAACGAGGATTTGAAAAAAAGACGAAAATGACTCCGAGACGATGGGCTATAGCCCATGGTCTCGGAGTGATTTTCGTCTTCTTTTCAAATCCTCAAAAATGATGGAAAACGGCATGCTATAGTATGCCGTTCGAGACCATGGGCTATAGCCCATCGTCTCGGAGTGATTTCCGTCTTTTTTTCAAATCCTGAAAAATGATGAAAAACGGCATGCTATAGTATGCCGTCCGATATGGACTATAGCCCATGGTCATAAATGATGAAAAACGAGGATTTGAAAAAAAGACGAAAATCACTCCGAGACCATGGGCTATAGCCCATGGTCTCGGAGTGATTTTCGTCTTTTTTTCAAATCCTCAAAAATTATGGAAAACGGCATGCTATAGTATGCAGTTCGAGACCATGGGCTATAGCCCATCGTCTCGGAGTGATTATGATCACTATCAGATTATTATCTGATTAACATCCACGATAACACTTAAAAGCACTAAAGACACCTTTGATGCACAGCACCATTCATTCAAATGCTCTGTACATGATCCCAAGGCCTCATTTGAAAAGTGACACCAAGAAGAACAACTTACAACCTATATATCACTGAGAGCTCAGTGGCACCCTTGTTAAGATGACGTCGATGTGAGCCAGAGGTTGTGAGTTCAAATCCAGCTGAGTTCCTCCTACTTTCACTCTGCAGCATGTTTTGGAGAATAACATCCAGAAGAGAACTGGAAAGAGATGGAAAGCTGTGGAGATTCTCAGAGAGCATGGTGGCACTCTGTGATAAGCTGCTGTCTATGTGAGCCACAGGTCGTGGGTTCAAGTTCAGCCCATGGCCTCAGACGGCATACTATAGCATGCCATTTTTCATCATTTTTGAGGATTTGAAAAAAAGACAAAAATCACTCCGAGACCATGGGCTATAGCCCATCGTCTCGGGGTCATTTTCGTATTTTTTTCAAATCCTCAAAAATGATGCAAAACGGCATGCTATAGTATGCCGTTCGAGACCATGGGCTATAGCCCATCGTCTCGGAGTGATTTCCGTCTTCTTTGCAAATCCTCAAAAATGATCAAAAACGGCATGCTATAGTATGCCGTCCGATATGGGCTATAGCCCATGGTCATAAATGATGAAAAACGAGGATTTGAAATAAAGACGAAAATGACTCCGAGACGATGGGCTATAGCCCATGGTCTCGGAGTGATTTTCGTCTTTTTTTCAAATCCTCAAAAATGATGGACAACGGCATGCTATATAGTATGCCGTTCGAGACCATGGGCTATAGCCCATCGTCTCGGAGTGATTTCCGTCTTTTTTTCAAATCCTCAAAAATTATGAAAAACGGCATGCTATAGTATGCCGTCCGATATGGGCTATAGCCCATGGTCATAAATGATGAAAAACGAGGATTTGAAAAAAAGACGAAAATGACTCCGAGACCATGGGCTATAGCCCATGGTCTCGGAGTGATTTTCGTCTTTTTTTCAAATCCTCAAAAATGATGAAAAACAGCATGCTATAGTATGCCGTCCGATATGGGCTATAGCCCATGGTCATAAATGATGAAAAACGAGGATTTGAAAAAAAGACGAAAATGACTCCGAGACGATGGGCTATAGCCCATGGTCTCGGAGTGATTTTCGTCTTTTTTTCAAATCCTCAAAAATTATGGAAAACGGCATGCTATAGTATGCCGTCCGATATGGGCTATAGCCCATGGTCATAAATGATGAAAAACGAGGATTTGAAAAAAAGACGAAAATGACTCCGAGACGATGGGCTATAGCCCATGGTCTCGGAGTGATTTTCGTCTTTTTTTCAAATCCTCAAAAATGATGGAAAACGGCATGCTATAGTATGCCGTCCGATATGGGCTATAGCCCATGGTCATAAATAATGAAAAACGAGGATTTGAAAAAAAGACGAAAATCACTCCGAGACCATGGGCTATAGCCCATCGTCTCGGGGTCATTTTCATCTTTTTTTCAAATCCTCAAAAATGATGGAAAACGGCATGCTATAGTATGCCGTTCGAGACCATGGGCTATAGCCCATGGTCTCGGAGTGATTATTATCACTATCAGATTATTATCTGATTAACATCCACGATAACACTTAAAAGCACTAAAGACACCTTTGATGCACAGCACCATTCATTCAAATCTGTACATGATCCCAAGGCCTCATTTGAAAAGTGACACCAAGAAGAACAACTTACAACCTATATATCACTGAGAGCTCAGTGGCACCCTTGTTAAGCTGACGTTGATGTGAGCCAGAGGTTGTGAGTTCAAATCCAGCTGAGTTCCTCCTACTTTCACTCTGCAGCATGTTTTGGAGAATAACATCCAGAAGAGAACTGGAAAGAGATGGAAAGCTGTGGAGATTCTCAGAGAGCATGGTGGCACTCAGTGATAAGCTGCTGTCTATGTGAGCCACAGGTCGTGGGTTCAAGTTCAGCCCATGGCCTCAGACGGCATACTATAGCATGCCATTTTTCATCATTTTTGAGGATTTGAAAAAAAGACAAAAATCACTCCGAGACCATGGGCTATAGCCCATCGTCTCGGGGTCATTTTCGTATTTTTTTCAAATCCTCAAAAATGATGCAAAACGGCATGCTATAGTATGCCGTTCGAGACCATGGGCTATAGCCCATCGTCTCGGAGTGATTTCCGTCTTCTTTGCAAATCCTCAAAAATGATCAAAAACGGCATGCTATAGTATGCCGTCCGATATGGGCTATAGCCCATGGTCATAAATGATGAAAAACGAGGATTTGAAAAAAAGACGAAAATGACTCCGAGACGATGGGCTATAGCCCATCGTCTCGGGGTCATTTTCATCTTTTTTTCAAATCCTCAAAAATGATGGAAAACGGCATGCTATAGTATGCCGTTCGAGACCATGGGCTATAGCCCATGGTCTCGGAGTGATTATTATCACTATCAGATTATTATCTGATTAACATCCACGATAACACTTAAAAGCACTAAAGACACCTTTGATGCACAGCACCATTCATTCAAATCTGTACATGATCCCAAGGCCTCATTTGAAAAGTGACACCAAGAAGAACAACTTACAACCTATATATCACTGAGAGCTCAGTGGCACCCTTGTTAAGCTGACGTTGATGTGAGCCAGAGGTTGTGAGTTCAAATCCAGCTGAGTTCCTCCTACTTTCACTCTGCAGCATGTTTTGGAGAATAACATCCAGAAGAGAACTGGAAAGAGATGGAAAGCTGTGGAGATTCTCAGAGAGCATGGTGGCACTCTGTGATAAGCTGCTGTCTATGTGAGCCACAGGTTGTGGGTTCAAGTTCAGCCCATGGCCTCAGACGGCATACTTTAGCATGCCATTTTTCATCATTTTTGAGGATTTGGACAAAAATCACTCCGAGACCATTGGCTATAGCCCATCGTCTCGGGGTCATTTTCATCTTTTTTTCAAATCCTCAAAAATGATGCAAAACGGCATGCTATAGTATGCCGTTCGAGACCATGGGCTATAGCCCATCGTCTCGGAGTGATTTCCGTCTTTTTTTCAAATCCTCAAAAATGATGGAAAACGGCATGCTATAGTATGCCGTCCGATATGGGCTATAGCCCATGGTCATAAATGATGAAAAACGAGGATTTGAAAAAAAGACGAAAATGACTCCGAGACGATGGGCTATAGCCCATGGTCTCGGAGTGATTTTCGTCTTTTTTTCAAATCCTCAAAAATGATGGAAAACGGCATGCTATAGTATGCCGTCCGATATGGGCTATAGCCCATGGTCATAAATAATGAAAAACGAGGATTTGAAAAAAAGACGAAAATGACTCCGAGACGATGGGCTATAGCCCATGGTCTCGGAGTGATTTTCGTCTTTTTTTCAAATCCTCAAAAATGATGGAAAACGGCATGCTATAGTATGCCGTTCGAGACCATGGGCTATAGCCCATCGTCTCGGAGTGATTTCCGTCTTTTTTTCAAATCCTGAAAAATGATGAAAAACGGCATGCTATAGTATGCCGTCCGATATGGACTATAGCCCATGGTCATAAATGATGAAAAACGAGGATTTGAAAAAAAGACGAAAATGACTCCGAGACGATGGGCTATAGCCCATGGTCTCGGAGTGATTTTCGTCTTTTTTTCAAATCCTCAAAAATTTTGCAAAACGGCATGCTATAGTATGCCGTTCGAGACCATGGGCTATAGCCCATCGTCTCGGAGTGATTTCCGTCTTTTTTTCAAATCCTCAAAAATGATGCAAAACGGCATGCTATAGTATGCCGTTCGAGACCATGGGCTATAGCCCATCGTCTCGGAGTGATTTCCGTCTTTTTTTCAAATCCTCAAAAATGATGAAAAACAGCATGCTATAGTATGCCGTCCGATATGGGCTATAGCCCATGGTCATAAATGATGAAAAACGAGGATTTGAAAAAAAGACGAAAATGACTCCGAGACGATGGGCTATAGCCCATGGTCTCGGAGTGATTTTCGTCTTTTTTTCAAATCCTCAAAAATGATGGAAAACGGCATGCTATAGTATGCCGTCCGATATGGGCTATAGCCCATGGTCATAAATAATGAAAAACGAGGATTTGAAAAAAAGACGAAAATGACTCCGAGACGATGGGCTATAGCCCATGGTCTCGGAGTGATTTTCGTCTTCTTTTCAAATCCTCAAAAATGATGGAAAACGGCATGCTATAGTATGCCGTTCGAGACCATGGGCTATAGCCCATCGTCTCGGAGTGATTTCCGTCTTTTTTTCAAATCCTGAAAAATGATGAAAAACGGCATGCTATAGTATGCCGTCCGATATGGACTATAGCCCATGGTCATAAATGATGAAAAACGAGGATTTGAAAAAAAGACGAAAATCACTCCGAGACCATGGGCTATAGCCCATGGTCTCGGAGTGATTTTCGTCTTTTTTTCAAATCCTCAAAAATTATGGAAAACGGCATGCTATAGTATGCAGTTCGAGACCATGGGCTATAGCCCATCGTCTCGGAGTGATTATGATCACTATCAGATTATTATCTGATTAACATCCACGATAACACTTAAAAGCACTAAAGACACCTTTGATGCACAGCACCATTCATTCAAATGCTCTGTACATGATCCCAAGGCCTCATTTGAAAAGTGACACCAAGAAGAACAACTTACAACCTATATATCACTGAGAGCTCAGTGGCACCCTTGTTAAGATGACGTCGATGTGAGCCAGAGGTTGTGAGTTCAAATCCAGCTGAGTTCCTCCTACTTTCACTCTGCAGCATGTTTTGGAGAATAACATCCAGAAGAGAACTGGAAAGAGATGGAAAGCTGTGGAGATTCTCAGAGCATGGTGGCACTCTGTGATAAGCTGCTGTCTATGTGAGCCACAGGTCGTGGGTTCAAGTTCAGCCCATGGCCTCAGACAGCATACTATAGCATGCCATTTTTCATCATTTTTGAGGATTTGAAAAAAAGACAAAAATCACTCCGAGACCATGGGCTATAGCCCATCGTCTCGGGGTCATTTTCGTATTTTTTTCAAATCCTCAAAAATGATGCAAAACGGCATGCTATAGTATGCCGTTCGAGACCATGGGCTATAGCCCATCGTCTCGGAGTGATTTCCGTCTTCTTTGCAAATCCTCAAAAATGATCAAAAACGGCATGCTATAGTATGCCGTCCGATATGGGCTATAGCCCATGGTCATAAATGATGAAAAACGAGGATTTGAAATAAAGACGAAAATGACTCCGAGACGATGGGCTATAGCCCATGGTCTCGGAGTGATTTTCGTCTTTTTTTCAAATCCTCAAAAATGATGGACAACGGCATGCTATATAGTATGCCGTTCGAGACCATGGGCTATAGCCCATCGTCTCGGAGTGATTTCCGTCTTTTTTTCAAATCCTCAAAAATTATGAAAAACGGCATGCTATAGTATGCCGTCCGATATGGGCTATAGCCCATGGTCATAAATGATGAAAAACGAGGATTTGAAAAAAAGACGAAAATGACTCCGAGACCATGGGCTATAGCCCATGGTCTCGGAGTGATTTTCGTCTTTTTTTCAAATCCTCAAAAATGATGAAAAACAGCATGCTATAGTATGCCGTCCGATATGGGCTATAGCCCATGGTCATAAATGATGAAAAACGAGGATTTGAAAAAAAGACGAAAATGACTCCGAGACGATGGGCTATAGCCCATGGTCTCGGAGTGATTTTCGTCTTTTTTTCAAATCCTCAAAAATTATGGAAAACGGCATGCTATAGTATGCCGTCCGATATGGGCTATAGCCCATGGTCATAAATGATGAAAAACGAGGATTTGAAAAAAAAGACGAAAATGACTCCGAGACGATGGGCTATAGCCCATGGTCTCGGAGTGATTTTCGTATTTTTTTCAAATCCTCAAAAATGATGGAAAACGGCATGCTATAGTATGCCGTCCGATATGGGCTATAGCCCATGGTCATAAATAATGAAAAACGAGGATTTGAAAAAAAGACGAAAATGACTCCGAGACGATGGGCTATAGCCCATGGTCTCGGAGTGATTTTCGTCTTTTTTTCAAATCCTCAAAAATGATGGAAAACGGCATGCTATAGTATGTCGTCCGATATGGGCTATAGCCCATGGTCATAAATAATGAAAAACGAGGATTTGAAAAAAAGACGAAAATCACTCCGAGACCATGGGCTATAGCCCATCGTCTCGGGGTCATTTTCATCTTTTTTTCAAATCCTCAAAAATGATGGAAAACGGCATGCTATAGTATGCCGTTCGAGACCATGGGCTATAGCCCATGGTCTCGGAGTGATTATTATCACTATCAGATTATTATCTGATTAACATCCACGATAACACTTAAAAGCACTAAAGACACCTTTGATGCACAGCACCATTCATTCAAATCTGTACATGATCCCAAGGCCTCATTTGAAAAGTGACACCAAGAAGAACAACTTACAACCTATATATCACTGAGAGCTCAGTGGCACCCTTGTTAAGCTGACGTTGATGTGAGCCAGAGGTTGTGAGTTCAAATCCAGCTGAGTTCCTCCTACTTTCACTCTGCAGCATGTTTTGGAGAATAACATCCAGAAGAGAACTGGAAAGAGATGGAAAGCTGTGGAGATTCTCAGAGAGCATGGTGGCACTCTGTGATAAGCTGCTGTCTATGTGAGCCACAGGTTGTGGGTTCAAGTTCAGCCCATGGCCTCAGACGGCATACTTTAGCATGCCATTTTTCATCATTTTTGAGGATTTGAAAAAAAGACAAAAATCACTCCGAGACCATTGGCTATAGCCCATCGTCTCGGGGTCATTTTCATCTTTTTTTCAAATCCTCAAAAATGATGCAAAACGGCATGCTATAGTATGCCGTTCGAGACCATGGGCTATAGCCCATCGTCTCGGAGTGATTTCCGTCTTTTTTTCAAATCCTCAAAAATGATGGAAAACGGCATGCTATAGTATGCCGTCCGATATGGGCTATAGCCCATGGTCATAAATGATGAAAAACGAGGATTTGAAAAAAAGACGAAAATGACTCCGAGACGATGGGCTATAGCCCATGGTCTCGGCGTGATTTTCGTCTTTTTTTCAAATCCTCAAAAATGATGGAAAACGGCATGCTATAGTATGCCGTCCGATATGGGCTATAGCCCATGGTCATAAATAATGAAAAACGAGGATTTGAAAAAAAGACGAAAATGACTCCGAGACGATGGGCTATAGCCCATGGTCTCGGAGTGATTTTCGTCTTTTTTTCAAATCCTCAAAAATGATGGAAAACGGCATGCTATAGTATGCCGTCCGATATGGACTATAGCCCCTGGTCATAAATGATGAAAAACGAGGATTTGAAAAAAAGACGAAAATGACTCCGAGACGATGGGCTATAGCCCATGGTCTCGGAGTGATTTTCGTCTTTTTTTCAAATCCTCAAAAATTATGGAAAACGGCATGCTATAGTATGCAGTTCGAGACCATGGGCTATAGCCCATCGTCTCGGAGTGATTATTATCACTATCAGATTATTATCTGATTAACATCCACGATAACACTTAAAAGCACTAAAGACACCTTTGATGCACAGCACCATTCATTCAAATGCTCTGTACATGATCCCAAGGCCTCATTTGAAAAGTGACACCAAGAAGAACAACTTACAACCTATATATCACTGAGAGCTCAGTGGCACCCTTGTTAAGATGACGTCGATGTGAGCCAGAGGTTGTGAGTTCAAATCCAGCTGAGTTCCTCCTACTTTCACTCTGCAGCATGTTTTGGAGAATAACATCCAGAAGAGAACTGGAAAGAGATGGAAAGCTGTGGAGATTCTCAGAGAGCATGGTGGCACTCTGTGATAAGCTGCTGTCTATGTGAGCCACAGGTCGTGGGTTCAAGTTCAGCCCATGGCCTCAGACGGCATACTATAGCATGCCATTTTTCATCATTTTTGAGGATTTGAAAAAAAGACAAAAATCACTCCGAGACCATGGGCTATAGCCCATCGTCTCGGGGTCATTTTCGTATTTTTTTCAAATCCTCAAAAATGATGCAAAACGGCATGCTATAGTATGCCGTTCGAGACCATGGGCTATAGCCCATCGTCTCGGAGTGATTTCCGTCTTCTTTGCAAATCCTCAAAAATGATCAAAAACGGCATGCTATAGTATGCCGTCCGATATGGGCTATAGCCCATGGTCATAAATGATGAAAAACGAGGATTTGAAAAAAAGACGAAAATGACTCCGAGACGATGGGCTATAGCCCATCGTCTCGGAGTGATTTCCGTCTTTTTTTCAAATCCTCAAAAATGATGAAAAACGGCATGCTATAGTACGCCGTCCGATATGAGCTATAACCCATGGTCATAAATGATGAAAAACGAGGATTTGAAAAAATGACGAAAATGACTCCGAGACGATGGGCTATAGCCCATGGTCTCGGAGTGATTTTCGTCTTTTTTTCAAATCCTCAAAAATGATGGAAAACGGCATGCTATAGTATGCCGTTCGAGACCATGGGCTACAGCCCATCGTCTCGGAGTGATTTCCGTCTTTTTTTCAAATCCTCAAAAATGATGGAAAACGGCATGCTATAGTATGCCGTCCGATATGGGCTATAGCCCATGGTCATAAATAATGAAAAACGAGGATTTGAAAAAAAGACGAAAATGACTCCGAGACGATGGGCTATAGCCCATGGTCTCGGAGTGATTTTCGTCTTTTTTTCAAATCCTCAAAAATGATGGAAAACGGCATGCTATAGTATGACGTTCGAGACCATGGGCTATAGCCCATCGTCTCGGAGTGATTTCCGTCTTTTTTTCAAATACTGAAAAATGATGAAAAACGGAATGCTATAGTACGCCGTCCGATATGGGCTATAGCCCATGGTCATAAATGATGAAAAACGAGGATTTGAAAAAAAGACGAAAATGACTCTGAGACGATGGGCTATAGCCCATCGTCTCGGAGTGATTATTATCACTATCAGATTATTATCTGATTAACATCCACGATAACACTTAAAAGCACTAAAGACACCTTTGATGCACAGCACCATTCATTCAAATGCTCTGTACATGATCCCAGGCCCCATTTGAAAAGTGACACCAAGAAGAACAACTTACAACCTATATATCACTGAGAGCTCAGTGGCACCCTTTTTAAGATGACGTCCATGTGAGCCAGAGGTTGTGAGTTCAAATCCAGCTGAGTTCCTCCTACTTTCACTCTGCAGCATGTTTTGGAGAATAACATCCAGAAGAGAACTGGAAAGAGATGGAAAGCTGTGGAGATTCTCAGAAAGCATGGTGGCACTCTGTGATAAGCTGCTGTCTATGTGAGCCACAGGTCGTGGGTTCAAGTTCAGCCCATGGCCTCAGACGGCATACTATAGCATGCCATTTTTCATCATTTTTGAGGATTTGAAAAAAAGACAAAAATCACTCCGAGACCATGGGCTATAGCCCATCGTCTCGGGGTCATTTTCATCTTTTTTTCAAATCCTCAAAAATGATGCAAAACGGCATGCTATAGTATGCCGTTCGAGACCATGGGCTATAGCCCATCGTCTCGGAGTGATTTCCGTCTTTTTTTCAAATCCTCAAAAATGATGGAAAACGGCATGCTATAGTATGCCGTCCGATATGGGCTATAGCCCATGGTCATAAATAATGAAAAACGAGGATTTGAAAAAAAGACGAAAATTACTCCGAGACGATGGGCTATAGCCCATGGTCTCGGAGTGATTTTCGTCTTTTTTTCAAATCCTCAAAAATGATGGAAAACGGCATGCTATAGTATGACGTTCGAGACCATGGGCTATAGCCCATCGTCTCGGAGTGATTTCCGTCTTTTTTTCAAATACTGAAAAATGATGAAAAACGGAATGCTATAGTACGCCGTCCGATATGGGCTATAGCCCATGGTCATAAATGATGAAAAACGAGGATTTGAAAAAAAGACGAAAATGACTCTGAGACGATGGGCTATAGCCCATCGTCTCGGAGTGATTATTATCACTATCAGATTATTATCTGATTAACATCCACGATAACACTTAAAAGCACTAAAGACACCTTTGATGCACAGCACCATTCATTCAAATGCTCTGTACATGATCCCAGGCCCCATTTGAAAAGTGACACCAAGAAGAACAACTTACAACCTATATATCACTGAGAGCTCAGTGGCACCCTTTTTAAGATGACGTCCATGTGAGCCAGAGGTTGTGAGTTCAAATCCAGCTGAGTTCCTCCTACTTTCACTCTGCAGCATGTTTTGGAGAATAACATCCAGAAGAGAACTGGAAAGAGATGGAAAGCTGTGGAGATTCTCAGAAAGCATGGTGGCACTCTGTGATAAGCTGCTGTCTATGTGAGCCACAGGTCGTGGGTTCAAGTTCAGCCCATGGCCTCAGACGGCATACTATAGCATGCCATTTTTCATCATTTTTGAGGATTTGAAAAAAAGACAAAAATCACTCCGAGACCATGGGCTATAGCCCATCGTCTCGGGGTCATTTTCCGTCTTTTTTTCAAATCCTCAAAAATGATGAAAAACGGCATGCTATAGTATGCCGTCCGATATGGGCTATAGCCCATGGTCATAAATGATGAAAAACGAGGATTTGAAAAAAAGACGAAAATGACTCCGAGACGATGGGCTATAGCCCATGGTCTCGGAGTGATTTTCGTCTTTTTTTCAAATCCTCAAAAATGATGGAAAACGGCATGCTATAGTATGCCGTCCGATATGGGCTATAGCCCATGGTCATAAATAATGAAAAACGAGGATTTGAAAAAAAGACGAAAATGACTCCGAGACGATGGGCTATAGCCCATGGTCTCGGAGTGATTTTCGTCTTTTTTTCAAATCCTCAAAAATGATGGAAAACGGCATGCTATAGTATGCCGTCCAATATGGGCTATAGCCCATGGTCATAAATAATGAAAAACGAGGATTTGAAAAAAAGACGAAAATGACTCCGAGACGATGGGCTATAGCCCATGGTCTCGGAGTGATTTTCGTCTTTTTTTCAAATCCTCAAAAATGATGGAAAACGGCATGCTATAGTATGACGTTCGAGACCATGGGCTATAGCCCATCGTCTCGGAGTGATTTCCGTCTTTTTTTCAAATACTGAAAAATGATGAAAAACGGAATGCTATAGTACGCCGTCCGATATGGGCTATAGCCCATGGTCATAAATGATGAAAAACGAGGATTTGAAAAAAAGACGAAAATGACTCTGAGACGATGGGCTATAGCCCATCGTCTCGGAGTGATTATTATCACTATCAGATTATTATCTGATTAACATCCACGATAACACTTAAAAGCACTAAAGACACCTTTGATGCACAGCACCATTCATTCAAATGCTCTGTACATGATCCCAGGCCCCATTTGAAAAGTGACACCAAGAAGAACAACTTACAACCTATATATCACTGAGAGCTCAGTGGCACCCTTTTTAAGATGACGTCCATGTGAGCCAGAGGTTGTGAGTTCAAATCCAGCTGAGTTCCTCCTACTTTCACTCTGCAGCATGTTTTGGAGAATAACATCCAGAAGAGAACTGGAAAGAGATGGAAAGCTGTGGAGATTCTCAGAAAGCATGGTGGCACTCTGTGATAAGCTGCTGTCTATGTGAGCCACAGGTCGTGGGTTCAAGTTCAGCCCATGGCCTCAGACGGCATACTATAGCATGCCATTTTTCATCATTTTTGAGGATTTGAAAAAAAGACAAAAATCACTCCGAGACCATGGGCTATAGCCCATCGTCTCGGGGTCATTTTCATCTTTTTTTCAAATCCTCAAAAATGATGCAAAACGGCATGCTATAGTATGCCGTTCGAGACCATGGGCTATAGCCCATCGTCTCGGAGTGATTTCCGTCTTTTTTTCAAATCCTCAAAAATGATGGAAAACGGCATGCTATAGTATGCCGTCCGATATGGGCTATAGCCCATGGTCATAAATAATGAAAAACGAGGATTTGAAAAAAAGACGAAAATTACTCCGAGACGATGGGCTATAGCCCATGGTCTCGGAGTGATTTTCGTCTTTTTTTCAAATCCTCAAAAATGATGGAAAACGGCATGCTATAGTATGACGTTCGAGACCATGGGCTATAGCCCATCGTCTCGGAGTGATTTCCGTCTTTTTTTCAAATACTGAAAAATGATGAAAAACGGAATGCTATAGTACGCCGTCCGATATGGGCTATAGCCCATGGTCATAAATGATGAAAAACGAGGATTTGAAAAAAAGACGAAAATGACTCTGAGACGATGGGCTATAGCCCATCGTCTCGGAGTGATTATTATCACTATCAGATTATTATCTGATTAACATCCACGATAACACTTAAAAGCACTAAAGACACCTTTGATGCACAGCACCATTCATTCAAATGCTCTGTACATGATCCCAGGCCCCATTTGAAAAGTGACACCAAGAAGAACAACTTACAACCTATATATCACTGAGAGCTCAGTGGCACCCTTTTTAAGATGACGTCCATGTGAGCCAGAGGTTGTGAGTTCAAATCCAGCTGAGTTCCTCCTACTTTCACTCTGCAGCATGTTTTGGAGAATAACATCCAGAAGAGAACTGGAAAGAGATGGAAAGCTGTGGAGATTCTCAGAAAGCATGGTGGCACTCTGTGATAAGCTGCTGTCTATGTGAGCCACAGGTCGTGGGTTCAAGTTCAGCCCATGGCCTCAGACGGCATACTATAGCATGCCATTTTTCATCATTTTTGAGGATTTGAAAAAAAGACAAAAATCACTCCGAGACCATGGGCTATAGCCCATCGTCTCGGGGTCATTTTCCGTCTTTTTTTCAAATCCTCAAAAATGATGAAAAACGGCATGCTATAGTATGCCGTCCGATATGGGCTATAGCCCATGGTCATAAATGATGAAAAACGAGGATTTGAAAAAAAGACGAAAATGACTCCGAGACGATGGGCTATAGCCCATGGTCTCGGAGTGATTTTCGTCTTTTTTTCAAATCCTCAAAAATGATGGAAAACGGCATGCTATAGTATGCCGTCCGATATGGGCTATAGCCCATGGTCATAAATAATGAAAAACGAGGATTTGAAAAAAAGACGAAAATGACTCCGAGACGATGGGCTATAGCCCATGGTCTCGGAGTGATTTTCGTCTTTTTTTCAAATCCTCAAAAATGATGGAAAACGGCATGCTATAGTATGCCGTCCAATATGGGCTATAGCCCATGGTCATAAATAATGAAAAACGAGGATTTGAAAAAAAGACGAAAATGACTCCGAGACGATGGGCTATAGCCCATGGTCTCGGAGTGATTTTCGTCTTTTTTTCAAATCCTCAAAAATGATGGAAAACGGCATGCTATAGTATGCCGTTCGAGACCATGGGCTATAGCCCATCGTCTCGGAGTGATTTCCGTCTTTTTTTCAAATCCTGAAAAATGATGAAAAACGGCATGCTATAGTATGCCGTCCGATATGGACTATAGCCCATGGTCATAAATGATGAAAAACGAGGATTTGAAAAAAAGACGAAAATGACTCCGAGACGATGGGCTATAGCCCATGGTCTCGGAGTGATTTTCGTCTTTTTTTCAAATCCTCAAAAATGTTGCAAAACGGCATGCTATAGTATGCCGTTCGAGACCATGGGCTATAGCCCATCGTCTCGGAGTGATTTCCGTCTTTTTTTCAAATCCTCAAAAATGATGCAAAACGGCATGCTATAGTATGCCGTTCGAGACCATGGGCTATAGCCCATCGTCTCGGAGTGATTTCCGTCTTTTTTTCAAATCCTCAAAAATGATGAAAAACAGCATGCTATAGTATGCCGTCCGATATGGGCTATAGCCCATGGTCATAAATGATGAAAAACGAGGATTTGAAAAAAAGACGAAAATGACTCCGAGACGATGGGCTATAGCCCATGGTCTCGGAGTGATTTTCGTCTTTTTTTCAAATCCTCAAAAATGATGGAAAACGGCATGCTATAGTATGCCGTCCGATATGGGCTATAGCCCATGGTCATAAATAATGAAAAACGAGGATTTGAAAAAAAGACGAAAATGACTCCGAGACGATGGGCTATAGCCCATGGTCTCGGAGTGATTTTCGTCTTCTTTTCAAATCCTCAAAAATGATGGAAAACGGCATGCTATAGTATGCCGTTCGAGACCATGGGCTATAGCCCATCGTCTCGGAGTGATTTCCGTCTTTTTTTCAAATCCTCAAAAATGATGAAAAACGGCATGCTATAGTATGCCGTCCGATATGGGCTATAGCCCATGGTCATAAATGATGAAAAACGAGGATTTGAAAAAAAGACGAAAATGACTCCGAGACGATGGGCTATAGCCCATGGTCTCGGAGTGATTTTCGTCTTTTTTTCAAATCCTCAAAAATGATGGAAAACGGCATGCTATAGTATGCCGTCCGATATGGGCTATAGCCCATGGTCATAAATAATGAAAAACGAGGATTTGAAAAAAAGACGAAAATGACTCCGAGACGATGGGCTATAGCCCATGGTCTCGGAGTGATTTCCGTCTTCTTTTCAAATCCTCAAAAATGATGGAAAACGGCATGCTATAGTATGCCGTCCGATATGGACTATAGCCCCTGGTCATAAATGATGAAAAACGAGGATTTGAAAAAAAGACGAAAATGACTCCGAGACGATGGGCTATAGCCCATGGTCTCGGAGTGATTTTCGTCTTTTTTTCAAATCCTCAAAAATTATGGAAAACGGCATGCTATAGTATGCAGTTCGAGACCATGGGCTATAGCCCATCGTCTCGGAGTGATTATTATCACTATCAGATTATTATCTGATTAACATCCACGATAACACTTAAAAGCACTAAAGACACCTTTGATGCACAGCACCATTCATTCAAATGCTCTGTACATGATCCCAAGGCCTCATTTGAAAAGTGACACCAAGAAGAACAACTTACAACCTATATATCACTGAGAGCTCAGTGGCACCCTTGTTAAGATGACGTCGATGTGAGCCAGAGGTTGTGAGTTCAAATCCAGCTGAGTTCCTCCTACTTTCACTCTGCAGCATGTTTTGGAGAATAACATCCAGAAGAGAACTGGAAAGAGATGGAAAGCTGTGGAGATTCTCAGAGAGCATGGTGGCACTCTGTGATAAGCTGCTGTCTATGTGAGCCACAGGTCGTGGGTTCAAGTTCAGCCCATGGCCTCAGACGGCATACTATAGCATGCCATTTTTCATCATTTTTGAGGATTTGAAAAAAAGACAAAAATCACTCCGAGACCATGGGCTATAGCCCATCGTCTCGGGGTCATTTTCGTATTTTTTTCAAATCCTCAAAAATGATGCAAAACGGCATGCTATAGTATGCCGTTCGAGACCATGGGCTATAGCCCATCGTCTCGGAGTGATTTCCGTCTTCTTTGCAAATCCTCAAAAATGATCAAAAACGGCATGCTATAGTATGCCGTCCGATATGGGCTATAGCCCATGGTCATAAATGATGAAAAACGAGGATTTGAAAAAAAGACGAAAATGACTCCGAGACGATGGGCTATAGCCCATCGTCTCGGAGTGATTTCCGTCTTTTTTTCAAATCCTCAAAAATGATGAAAAACGGCATGCTATAGTACGCCGTCCGATATGAGCTATAACCCATGGTCATAAATGATGAAAAACGAGGATTTGAAAAAATGACGAAAATGACTCCGAGACGATGGGCTATAGCCCATGGTCTCGGAGTGATTTTCGTCTTTTTTTCAAATCCTCAAAAATGATGGAAAACGGCATGCTATAGTATGACGTTCGAGACCATGGGCTATAGCCCATCGTCTCGGAGTGATTTCCGTCTTTTTTTCAAATACTGAAAAATGATGAAAAACGGAATGCTATAGTACGCCGTCCGATATGGGCTATAGCCCATGGTCATAAATGATGAAAAACGAGGATTTGAAAAAAAGACGAAAATGACTCTGAGACGATGGGCTATAGCCCATCGTCTCGGAGTGATTATTATCACTATCAGATTATTATCTGATTAACATCCACGATAACACTTAAAAGCACTAAAGACACCTTTGATGCACAGCACCATTCATTCAAATGCTCTGTACATGATCCCAGGCCCCATTTGAAAAGTGACACCAAGAAGAACAACTTACAACCTATATATCACTGAGAGCTCAGTGGCACCCTTTTTAAGATGACGTCCATGTGAGCCAGAGGTTGTGAGTTCAAATCCAGCTGAGTTCCTCCTACTTTCACTCTGCAGCATGTTTTGGAGAATAACATCCAGAAGAGAACTGGAAAGAGATGGAAAGCTGTGGAGATTCTCAGAAAGCATGGTGGCACTCTGTGATAAGCTGCTGTCTATGTGAGCCACAGGTCGTGGGTTCAAGTTCAGCCCATGGCCTCAGACGGCATACTATAGCATGCCATTTTTCATCATTTTTGAGGATTTGAAAAAAAGACAAAAATCACTCCGAGACCATGGGCTATAGCCCATCGTCTCGGGGTCATTTTCATCTTTTTTTCAAATCCTCAAAAATGATGCAAAACGGCATGCTATAGTATGCCGTTCGAGACCATGGGCTATAGCCCATCGTCTCGGAGTGATTTCCGTCTTTTTTTCAAATCCTCAAAAATGATGCAAAACGGCATGCTATAGTATGCCGTTCGAGACCATGGGCTATAGCCCATCGTCTCGGAGTGATTTCCGTCTTTTTTTCAAATCCTCAAAAATGATGAAAAACAGCATGCTATAGTATGCCGTCCGATATGGGCTATAGCCCATGGTCATAAATGATGAAAAACGAGGATTTGAAAAAAAGACGAAAATGACTCCGAGACGATGGGCTATAGCCCATGGTCTCGGAGTGATTTTCGTCTTTTTTTCAAATCCTCAAAAATGATGGAAAACGGCATGCTATAGTATGCCGTCTGATATGGGCTATAGCCCATGGTCATAAATGATGAAAAACAAGGATTTGAAAAAAAGACGAAAATGACTCCGAGACGATGGGCTATAGCCCATGGTCTCGGAGTGATTTTCGTCTTTTTTTCAAATCCTCAAAAATGATGGAAAACGGCATGCTATAGTATGCCGTTCGAGACCATGGGCTATAGCCCATCGTCTCTGAGTGATTTCCGTCTTTTTTTCAAATCCTCAAAAATGATGAAAAACGGCATGCTATAGTATGCCGTCCGATATGGGCTATAGCCCATGGTCATAAATTATGAAAAACGAGGATTTGAAAAAAAGACGAAAATGACTCCGAGACGATGGGCTATAGCCCATGGTCTCGGAGTGATTTTCGTCTTTTTTTCAAATCCTCAAAAATGATGGAAAACGGCATGCTATAGTATGCCGTCCGATATGGGCTATAGCCCATGGTCATAAATAATGAAAAACGAGGATTTGAAAAAAAGACGAAAATGACTCCGAGACGATGGGCTATAGCCCATGGTCTCGGAGTGATTTTCGTCTTTTTTTCAAATCCTCAAAAATGATGGAAAACGGCATGCTATAGTATGCCGTCCGATATGGGCTATAGCCCATGGTCATAAATAATGAAAAACGAGGATTTGAAAAAAAGACGAAAATGACTCCGAGACGATGGGCTATAGCCCATGGTCTCGGAGTGATTTTCGTCTTTTTTTCAAATCCTCAAAAATGATGGAAAACGGCATGCTATAGTATGCCGTTCGAGACCATGGGCTATAGCCCATCGTCTCGGAGTGATTTCCGTCTTTTTTTCAAATCCTGAAAAATGATGAAAAACGGCATGCTATAGTATGCCGTCCGATATGGACTATAGCCCATGGTCATAAATGATGAAAAACGAGGATTTGAAAAAAAGACGAAAATGACTCCGAGACGATGGGCTATAGCCCATGGTCTCGGAGTGATTTTCGTCTTTTTTTCAAATCCTCAAAAATTTTGCAAAACGGCATGCTATAGTATGCCGTTCGAGACCATGGGCTATAGCCCATCGTCTCGGAGTGATTTCCGTCTTTTTTTCAAATCCTCAAAAATGATGCAAAACGGCATGCTATAGTATGCCGTTCGAGACCATGGGCTATAGCCCATCGTCTCGGAGTGATTTCCGTCTTTTTTTCAAATCCTCAAAAATGATGAAAAACAGCATGCTATAGTATGCCGTCCGATATGGGCTATAGCCCATGGTCATAAATGATGAAAAACGAGGATTTGAAAAAAAGACGAAAATGACTCCGAGACCATGGGCTATAGCCCATGGTCTCGGAGTGATTTTCGTCTTTTTTTCAAATCCTCAAAAATGATGGAAAACGGCATGCTATAGTATGCCGTCCGATATGGGCTATAGCCCATGGTCATAAATAATGAAAAACGAGGATTTGAAAAAAAGACGAAAATGACTCCGAGACGATGGGCTATAGCCCATGGTCTCGGAGTGATTTTCGTCTTTTTTTCAAATCCTCAAAAATGATGGAAAACGGCATGCTATAGTATGCCGTTCGAGACCATGGGCTATAGCCCATCGTCTCGGAGTGATTTCCGTCTTTTTTTCAAATCCTGAAAAATGATGAAAAACGGCATGCTATAGTATGCCGTCCGATATGGACTATAGCCCATGGTCATAAATGATGAAAAACGAGGATTTGAAAAAAAGACGAAAATGACTCCGAGACGATGGGCTATAGCCCATGGTCTCGGAGTGATTTTCGTCTTTTTTTCAAATCCTCAAAAATTATGGAAAACGGCATGCTATAGTATGCAGTTCGAGACCATGGGCTATAGCCCATCGTCTCGGAGTGATTATGATCACTATCAGATTATTATCTGATTAACATCCACGATAACACTTAAAAGCACTAAAGACACCTTTGATGCACAGCACCATTCATTCAAATGCTCTGTACATGATCCCAAGGCCTCATTTGAAAAGTGACACCAAGAAGAACAACTTACAACCTATATATCACTGAGAGCTCAGTGGCACCCTTGTTAAGATGACGTCGATGTGAGCCAGAGGTTGTGAGTTCAAATCCAGCTGAGTTCCTCCTACTTTCACTCTGCAGCATGTTTTGGAGAATAACATCCAGAAGAGAACTGGAAAGAGATGGAAAGCTGTGGAGATTCTCAGAGAGCATGGTGGCACTCTGTGATAAGCTGCTGTCTATGTGAGCCACAGGTCGTGGGTTCAAGTTCAGCCCATGGCCTCAGACGGCATACTATAGCATGCCATTTTTCATCATTTTTGAGGATTTGAAAAAAAGACAAAAATCACTCCAAGACCATGGGCTATAGCCCATCGTCTCGGGGTCATTTTCGTATTTTTTTCAAATCCTCAAAAATGATGCAAAACGGCATGCTATAGTATGCCGTTCGAGACCATGGGCTATAGCCCATCGTCTCGGAGTGATTTCCGTCTTCTTTGCAAATCCTCAAAAATGATCAAAAACGGCATGCTATAGTATGCCGTCCGATATGGGCTATAGCCCATGGTCATAAATGATGAAAAACGAGGATTTGAAATAAAGACGAAAATGACTCCGAGACGATGGGCTATAGCCCATGGTCTCGGAGTGATTTTCGTCTTTTTTTCAAATCCTCAAAAATGATGGACAACGGCATGCTATATAGTATGCCGTTCGAGACCATGGGCTATAGCCCATCGTCTCGGAGTGATTTCCGTCTTTTTTTCAAATCCTCAAAAATTATGAAAAACGGCATGCTATAGTATGCCGTCCGATATGGGCTATAGCCCATGGTCATAAATGATGAAAAACGAGGATTTGAAAAAAAGACGAAAATGACTCCGAGACCATGGGCTATAGCCCATGGTCTCGGAGTGATTTTCGTCTTTTTTTCAAATCCTCAAAAATGATGGAAAACGGCATGCTATAGTATGCCGTCCGATATGGGCTATAGCCCATGGTCATAAATAATGAAAAACGAGGATTTGAAAAAAAGACGAAAATGACTCCGAGACGATGGGCTATAGCCCATGGTCTCGGAGTGATTTTCGTCTTTTTTTCAAATCCTCAAAAATGATGGAAAACGGCATGCTATAGTATGACGTTCGAGACCATGGGCTATAGCCCATCGTCTCGGAGTGATTTCCGTCTTTTTTTCAAATACTGAAAAATGATGAAAAACGGAATGCTATAGTACGCCGTCCGATATGGGCTATAGCCCATGGTCATAAATGATGAAAAACGAGGATTTGAAAAAAAGACGAAAATGACTCCGAGACGATGGGCTATAGCCCATCGTCTCGGAGTGATTATTATCACTATCAGATTATTATCTGATTAACATCCACGATAACACTTAAAAGCACTAAAGACACCTTTGATGCACAGCACCATTCATTCAAATCTGTACATGATCCCAAGGCCTCATTTGAAAAGTGACACCAAGAAGAACAACTTACAACCTATATATCACTGAGAGCTCAGTGGCACCCTTGTTAAGATGACGTCGATGTGAGCCAGAGGTTGTGAGTTCAAATCCAGCTGAGTTCCTCCTACTTTCACTCTGCAGCATGTTTTGGAGAATAACATCCAGAAGAGAACTGGAAAGAGATGGAAAGCTGTGGAGATTCTCAGAGAGCATGGTGGCACTCTGTGATAAGCTGCTGTCTATGTGAGCCACAGGTCGTGGGTTCAAGTTCAGCCCATGGCCTCAGACGGCATACTATAGCATGCCATTTTTCATCATTTTTGAGGATTTGAAAAAAAGACAAAAATCACTCCGAGACCATGGGCTATAGCCCATCGTCTCGGGGTCATTTTCGTATTTTTTTCAAATCCTCAAAAATGATGCAAAACGGCATGCTATAGTATGCCGTTCGAGACCATGGGCTATAGCCCATCGTCTCGGAGTGATTTCCGTCTTCTTTGCAAATCCTCAAAAATGATCAAAAACGGCATGCTATAGTATGCCGTCCGATATGGGCTATAGCCCATGGTCATAAATGATGAAAAACGAGGATTTGAAATAAAGACGAAAATGACTCCGAGACGATGGGCTATAGCCCATGGTCTCGGAGTGATTTTCGTCTTTTTTTCAAATCCTCAAAAATGATGGACAACGGCATGCTATATAGTATGCCGTTCGAGACCATGGGCTATAGCCCATCGTCTCGGAGTGATTTCCGTCTTTTTTTCAAATCCTCAAAAATTATGAAAAACGGCATGCTATAGTATGCCGTCCGATATGGGCTATAGCCCATGGTCATAAATGATGAAAAACGAGGATTTGAAAAAAAGACGAAAATGACTCCGAGACCATGGGCTATAGCCCATGGTCTCGGAGTGATTTTCGTCTTTTTTTCAAATCCTCAAAAATGATGAAAAACAGCATGCTATAGTATGCCGTCCGATATGGGCTATAGCCCATGGTCATAAATGATGAAAAACGAGGATTTGAAAAAAAGACGAAAATGACTCCGAGACGATGGGCTATAGCCCATGGTCTCGGAGTGATTTTCGTCTTTTTTTCAAATCCTCAAAAATTATGGAAAACGGCATGCTATAGTATGCCGTCCGATATGGGCTATAGCCCATGGTCATAAATGATGAAAAACGAGGATTTGAAAAAAAGACGAAAATGACTCCGAGACGATGGGCTATAGCCCATGGTCTCGGAGTGATTTTCGTCTTTTTTTCAAATCCTCAAAAATGATGGAAAACGGCATGCTATAGTATGCCGTCCGATATGGGCTATAGCCCATGGTCATAAATAATGAAAAACGAGGATTTGAAAAAAAGACGAAAATCACTCCGAGACCATGGGCTATAGCCCATCGTCTCGGGGTCATTTTCATCTTTTTTTCAAATCCTCAAAAATGATGGAAAACGGCATGCTATAGTATGCCGTTCGAGACCATGGGCTATAGCCCATGGTCTCGGAGTGATTATTATCACTATCAGATTATTATCTGATTAACATCCACGATAACACTTAAAAGCACTAAAGACACCTTTGATGCACAGCACCATTCATTCAAATCTGTACATGATCCCAAGGCCTCATTTGAAAAGTGACACCAAGAAGAACAACTTACAACCTATATATCACTGAGAGCTCAGTGGCACCCTTGTTAAGCTGACGTTGATGTGAGCCAGAGGTTGTGAGTTCAAATCCAGCTGAGTTCCTCCTACTTTCACTCTGCAGCATGTTTTGGAGAATAACATCCAGAAGAGAACTGGAAAGAGATGGAAAGCTGTGGAGATTCTCAGAGAGCATGGTGGCACTCTGTGATAAGCTGCTGTCTATGTGAGCCACAGGTTGTGGGTTCAAGTTCAGCCCATGGCCTCAGACGGCATACTTTAGCATGCCATTTTTCATCATTTTTGAGGATTTGAAAAAAAGACAAAAATCACTCCGAGACCATTGGCTATAGCCCATCGTCTCGGGGTCATTTTCATCTTTTTTTCAAATCCTCAAAAATGATGCAAAACGGCATGCTATAGTATGCCGTTCGAGACCATGGGCTATAGCCCATCGTCTCGGAGTGATTTCCGTCTTTTTTTCAAATCCTCAAAAATGATGGAAAACGGCATGCTATAGTATGCCGTCCGATATGGGCTATAGCCCATGGTCATAAATGATGAAAAACGAGGATTTGAAAAAAAGACGAAAATGACTCCGAGACGATGGGCTATAGCCCATGGTCTCGGCGTGATTTTCGTCTTTTTTTCAAATCCTCAAAAATGATGGAAAACGGCATGCTATAGTATGCCGTCCGATATGGGCTATAGCCCATGGTCATAAATAATGAAAAACGAGGATTTGAAAAAAAGACGAAAATGACTCCGAGACGATGGGCTATAGCCCATGGTCTCGGAGTGATTTTCGTCTTTTTTTCAAATCCTCAAAAATGATGGAAAACGGCATGCTATAGTATGCCGTCCGATATGGACTATAGCCCCTGGTCATAAATGATGAAAAACGAGGATTTGAAAAAAAGACGAAAATGACTCCGAGACGATGGGCTATAGCCCATGGTCTCGGAGTGATTTTCGTCTTTTTTTCAAATCCTCAAAAATTTTGGAAAACGGCATGCTATAGTATGCAGTTCGAGACCATGGGCTATAGCCCATCGTCTCGGAGTGATTATTATCACTATCAGATTATTATCTGATTAACATCCACGATAACACTTAAAAGCACTAAAGACACCTTTGATGCACAGCACCATTCATTCAAATGCTCTGTACATGATCCCAAGGCCTCATTTGAAAAGTGACACCAAGAA
This sequence comes from Electrona antarctica, assembly GCF_951216825.1. Taxonomy (NCBI): domain Eukaryota; kingdom Metazoa; phylum Chordata; class Actinopteri; order Myctophiformes; family Myctophidae; genus Electrona; species Electrona antarctica. The sequence goes on from NC_136791.1 coordinate 11,898,702, forward strand.
GAACAACTTACAACCTATATATCACTGAGAGCTCAGTGGCACCCTTGTTAAGATGACGTCGATGTGAGCCAGAGGTTGTGAGTTCAAATCCAGCTGAGTTCCTCCTACTTTCACTCTGCAGCATGTTTTGGAGAATAACATCCAGAAGAGAACTGGAAAGAGATGGAAAGCTGTGGAGATTCTCAGAGAGCATGGTGGCACTCTGTGATAAGCTGCTGTCTATGTGAGCCACAGGTCGTGGGTTCAAGTTCAGCCCATGGCCTCAGACGGCATACTATAGCATGCCATTTTTCATCATTTTTGAGGATTTGAAAAAAAGACAAAAATCACTCCGAGACCATGGGCTATAGCCCATCGTCTCGGGGTCATTTTCGTATTTTTTTCAAATCCTCAAAAATGATGCAAAACGGCATGCTATAGTATGCCGTTCGAGACCATGGGCTATAGCCCATCGTCTCGGAGTGATTTCCGTCTTCTTTGCAAATCCTCAAAAATGATCAAAAACGGCATGCTATAGTATGCCGTCCGATATGGGCTATAGCCCATGGTCATAAATGATGAAAAACGAGGATTTGAAAAAAAGACGAAAATGACTCCGAGACGATGGGCTATAGCCCATCGTCTCGGGGTCATTTTCATCTTTTTTTCAAATCCTCAAAAATGATGGAAAACGGCATGCTATAGTATGCCGTTCGAGACCATGGGCTATAGCCCATGGTCTCGGAGTGATTATTATCACTATCAGATTATTATCTGATTAACATCCACGATAACACTTAAAAGCACTAAAGACACCTTTGATGCACAGCACCATTCATTCAAATCTGTACATGATCCCAAGGCCTCATTTGAAAAGTGACACCAAGAAGAACAACTTACAACCTATATATCACTGAGAGCTCAGTGGCACCCTTGTTAAGCTGACGTTGATGTGAGCCAGAGGTTGTGAGTTCAAATCCAGCTGAGTTCCTCCTACTTTCACTCTGCAGCATGTTTTGGAGAATAACATCCAGAAGAGAACTGGAAAGAGATGGAAAGCTGTGGAGATTCTCAGAGAGCATGGTGGCACTCTGTGATAAGCTGCTGTCTATGTGAGCCACAGGTTGTGGGTTCAAGTTCAGCCCATGGCCTCAGACGGCATACTTTAGCATGCCATTTTTCATCATTTTTGAGGATTTGGACAAAAATCACTCCGAGACCATTGGCTATAGCCCATCGTCTCGGGGTCATTTTCATCTTTTTTTCAAATCCTCAAAAATGATGCAAAACGGCATGCTATAGTATGCCGTTCGAGACCATGGGCTATAGCCCATCGTCTCGGAGTGATTTCCGTCTTTTTTTCAAATCCTCAAAAATGATGGAAAACGGCATGCTATAGTATGCCGTCCGATATGGGCTATAGCCCATGGTCATAAATGATGAAAAACGAGGATTTGAAAAAAAGACGAAAATGACTCCGAGACGATGGGCTATAGCCCATGGTCTCGGAGTGATTTTCGTCTTTTTTTCAAATCCTCAAAAATGATGGAAAACGGCATGCTATAGTATGCCGTCCGATATGGGCTATAGCCCATGGTCATAAATAATGAAAAACGAGGATTTGAAAAAAAGACGAAAATGACTCCGAGACGATGGGCTATAGCCCATGGTCTCGGAGTGATTTTCGTCTTTTTTTCAAATCCTCAAAAATGATGGAAAACGGCATGCTATAGTATGCCGTTCGAGACCATGGGCTATAGCCCATCGTCTCGGAGTGATTTCCGTCTTTTTTTCAAATCCTGAAAAATGATGAAAAACGGCATGCTATAGTATGCCGTCCGATATGGACTATAGCCCATGGTCATAAATGATGAAAAACGAGGATTTGAAAAAAAGACGAAAATGACTCCGAGACGATGGGCTATAGCCCATGGTCTCGGAGTGATTTTCGTCTTTTTTTCAAATCCTCAAAAATTTTGCAAAACGGCATGCTATAGTATGCCGTTCGAGACCATGGGCTATAGCCCATCGTCTCGGAGTGATTTCCGTCTTTTTTTCAAATCCTCAAAAATGATGCAAAACGGCATGCTATAGTATGCCGTTCGAGACCATGGGCTATAGCCCATCGTCTCGGAGTGATTTCCGTCTTTTTTTCAAATCCTCAAAAATGATGAAAAACAGCATGCTATAGTATGCCGTCCGATATGGGCTATAGCCCATGGTCATAAATGATGAAAAACGAGGATTTGAAAAAAAGACGAAAATGACTCCGAGACGATGGGCTATAGCCCATGGTCTCGGAGTGATTTTCGTCTTTTTTTCAAATCCTCAAAAATGATGGAAAACGGCATGCTATAGTATGCCGTCCGATATGGGCTATAGCCCATGGTCATAAATAATGAAAAACGAGGATTTGAAAAAAAGACGAAAATGACTCCGAGACGATGGGCTATAGCCCATGGTCTCGGAGTGATTTTCGTCTTCTTTTCAAATCCTCAAAAATGATGGAAAACGGCATGCTATAGTATGCCGTTCGAGACCATGGGCTATAGCCCATCGTCTCGGAGTGATTTCCGTCTTTTTTTCAAATCCTGAAAAATGATGAAAAACGGCATGCTATAGTATGCCGTCCGATATGGACTATAGCCCATGGTCATAAATGATGAAAAACGAGGATTTGAAAAAAAGACGAAAATCACTCCGAGACCATGGGCTATAGCCCATGGTCTCGGAGTGATTTTCGTCTTTTTTTCAAATCCTCAAAAATTATGGAAAACGGCATGCTATAGTATGCAGTTCGAGACCATGGGCTATAGCCCATCGTCTCGGAGTGATTATGATCACTATCAGATTATTATCTGATTAACATCCACGATAACACTTAAAAGCACTAAAGACACCTTTGATGCACAGCACCATTCATTCAAATGCTCTGTACATGATCCCAAGGCCTCATTTGAAAAGTGACACCAAGAAGAACAACTTACAACCTATATATCACTGAGAGCTCAGTGGCACCCTTGTTAAGATGACGTCGATGTGAGCCAGAGGTTGTGAGTTCAAATCCAGCTGAGTTCCTCCTACTTTCACTCTGCAGCATGTTTTGGAGAATAACATCCAGAAGAGAACTGGAAAGAGATGGAAAGCTGTGGAGATTCTCAGAGAGCATGGTGGCACTCTGTGATAAGCTGCTGTCTATGTGAGCCACAGGTCGTGGGTTCAAGTTCAGCCCATGGCCTCAGACGGCATACTATAGCATGCCATTTTTCATCATTTTTGAGGATTTGAAAAAAAGACAAAAATCACTCCGAGACCATGGGCTATAGCCCATCGTCTCGGGGTCATTTTCGTATTTTTTTCAAATCCTCAAAAATGATGCAAAACGGCATGCTATAGTATGCCGTTCGAGACCATGGGCTATAGCCCATCGTCTCGGAGTGATTTCCGTCTTCTTTGCAAATCCTCAAAAATGATCAAAAACGGCATGCTATAGTATGCCGTCCGATATGGGCTATAGCCCATGGTCATAAATGATGAAAAACGAGGATTTGAAATAAAGACGAAAATGACTCCGAGACGATGGGCTATAGCCCATGGTCTCGGAGTGATTTTCGTCTTTTTTTCAAATCCTCAAAAATGATGGACAACGGCATGCTATATAGTATGCCGTTCGAGACCATGGGCTATAGCCCATCGTCTCGGAGTGATTTCCGTCTTTTTTTCAAATCCTCAAAAATTATGAAAAACGGCATGCTATAGTATGCCGTCCGATATGGGCTATAGCCCATGGTCATAAATGATGAAAAACGAGGATTTGAAAAAAAGACGAAAATGACTCCGAGACCATGGGCTATAGCCCATGGTCTCGGAGTGATTTTCGTCTTTTTTTCAAATCCTCAAAAATGATGAAAAACAGCATGCTATAGTATGCCGTCCGATATGGGCTATAGCCCATGGTCATAAATGATGAAAAACGAGGATTTGAAAAAAAGACGAAAATGACTCCGAGACGATGGGCTATAGCCCATGGTCTCGGAGTGATTTTCGTCTTTTTTTCAAATCCTCAAAAATTATGGAAAACGGCATGCTATAGTATGCCGTCCGATATGGGCTATAGCCCATGGTCATAAATGATGAAAAACGAGGATTTGAAAAAAAAGACGAAAATGACTCCGAGACGATGGGCTATAGCCCATGGTCTCGGAGTGATTTTCGTCTTTTTTTCAAATCCTCAAAAATGATGGAAAACGGCATGCTATAGTATGCCGTCCGATATGGGCTATAGCCCATGGTCATAAATAATGAAAAACGAGGATTTGAAAAAAAGACGAAAATGACTCCGAGACGATGGGCTATAGCCCATGGTCTCGGAGTGATTTTCGTCTTTTTTTCAAATCCTCAAAAATGATGGAAAACGGCATGCTATAGTATGCCGTCCGATATGGGCTATAGCCCATGGTCATAAATAATGAAAAACGAGGATTTGAAAAAAAGACGAAAATCACTCCGAGACCATGGGCTATAGCCCATCGTCTCGGGGTCATTTTCATCTTTTTTTCAAATCCTCAAAAATGATGGAAAACGGCATGCTATAGTATGCCGTTCGAGACCATGGGCTATAGCCCATGGTCTCGGAGTGATTATTATCACTATCAGATTATTATCTGATTAACATCCACGATAACACTTAAAAGCACTAAAGACACCTTTGATGCACAGCACCATTCATTCAAATCTGTACATGATCCCAAGGCCTCATTTGAAAAGTGACACCAAGAAGAACAACTTACAACCTATATATCACTGAGAGCTCAGTGGCACCCTTGTTAAGCTGACGTTGATGTGAGCCAGAGGTTGTGAGTTCAAATCCAGCTGAGTTCCTCCTACTTTCACTCTGCAGCATGTTTTGGAGAATAACATCCAGAAGAGAACTGGAAAGAGATGGAAAGCTGTGGAGATTCTCAGAGAGCATGGTGGCACTCTGTGATAAGCTGCTGTCTATGTGAGCCACAGGTTGTGGGTTCAAGTTCAGCCCATGGCCTCAGACGGCATACTTTAGCATGCCATTTTTCATCATTTTTGAGGATTTGAAAAAAAGACAAAAATCACTCCGAGACCATTGGCTATAGCCCATCGTCTCGGGGTCATTTTCATCTTTTTTTCAAATCCTCAAAAATGATGCAAAACGGCATGCTATAGTATGCCGTTCGAGACCATGGGCTATAGCCCATCGTCTCGGAGTGATTTCCGTCTTTTTTTCAAATCCTCAAAAATGATGGAAAACGGCATGCTATAGTATGCCGTCCGATATGGGCTATAGCCCATGGTCATAAATGATGAAAAACGAGGATTTGAAAAAAAGACGAAAATGACTCCGAGACGATGGGCTATAGCCCATGGTCTCGGCGTGATTTTCGTCTTTTTTTCAAATCCTCAAAAATGATGGAAAACGGCATGCTATAGTATGCCGTCCGATATGGGCTATAGCCCATGGTCATAAATAATGAAAAACGAGGATTTGAAAAAAAGACGAAAATGACTCCGAGACGATGGGCTATAGCCCATGGTCTCGGAGTGATTTTCGTCTTTTTTTCAAATCCTCAAAAATGATGGAAAACGGCATGCTATAGTATGCCGTCCGATATGGACTATAGCCCCTGGTCATAAATGATGAAAAACGAGGATTTGAAAAAAAGACGAAAATGACTCCGAGACGATGGGCTATAGCCCATGGTCTCGGAGTGATTTTCGTCTTTTTTTCAAATCCTCAAAAATTATGGAAAACGGCATGCTATAGTATGCAGTTCGAGACCATGGGCTATAGCCCATCGTCTCGGAGTGATTATTATCACTATCAGATTATTATCTGATTAACATCCACGATAACACTTAAAAGCACTAAAGACACCTTTGATGCACAGCACCATTCATTCAAATGCTCTGTACATGATCCCAAGGCCTCATTTGAAAAGTGACACCAAGAAGAACAACTTACAACCTATATATCACTGAGAGCTCAGTGGCACCCTTGTTAAGATGACGTCGATGTGAGCCAGAGGTTGTGAGTTCAAATCCAGCTGAGTTCCTCCTACTTTCACTCTGCAGCATGTTTTGGAGAATAACATCCAGAAGAGAACTGGAAAGAGATGGAAAGCTGTGGAGATTCTCAGAGAGCATGGTGGCACTCTGTGATAAGCTGCTGTCTATGTGAGCCACAGGTCGTGGGTTCAAGTTCAGCCCATGGCCTCAGACGGCATACTATAGCATGCCATTTTTCATCATTTTTGAGGATTTGAAAAAAAGACAAAAATCACTCCGAGACCATGGGCTATAGCCCATCGTCTCGGGGTCATTTTCGTATTTTTTTCAAATCCTCAAAAATGATGCAAAACGGCATGCTATAGTATGCCGTTCGAGACCATGGGCTATAGCCCATCGTCTCGGAGTGATTTCCGTCTTCTTTGCAAATCCTCAAAAATGATCAAAAACGGCATGCTATAGTATGCCGTCCGATATGGGCTATAGCCCATGGTCATAAATGATGAAAAACGAGGATTTGAAAAAAAGACGAAAATGACTCCGAGACGATGGGCTATAGCCCATCGTCTCGGAGTGATTTCCGTCTTTTTTTCAAATCCTCAAAAATGATGAAAAACGGCATGCTATAGTACGCCGTCCGATATGAGCTATAACCCATGGTCATAAATGATGAAAAACGAGGATTTGAAAAAATGACGAAAATGACTCCGAGACGATGGGCTATAGCCCATGGTCTCGGAGTGATTTTCGTCTTTTTTTCAAATCCTCAAAAATGATGGAAAACGGCATGCTATAGTATGCCGTTCGAGACCATGGGCTACAGCCCATCGTCTCGGAGTGATTTCCGTCTTTTTTTCAAATCCTCAAAAATGATGGAAAACGGCATGCTATAGTATGCCGTCCGATATGGGCTATAGCCCATGGTCATAAATAATGAAAAACGAGGATTTGAAAAAAAGACGAAAATGACTCCGAGACGATGGGCTATAGCCCATGGTCTCGGAGTGATTTTCGTCTTTTTTTCAAATCCTCAAAAATGATGGAAAACGGCATGCTATAGTATGACGTTCGAGACCATGGGCTATAGCCCATCGTCTCGGAGTGATTTCCGTCTTTTTTTCAAATACTGAAAAATGATGAAAAACGGAATGCTATAGTACGCCGTCCGATATGGGCTATAGCCCATGGTCATAAATGATGAAAAACGAGGATTTGAAAAAAAGACGAAAATGACTCTGAGACGATGGGCTATAGCCCATCGTCTCGGAGTGATTATTATCACTATCAGATTATTATCTGATTAACATCCACGATAACACTTAAAAGCACTAAAGACACCTTTGATGCACAGCACCATTCATTCAAATGCTCTGTACATGATCCCAGGCCCCATTTGAAAAGTGACACCAAGAAGAACAACTTACAACCTATATATCACTGAGAGCTCAGTGGCACCCTTTTTAAGATGACGTCCATGTGAGCCAGAGGTTGTGAGTTCAAATCCAGCTGAGTTCCTCCTACTTTCACTCTGCAGCATGTTTTGGAGAATAACATCCAGAAGAGAACTGGAAAGAGATGGAAAGCTGTGGAGATTCTCAGAAAGCATGGTGGCACTCTGTGATAAGCTGCTGTCTATGTGAGCCACAGGTCGTGGGTTCAAGTTCAGCCCATGGCCTCAGACGGCATACTATAGCATGCCATTTTTCATCATTTTTGAGGATTTGAAAAAAAGACAAAAATCACTCCGAGACCATGGGCTATAGCCCATCGTCTCGGGGTCATTTTCATCTTTTTTTCAAATCCTCAAAAATGATGCAAAACGGCATGCTATAGTATGCCGTTCGAGACCATGGGCTATAGCCCATCGTCTCGGAGTGATTTCCGTCTTTTTTTCAAATCCTCAAAAATGATGGAAAATTGCATGCTATAGTATGCCGTCCGATATGGGCTATAGCCCATGGTCATAAATAATGAAAAACGAGGATTTGAAAAAAAGACGAAAATTACTCCGAGACGATGGGCTATAGCCCATGGTCTCGGAGTGATTTTCGTCTTTTTTTCAAATCCTCAAAAATGATGGAAAACGGCATGCTATAGTATGACGTTCGAGACCATGGGCTATAGCCCATCGTCTCGGAGTGATTTCCGTCTTTTTTTCAAATACTGAAAAATGATGAAAAACGGAATGCTATAGTACGCCGTCCGATATGGGCTATAGCCCATGGTCATAAATGATGAAAAACGAGGATTTGAAAAAAAGACGAAAATGACTCTGAGACGATGGGCTATAGCCCATCGTCTCGGAGTGATTATTATCACTATCAGATTATTATCTGATTAACATCCACGATAACACTTAAAAGCACTAAAGACACCTTTGATGCACAGCACCATTCATTCAAATGCTCTGTACATGATCCCAGGCCCCATTTGAAAAGTGACACCAAGAAGAACAACTTACAACCTATATATCACTGAGAGCTCAGTGGCACCCTTTTTAAGATGACGTCCATGTGAGCCAGAGGTTGTGAGTTCAAATCCAGCTGAGTTCCTCCTACTTTCACTCTGCAGCATGTTTTGGAGAATAACATCCAGAAGAGAACTGGAAAGAGATGGAAAGCTGTGGAGATTCTCAGAAAGCATGGTGGCACTCTGTGATAAGCTGCTGTCTATGTGAGCCACAGGTCGTGGGTTCAAGTTCAGCCCATGGCCTCAGACGGCATACTATAGCATGCCATTTTTCATCATTTTTGAGGATTTGAAAAAAAGACAAAAATCACTCCGAGACCATGGGCTATAGCCCATCGTCTCGGGGTCATTTTCCGTCTTTTTTTCAAATCCTCAAAAATGATGAAAAACGGCATGCTATAGTATGCCGTCCGATATGGGCTATAGCCCATGGTCATAAATGATGAAAAACGAGGATTTAAAAAAAAGACGAAAATGACTCCGAGACGATGGGCTATAGCCCATGGTCTCGGAGTGATTTTCGTCTTTTTTTCAAATCCTCAAAAATGATGGAAAACGGCATGCTATAGTATGCCGTCCGATATGGGCTATAGCCCATGGTCATAAATAATGAAAAACGAGGATTTGAAAAAAAGACGAAAATGACTCCGAGACGATGGGCTATAGCCCATGGTCTCGGAGTGATTTTCGTCTTTTTTTCAAATCCTCAAAAATGATGGAAAACGGCATGCTATAGTATGCCGTCCAATATGGGCTATAGCCCATGGTCATAAATAATGAAAAACGAGGATTTGAAAAAAAGACGAAAATGACTCCGAGACGATGGGCTATAGCCCATGGTCTCGGAGTGATTTTCGTCTTTTTTTCAAATCCTCAAAAATGATGGAAAACGGCATGCTATAGTATGCCGTTCGAGACCATGGGCTATAGCCCATCGTCTCGGAGTGATTTCCGTCTTTTTTTCAAATCCTGAAAAATGATGAAAAACGGCATGCTATAGTATGCCGTCCGATATGGACTATAGCCCATGGTCATAAATGATGAAAAACGAGGATTTGAAAAAAAGACGAAAATGACTCCGAGACGATGGGCTATAGCCCATGGTCTCGGAGTGATTTTCGTCTTTTTTTCAAATCCTCAAAAATGTTGCAAAACGGCATGCTATAGTATGCCGTTCGAGACCATGGGCTATAGCCCATCGTCTCGGAGTGATTTCCGTCTTTTTTTCAAATCCTCAAAAATGATGCAAAACGGCATGCTATAGTATGCCGTTCGAGACCATGGGCTATAGCCCATCGTCTCGGAGTGATTTCCGTCTTTTTTTCAAATCCTCAAAAATGATGAAAAACAGCATGCTATAGTATGCCGTCCGATATGGGCTATAGCCCATGGTCATAAATGATGAAAAACGAGGATTTGAAAAAAAGACGAAAATGACTCCGAGACGATGGGCTATAGCCCATGGTCTCGGAGTGATTTTCGTCTTTTTTTCAAATCCTCAAAAATGATGGAAAACGGCATGCTATAGTATGCCGTCCGATATGGGCTATAGCCCATGGTCATAAATAATGAAAAACGAGGATTTGAAAAAAAGACGAAAATGACTCCGAGACGATGGGCTATAGCCCATGGTCTCGGAGTGATTTTCGTCTTCTTTTCAAATCCTCAAAAATGATGGAAAACGGCATGCTATAGTATGCCGTTCGAGACCATGGGCTATAGCCCATCGTCTCGGAGTGATTTCCGTCTTTTTTTCAAATCCTCAAAAATGATGAAAAACGGCATGCTATAGTATGCCGTCCGATATGGGCTATAGCCCATGGTCATAAATGATGAAAAACGAGGATTTGAAAAAAAGACGAAAATGACTCCGAGACGATGGGCTATAGCCCATGGTCTCGGAGTGATTTTCGTCTTTTTTTCAAATCCTCAAAAATGATGGAAAACGGCATGCTATAGTATGCCGTCCGATATGGGCTATAGCCCATGGTCATAAATAATGAAAAACGAGGATTTGAAAAAAAGACGAAAATGACTCCGAGACGATGGGCTATAGCCCATGGTCTCGGAGTGATTTCCGTCTTCTTTTCAAATCCTCAAAAATGATGGAAAACGGCATGCTATAGTATGCCGTCCGATATGGACTATAGCCCCTGGTCATAAATGATGAAAAACGAGGATTTGAAAAAAAGACGAAAATGACTCCGAGACGATGGGCTATAGCCCATGGTCTCGGAGTGATTTTCGTCTTTTTTTCAAATCCTCAAAAATTATGGAAAACGGCATGCTATAGTATGCAGTTCGAGACCATGGGCTATAGCCCATCGTCTCGGAGTGATTATTATCACTATCAGATTATTATCTGATTAACATCCACGATAACACTTAAAAGCACTAAAGACACCTTTGATGCACAGCACCATTCATTCAAATGCTCTGTACATGATCCCAAGGCCTCATTTGAAAAGTGACACCAAGAAGAACAACTTACAACCTATATATCACTGAGAGCTCAGTGGCACCCTTGTTAAGATGACGTCGATGTGAGCCAGAGGTTGTGAGTTCAAATCCAGCTGAGTTCCTCCTACTTTCACTCTGCAGCATGTTTTGGAGAATAACATCCAGAAGAGAACTGGAAAGAGATGGAAAGCTGTGGAGATTCTCAGAGAGCATGGTGGCACTCTGTGATAAGCTGCTGTCTATGTGAGCCACAGGTCGTGGGTTCAAGTTCAGCCCATGGCCTCAGACGGCATACTATAGCATGCCATTTTTCATCATTTTTGAGGATTTGAAAAAAAGACAAAAATCACTCCGAGACCATGGGCTATAGCCCATCGTCTCGGGGTCATTTTCGTATTTTTTTCAAATCCTCAAAAATGATGCAAAACGGCATGCTATAGTATGCCGTTCGAGACCATGGGCTATAGCCCATCGTCTCGGAGTGATTTCCGTCTTCTTTGCAAATCCTCAAAAATGATCAAAAACGGCATGCTATAGTATGCCGTCCGATATGGGCTATAGCCCATGGTCATAAATGATGAAAAACGAGGATTTGAAAAAAAGACGAAAATGACTCCGAGACGATGGGCTATAGCCCATCGTCTCGGAGTGATTTCCGTCTTTTTTTCAAATCCTCAAAAATGATGAAAAACGGCATGCTATAGTACGCCGTCCGATATGAGCTATAACCCATGGTCATAAATGATGAAAAACGAGGATTTGAAAAAATGACGAAAATGACTCCGAGACGATGGGCTATAGCCCATGGTATCGGAGTGATTTTCGTCTTTTTTTCAAATCCTCAAAAATGATGGAAAACGGCATGCTATAGTATGCCGTTCGAGACCATGGGCTATAGCCCATCGTCTCGGAGTGATTTCCGTCTTTTTTTCAAATCCTCAAAAATGATGGAAAACGGCATGCTATAGTATGCCGTCCGATATGGGCTATAGCCCATGGTCATAAATAATGAAAAACGAGGATTTGAAAAAAAGACGAAAATGACTCCGAGACGATGGGCTATAGCCCATGGTCTCGGAGTGATTTTCGTCTTTTTTTCAAATCCTCAAAAATGATGGAAAACGGCATGCTATAGTATGACGTTCGAGACCATGGGCTATAGCCCATCGTCTCGGAGTGATTTCCGTCTTTTTTTCAAATACTGAAAAATGATGAAAAACGGAATGCTATAGTACGCCGTCCGATATGGGCTATAGCCCATGGTCATAAATGATGAAAAACGAGGATTTGAAAAAAAGACGAAAATGACTCTGAGACGATGGGCTATAGCCCATCGTCTCGGAGTGATTATTATCACTATCAGATTATTATCTGATTAACATCCACGATAACACTTAAAAGCACTAAAGACACCTTTGATGCACAGCACCATTCATTCAAATGCTCTGTACATGATCCCAGGCCCCATTTGAAAAGTGACACCAAGAAGAACAACTTACAACCTATATATCACTGAGAGCTCAGTGGCACCCTTTTTAAGATGACGTCCATGTGAGCCAGAGGTTGTGAGTTCAAATCCAGCTGAGTTCCTCCTACTTTCACTCTGCAGCATGTTTTGGAGAATAACATCCAGAAGAGAACTGGAAAGAGATGGAAAGCTGTGGAGATTCTCAGAAAGCATGGTGGCACTCTGTGATAAGCTGCTGTCTATGTGAGCCACAGGTCGTGGGTTCAAGTTCAGCCCATGGCCTCAGACGGCATACTATAGCATGCCATTTTTCATCATTTTTGAGGATTTGAAAAAAAGACAAAAATCACTCCGAGACCATGGGCTATAGCCCATCGTCTCGGGGTCATTTTCATCTTTTTTTCAAATCCTCAAAAATGATGCAAAACGGCATGCTATAGTATGCCGTTCGAGACCATGGGCTATAGCCCATCGTCTCGGAGTGATTTCCGTCTTTTTTTCAAATCCTCAAAAATGATGCAAAACGGCATGCTATAGTATGCCGTTCGAGACCATGGGCTATAGCCCATCGTCTCGGAGTGATTTCCGTCTTTTTTTCAAATCCTCAAAAATGATGAAAAACAGCATGCTATAGTATGCCGTCCGATATGGGCTATAGCCCATGGTCATAAATGATGAAAAACGAGGATTTGAAAAAAAGACGAAAATGACTCCGAGACGATGGGCTATAGCCCATGGTCTCGGAGTGATTTTCGTCTTTTTTTCAAATCCTCAAAAATGATGGAAAACGGCATGCTATAGTATGCCGTCTGATATGGGCTATAGCCCATGGTCATAAATGATGAAAAACGAGGATTTGAAAAAAAGACGAAAATGACTCCGAGACGATGGGCTATAGCCCATGGTCTCGGAGTGATTTTCGTCTTTTTTTCAAATCCTCAAAAATGATGGAAAACGGCATGCTATAGTATGCCGTTCGAGACCATGGGCTATAGCCCATCGTCTCTGAGTGATTTCCGTCTTTTTTTCAAATCCTCAAAAATGATGAAAAACGGCATGCTATAGTATGCCGTCCGATATGGGCTATAGCCCATGGTCATAAATGATGAAAAACGAGGATTTGAAAAAAAGACGAAAATGACTCCGAGACGATGGGCTATAGCCCATGGTCTCGGAGTGATTTTCGTCTTTTTTTCAAATCCTCAAAAATGATGGAAAACGGCATGCTATAGTATGCCGTCCGATATGGGCTATAGCCCATGGTCATAAATAATGAAAAACGAGGATTTGAAAAAAAGACGAAAATGACTCCGAGACGATGGGCTATAGCCCATGGTCTCGGAGTGATTTTCGTCTTTTTTTCAAATCCTCAAAAATGATGGAAAACGGCATGCTATAGTATGCCGTCCGATATGGGCTATAGCCCATGGTCATAAATAATGAAAAACGAGGATTTGAAAAAAAGACGAAAATGACTCCGAGACGATGGGCTATAGCCCATGGTCTCGGAGTGATTTTCGTCTTTTTTTCAAATCCTCAAAAATGATGGAAAACGGCATGCTATAGTATGCCGTTCGAGACCATGGGCTATAGCCCATCGTCTCGGAGTGATTTCCGTCTTTTTTTCAAATCCTGAAAAATGATGAAAAACGGCATGCTATAGTATGCCGTCCGATATGGACTATAGCCCATGGTCATAAATGATGAAAAACGAGGATTTGAAAAAAAGACGAAAATGACTCCGAGACGATGGGCTATAGCCCATGGTCTCGGAGTGATTTTCGTCTTTTTTTCAAATCCTCAAAAATTTTGCAAAACGGCATGCTATAGTATGCCGTTCGAGACCATGGGCTATAGCCCATCGTCTCGGAGTGATTTCCGTCTTTTTTTCAAATCCTCAAAAATGATGCAAAACGGCATGCTATAGTATGCCGTTCGAGACCATGGGCTATAGCCCATCGTCTCGGAGTGATTTCCGTCTTTTTTTCAAATCCTCAAAAATGATGAAAAACAGCATGCTATAGTATGCCGTCCGATATGGGCTATAGCCCATGGTCATAAATGATGAAAAACGAGGATTTGAAAAAAAGACGAAAATGACTCCGAGACCATGGGCTATAGCCCATGGTCTCGGAGTGATTTTCGTCTTTTTTTCAAATCCTCAAAAATGATGGAAAACGGCATGCTATAGTATGCCGTCCGATATGGGCTATAGCCCATGGTCATAAATAATGAAAAACGAGGATTTGAAAAAAAGACGAAAATGACTCCGAGACGATGGGCTATAGCCCATGGTCTCGGAGTGATTTTCGTCTTCTTTTCAAATCCTCAAAAATGATGGAAAACGGCATGCTATAGTATGCCGTTCGAGACCATGGGCTATAGCCCATCGTCTCGGAGTGATTTCCGTCTTTTTTTCAAATCCTCAAAAATGATGAAAAACGGCATGCTATAGTATGCCGTCCGATATGGGCTATAGCCCATGGTCATAAATGATGAAAAACGAGGATTTGAAAAAAAGACGAAAATGACTCCGAGACGATGGGCTATAGCCCATGGTCTCGGAGTGATTTTCGTCTTTTTTTCAAATCCTCAAAAATGATGGAAAACGGCATGCTATAGTATGCCGTCCGATATGGGCTATAGCCCATGGTCATAAATAATGAAAAACGAGGATTTGAAAAAAAGACGAAAATGACTCCGAGACGATGGGCTATAGCCCATGGTCTCGGAGTGATTTTCGTCTTTTTTTCAAATCCTCAAAAATGATGGAAAACGGCATGCTATAGTATGCCGTTCGAGACCATGGGCTATAGCCCATCGTCTCGGAGTGATTTCCGTCTTTTTTTCAAATCCTGAAAAATGATGAAAAACGGCATGCTATAGTATGCCGTCCGATATGGACTATAGCCCATGGTCATAAATGATGAAAAACGAGGATTTGAAAAAAAGACGAAAATGACTCCGAGACGATGGGCTATAGCCCATGGTCTCGGAGTGATTTTCGTCTTTTTTTCAAATCCTCAAAAATTATGGAAAACGGCATGCTATAGTATGCAGTTCGAGACCATGGGCTATAGCCCATCGTCTCGGAGTGATTATGATCACTATCAGATTATTATCTGATTAACATCCACGATAACACTTAAAAGCACTAAAGACACCTTTGATGCACAGCACCATTCATTCAAATGCTCTGTACATGATCCCAAGGCCTCATTTGAAAAGTGACACCAAGAAGAACAACTTACAACCTATATATCACTGAGAGCTCAGTGGCACCCTTGTTAAGATGACGTCGATGTGAGCCAGAGGTTGTGAGTTCAAATCCAGCTGAGTTCCTCCTACTTTCACTCTGCAGCATGTTTTGGAGAATAACATCCAGAAGAGAACTGGAAAGAGATGGAAAGCTGTGGAGATTCTCAGAGAGCATGGTGGCACTCTGTGATAAGCTGCTGTCTATGTGAGCCACAGGTCGTGGGTTCAAGTTCAGCCCATGGCCTCAGACGGCATACTATAGCATGCCATTTTTCATCATTTTTGAGGATTTGAAAAAAAGACAAAAATCACTCCGAGACCATGGGCTATAGCCCATCGTCTCGGGGTCATTTTCGTATTTTTTTCAAATCCTCAAAAATGATGCAAAACGGCATGCTATAGTATGCCGTTCGAGACCATGGGCTATAGCCCATCGTCTCGGAGTGATTTCCGTCTTCTTTGCAAATCCTCAAAAATGATCAAAAACGGCATGCTATAGTATGCCGTCCGATATGGGCTATAGCCCATGGTCATAAATGATGAAAAACGAGGATTTGAAATAAAGACGAAAATGACTCCGAGACGATGGGCTATAGCCCATGGTCTCGGAGTGATTTTCGTCTTTTTTTCAAATCCTCAAAAATGATGGACAACGGCATGCTATATAGTATGCCGTTCGAGACCATGGGCTATAGCCCATCGTCTCGGAGTGATTTCCGTCTTTTTTTCAAATCCTCAAAAATTATGAAAAACGGCATGCTATAGTATGCCGTCCGATATGGGCTATAGCCCATGGTCATAAATGATGAAAAACGAGGATTTGAAAAAAAGACGAAAATGACTCCGAGACCATGGGCTATAGCCCATGGTCTCGGAGTGATTTTCGTCTTTTTTTCAAATCCTCAAAAATGATGGAAAACGGCATGCTATAGTATGCCGTCCGATATGGGCTATAGCCCATGGTCATAAATAATGAAAAACGAGGATTTGAAAAAAAGACGAAAATGACTCCGAGACGATGGGCTATAGCCCATGGTCTCGGAGTGATTTTCGTCTTTTTTTCAAATCCTCAAAAATGATGGAAAACGGCATGCTATAGTATGACGTTCGAGACCATGGGCTATAGCCCATCGTCTCGGAGTGATTTCCGTCTTTTTTTCAAATACTGAAAAATGATGAAAAACGGAATGCTATAGTACGCCGTCCGATATGGGCTATAGCCCATGGTCATAAATGATGAAAAACGAGGATTTGAAAAAAAGACGAAAATGACTCCGAGACGATGGGCTATATAGCCCATCGTCTCGGAGTGATTATTATCACTATCAGATTATTATCTGATTAACATCCACGATAACACTTAAAAGCACTAAAGACACCTTTGATGCACAGCACCATTCATTCAAATGCTCTGTACATGATCCCAGGCCCCATTTGAAAAGTGACACCAAGAAGAACAACTTACAACCTATATATCACTGAGAGCTCAGTGGCACCCTTTTTAAGATGACGTCCATGTGAGCCAGAGGTTGTGAGTTCAAATCCAGCTGAGTTCCTCCTACTTTCACTCTGCAGCATGTTTTGGAGAATAACATCCAGAAGAGAACTGGAAAGAGATGGAAAGCTGTGGAGATTCTCAGAAAGCATGGTGGCACTCTGTGATAAGCTGCTGTCTATGTGAGCCACAGGTCGTGGGTTCAAGTTCAGCCCATGGCCTCAGACGGCATACTATAGCATGCCATTTTTCATCATTTTTGAGGATTTGAAAAAAAGACAAAAATCACTCCGAGACCATGGGCTATAGCCCATCGTCTCGGGGTCATTTTCATCTTTTTTTCAAATCCTCAAAAATGATGCAAAACGGCATGCTATAGTATGCCGTTCGAGACCATGGGCTATAGCCCATCGTCTCGGAGTGATTTCCGTCTTTTTTTCAAATCCTCAAAAATGATGCAAAACGGCATGCTATAGTATGCCGTTCGAGACCATGGGCTATAGCCCATCGTCTCGGAGTGATTTCCGTCTTTTTTTCAAATCCTCAAAAATGATGAAAAACAGCATGCTATAGTATGCCGTCCGATATGGGCTATAGCCCATGGTCATAAATGATGAAAAACGAGGATTTGAAAAAAAGACGAAAATGACTCCGAGACGATGGGCTATAGCCCATGGTCTCGGAGTGATTTTCGTATTTTTTTCAAATCCTCAAAAATTATGGAAAACGGCATGCTATAGTATGCCGTTCGAGACCATGGGCTATAGCCCATTGTCTCGGAGTGATTTCCGTCTTTTTTTCAAATCCTCAAAAATGATGAAAAACGGCATGCTATAGTATGCCGTCCGATATGGGCTATAGCCCATGGTCATAAATGATGAAAAACGAGGATTTGAAAAAAAGACGAAAATGACTCCGAGACGATGGGCTATAGCCCATGGTCTCGGAGTGATTTTCGTCTTTTTTTCAAATCCTCAAAAATGATGGAAAACGGCATGCTATAGTATGCCGTCCGATATGGGCTATAGCCCATGGTCATAAATGATGAAAAACGAGGATTTGAAAAAAAGACGAAAATGACTCCGAGACGATGGGCTATAGCCCATGGTCTCGGAGTGATTTTCGTCTTTTTTTCAAATCCTGAAAAATTATGGAAAACGGCATGCTATAGTATGCCGTCCGATATGGGCTATAGCCCATGGTCATAAATGATGAAAAACGAGGATTTGAAAAAAAGACGAAAATGACTCCGAGACGATGGGCTATAGCCCATGGTCTCGGAGTGATTTTCGTCTTTTTTTCAAATCCTCAAAAATGATGGACAACGGCATGCTATATAGTATGCCGTTCGAGACCATGGGCTATAGCCCATCGTCTCGGAGTGATTTCCGTCTTTTTTTCAAATCCTCAAAAATGATGAAAAACGGCATGCTATAGTACGCCGTCCGATATGAGCTATAACCCATGGTCATAAATGATGAAAAACGAGGATTTGAAAAAATGACGAAAATGACTCCGAGACGATGGGCTATAGCCCATGGTCTCGGAGTGATTTTCGTCTTTTTTTCAAATCCTCAAAAATGATGGAAAACGGCATGCTATAGTATGCCGTTCGGGACCATGGGCTACAGCCCATCGTCTCGGAGTGATTTCCGTCTTTTTTTCAAATCCTCAAAAATGATGAAAAACGGCATGCTATAGTATGCCGTCCGATATGGGCTATAGCCCATGGTCATAAATGATGAAAAACGAGGATTTGAAAAAAAGACGAAAATGACTCCGAGACGATGGGCTATAGCCCATGGTCTCGGAGTGATTTTCGTCTTTTTTTCAAATCCTCAAAAATTATGGAAAACGGCATGCTATAGTATGCAGTTCGAGACCATGGGCTATAGCCCATCGTCTCGGAGTGATTATTATCACTATCAGATTATTATCTGATTAACATCCACGATAACACTTAAAAGCACTAAAGACACCTTTGATGCACAGCACCATTCATTCAAATGCTCTGTACATGATCCCAGGCCCCATTTGAAAAGTGACACCAAGAAGAACAACTTACAACCTATATATCACTGAGAGCTCAGTGGCACCCTTGTTAAGATGACGTCGATGTGAGCCAGAGGTTGTGAGTTCAAATCCAGCTGAGTTCCTCCTACTTTCACTCTGCAGCATGTTTTGGAGAATAACATCCAGAAGAGAACTGGAAAGAGATGGAAAGCTGTGGAGATTCTCAGAGAGCATGGTGGCACTCTGTGATAAGCTGCTGTCTATGTGAGCCACAGGTCGTGGGTTCAAGTTCAGCCCATGGCCTCAGACGGCATACTATAGCATGCCATTTTTCATCATTTTTGAGGATTTGAAAAAAAGACAAAAATCACTCCGAGACCATGGGCTATAGCCCATCGTCTCGGGGTCATTTTCGTATTTTTTTCAAATCCTCAAAAATGATGCAAAACGGCATGCTATAGTATGCCGTTCGAGACCATGGGCTATAGCCCATCGTCTCGGAGTGATTTCCGTCTTCTTTGCAAATCCTCAAAAATGATCAAAAACGGCATGCTATAGTATGCCGTCCGATATGGGCTATAGCCCATGGTCATAAATGATGAAAAACGAGGATTTGAAATAAAGACGAAAATGACTCCGAGACGATGGGCTATAGCCCATGGTCTCGGAGTGATTTTCGTCTTTTTTTCAAATCCTCAAAAATGATGGACAACGGCATGCTATATAGTATGCCGTTCGAGACCATGGGCTATAGCCCATCGTCTCGGAGTGATTTCCGTCTTTTTTCAAATCCTCAAAAATTATGAAAAACGGCATGCTATAGTATGCCGTCCGATATGGGCTATAGCCCATGGTCATAAATGATGAAAAACGAGGATTTGAAAAAAAGACGAAAATGACTCCGAGACCATGGGCTATAGCCCATGGTCTCGGAGTGATTTTCGTCTTTTTTTCAAATCCTCAAAAATGATGGAAAACGGCATGCTATAGTATGCCGTCCGATATGGGCTATAGCCCATGGTCATAAATAATGAAAAACGAGGATTTGAAAAAAAGACGAAAATGACTCCGAGACGATGGGCTATAGCCCATGGTCTCGGAGTGATTTTCGTCTTTTTTTCAAATCCTCAAAAATGATGGAAAACGGCATGCTATAGTATGACGTTCGAGACCATGGGCTATAGCCCATCGTCTCGGAGTGATTTCCGTCTTTTTTTCAAATACTGAAAAATGATGAAAAACGGAATGCTATAGTACGCCGTCCGATATGGGCTATAGCCCATGGTCATAAATGATGAAAAACGAGGATTTGAAAAAAAAACGAAAATGACTCCGAGACGATGGGCTATAGCCCATCGTCTCGGAGTGATTATTATCACTATCAGATTATTATCTGATTAACATCCACGATAACACTTAAAAGCACTAAAGACACCTTTGATGCACAGCACCATTCATTCAAATGCTCTGTACATGATCCCAGGCCCCATTTGAAAAGTGACACCAAGAAGAACAACTTACAACCTATATATCACTGAGAGCTCAGTGGCACCCTTTTTAAGATGACGTCCATGTGAGCCAGAGGTTGTGAGTTCAAATCCAGCTGAGTTCCTCCTACTTTCACTCTGCAGCATGTTTTGGAGAATAACATCCAGAAGAGAACTGGAAAGAGATGGAAAGCTGTGGAGATTCTCAGAAAGCATGGTGGCACTCTGTGATAAGCTGCTGTCTATGTGAGCCACAGGTCGTGGGTTCAAGTTCAGCCCATGGCCTCAGACGGCATACTATAGCATGCCATTTTTCATCATTTTTGAGGATTTGAAAAAAAGACAAAAATCACTCCGAGACCATGGGCTATAGCCCATCGTCTCGGGGTCATTTTCATCTTTTTTTCAAATCCTCAAAAATGATGCAAAACGGCATGCTATAGTATGCCGTTCGAGACCATGGGCTATAGCCCATCGTCTCGGAGTGATTTCCGTCTTTTTTTCAAATCCTCAAAAATGATGCAAAACGGCATGCTATAGTATGCCGTTCGAGACCATGGGCTATAGCCCATCGTCTCGGAGTGATTTCCGTCTGTTTTTCAAATCCTCAAAAATGATGAAAAACAGCATGCTATAGTATGCCGTCCGATATGGGCTATAGCCCATGGTCATAAATGATGAAAAACGAGGATTTGAAAAAAAGGCGAAAATGACTCCGAGACGATGGGCTATAGCCCATGGTCTCGGAGTGATTTTCGTCTTTTTTTCAAATCCTCAAAAATTATGGAAAACGGCATGCTATAGTATGCCGTTCGAGACCATGGGCTATAGCCCATCGTCTCGGAGTGATTTCCGTCTTTTTTTCAAATCCTCAAAAATGATGAAAAACGGCATGCTATAGTATGCCGTCCGATATGGGCTATAGCCCATGGTCATAAATGATGAAAAACGAGGATTTGAAAAAAAGACGAAAATGACTCCGAGACGATGGGCTATAGCCCATTTATGACCATGGGCTATAGCCCATGGTCATAAATGATGAAAAACGAGGATTTGAAAAAAAGACGAAAATGACTCCGAGACGATGGGCTATAGCCCATGGTCTCGGAGTGATTTTCGTCTTTTTTTCAAATCCTCAAAAATTATGGAAAACGGCATGCTATAGTATGCCGTCCGATATGGGCTATAGCCCATGGTCATAAATGATGAAAAACGAGGATTTGAAAAAAAGACGAAAATGACTCCGAGACGATGGGCTATAGCCCATGGTCTCGGAGTGATTTTCGTCTTTTTTTCAAATCCTCAAAAATGAGGGACAACGGCATGCTATATAGTATGCCGTTCGAGACCATGGGCTATAGCCCATCGTCTCGGAGTGATTTCCGTCTTTTTTTCAAATCCTCAAAAATGATGAAAAACGGCATGCTATAGTACGCCGTCCGATATGAGCTATAACCCATGGTCATAAATGATGAAAAACGAGGATTTGAAAAAATGACGAAAATGACTCCGAGACGATGGGCTATAGCCCATGGTCTCGGAGTGATTTTCGTCTTTTTTTCAAATCCTCAAAAATGATGGAAAACGGCATGCTATAGTATGCCGTCCGATATGGGCTATAGCCCATGGTCATAAATAATGAAAAACGAGGATTTGAAAAAAAGACGAAAATGACTCCGAGACGATGGGCTATAGCCCATGGTCTCGGAGTGATTTTCGTCTTTTTTTCAAATCCTCAAAAATGATGGAAAACGGCATGCTATAGTATGCCGTTCGAGACCATGGGCTATAGCCCATCGTCTCGGAGTGATTTCCGTCTTTTTTTCAAATCCTGAAAAATGATGAAAAACGGCATGCTATAGTATGCCGTCCGATATGGACTATAGCCCATGGTCATAAATGATGAAAAACGAGGATTTGAAAAAAAGACGAAAATGACTCCGAGACGATGGGCTATAGCCCATGGTCTCGGAGTGATTTTCGTCTTTTTTTCAAATCCTCAAAAATTATGGAAAACGGCATGCTATAGTATGCAGTTCGAGACCATGGGCTATAGCCCATCGTCTCGGAGTGATTATTATCACTATCAGATTATTATCTGATTAACATCCACGATAACACTTAAAAGCACTAAAGACACCTTTGATGCACAGCACCATTCATTCAAATGCTCTGTACATGATCCCAGGCCCCATTTGAAAAGTGACACCAAGAAGAACAACTTACAACCTATATATCACTGAGAGCTCAGTGGCACCCTTTTTAAGATGACGTCCATGTGAGCCAGAGGTTGTGATTTCAAATCCAGCTGAGTTCCTCCTACTTTCACTCTGCAGCATGTTTTGGAGAATAACATCCAGAAGAGAACTGGAAAGAGATGGAAAGCTGTGGAGATTCTCAGAAAGCATGGTGGCACTCTGTGATAAGCTGCTGTCTATGTGAGCCACAGGTCGTGGGTTCAAGTTCAGCCCATGGCCTCAGACGGCATACTATAGCATGCCATTTTTCATCATTTTTGAGGATTTGAAAAAAAGACAAAAATCACTCCGAGACCATGGGCTATAGCCCATCGTCTCGGGGTCATTGTCTCCACCAGGCCGAAGGCATGGTGAGAGAGTATGTTTTGCACTCCGTCCGTGTGTGTGTCCGTCCGTGTGTGTGTGTGTGTGTCCGTGTGTGTGTGTGTCCGTCCGTGTGTCCTTCCGTCCGTCCGTTACCAGCTAATCTCCGGCACCGTTAACCCGGTCGATGCCAAACTTTGCACACACACTCCCTAGATGCCAACGATGAACCTCTGCCCCGCAATTTCCAGAACGGCCTGTTATAGCGCCACCATGAGGCAGCTTTTCACATTTGTTACCTAAAACTGCACCGATCTGCGTGAAACGTTGCATGCACACTCCCTAGAGGCCAAGGACAAACCTTTGACCTGCATTTTCCGCATCTGCCTTTTATAGCGCCACCAGGAGGCCGACTTTTGTAAAACACATTTTTGGATATTACTCCTCCAGATTCTGTCCAAAAATCTCACAAATCGTTACACAGTATCTCTATGGTCATGTGCTCACGTCGGATCTGTCCGATATTTCATATTCCACCCTAATTGGCTATAATTGCCTTTCACAGTTTGCAAGATTGCCCCGTTTTGAACAAAAGCCTCAAATCATGAACACAGCATGCAATTTACGTGAAATCTTTCACACATTTTCTTACTAGGCTGAGGAATATATCCCACCCTTTTCACATTGGCCTGTTATAGCGCCACCAACAGGTTGATTTTTGCAAAACAGGTTGATTGGAACAAAATGCCTCAAATCATCCAATTGCCATACAAGGCAAACATGTTTATATTACTACTAAACATTTTGCCAAACATCTCACACAGTCCTATCCTCCTGGTGGAGACCTGTGCCCAGAAGGGCACTTTTTCTAGTTTTCATCTTTTTTTCAAATCCTCAAAAATGATGCAAAACGGCATGCTATAGTATGCCGTTCGAGATCATGGGCTATAGCCCATCGTCTCGGAGTGATTTCCGTCTTTTTTTCAAATCCTCAAAAATGATGCAAAACGGCATGCTATAGTATGCCGTTCGAGACCATGGGCTATAGCCCATCGTCTCGGAGTGATTTCCGTCTTTTTTTCAAATCCTCAAAAATGATGAAAAACAGCATGCTATAGTATGCCGTCCGATATGGGCTATAGCCCATGGTCATAAATGATGAAAAACGAGGATTTGAAAAAAAGACGAAAATGACTCCGAGACGATGGGCTATAGCCCATGGTCTCGGAGTGATTTTCGTCTTTTTTTCAAATCCTCAAAAATGATGGAAAACGGCATGCTATAGTATGCCGTTCGAGACCATGGGCTATAGCCCATCGTCTCGGAGTGATTTCCGTCTTTTTTTCAAATCCTCAAAAATGATGAAAAACGGCATGCTATAGTATGCCGTCCGATATGGGCTATAGCCCATGGTCATAAATGATGAAAAACGAGGATTTGAAAAAAAGACGAAAATGACTCCGAGACGATGGGCTATAGCCCATGGTCTCGGAGTGATTTTCGTCTTTTTTTCAAATCCTCAAAAATGATGGAAAACGGCATGCTATAGTATGCCGTCCGATATGGGCTATAGCCCATGGTCATAAATGATGAAAAACGAGGATTTGAAAAAAAGACGAAAATGACTCCGAGACGAAAAAAAGACAAAAATCACTCCGAGACCATGGGCTATAGCCCATCGTCTCGGGGTCATTTTCGTATTTTTTTCAAATCCTCAAAAATGATGCAAAACGGCATGCTATAGTATGCTGTTCGAGACCATGGGCTATAGCCCATCGTCTCGGAGTGATTTCCGTCTTCTTTGCAAATCCTCAAAAATTATCAAAAACGGCATGCTATAGTATGCCGTCCGATATGGGCTATAGCCCATGGTCATAAATGATGAAAAACGAGGATTTGAAAAAATGACGAAAATGACTCCGAGACGATGGGCTATAGCCCATCGTCTCGGAGTGATTTCCGTCTTTTTTTCAAATCCTCAAAAATGATGAAAAACGGCATGCTATAGTACGCCGTCCGATATGAGCTATAACCCATGGTCATAAATGATGAAAAACGAGGATTTGAAAAAATGACGAAAATGACTCCGAGACGATGGGCTATAGCCCATGGTCTCGGAGTGATTTTCGTCTTTTTTTCAAATCCTCAAAAATGATGGAAAACGGCATGCTATAGTATGCCGTTCGAGACCATGGGCTACAGCCCATCGTCTCGGAGTGATTTCCGTCTTTTTTTCAAATCCTCAAAAATGATGGAAAACGGCATGCTATAGTATGCCGTCCGATATGGGCTATAGCCCATGGTCATAAATAATGAAAAACGAGGATTTGAAAAAAAGACGAAAATGACTCCGAGACGATGGGCTATAGCCCATGGTCTCGGAGTGATTTTCGTCTTTTTTTCAAATCCTCAAAAATGATGGAAAACGGCATGCTATAGTATGACGTTCGAGACCATGGGCTATAGCCCATCGTCTCGGAGTGATTTCCGTCTTTTTTTCAAATACTGAAAAATGATGAAAAACGGAATGCTATAGTACGCCGTCCGATATGGGCTATAGCCCATGGTCATAAATGATGAAAAACGAGGATTTGAAAAAAAGACGAAAATGACTCTGAGACGATGGGCTATAGCCCATCGTCTCGGAGTGATTATTATCACTATCAGATTATTATCTGATTAACATCCACGATAACACTTAAAAGCACTAAAGACACCTTTGATGCACAGCACCATTCATTCAAATGCTCTGTACATGATCCCAGGCCCCATTTGAAAAGTGACACCAAGAAGAACAACTTACAACCTATATATCACTGAGAGCTCAGTGGCACCCTTTTTAAGATGACGTCCATGTGAGCCAGAGGTTGTGAGTTCAAATCCAGCTGAGTTCCTCCTACTTTCACTCTGCAGCATGTTTTGGAGAATAACATCCAGAAGAGAACTGGAAAGAGATGGACAGCTGTGGAGATTCTCAGAAAGCATGGTGGCACTCTGTGATAAGCTGCTGTCTATGTGAGCCACAGGTCGTGGGTTCAAGTTCAGCCCATGGCCTCAGACGGCATACTATAGCATGCCATTTTTCATCATTTTTGAGGATTTGAAAAAAAGACAAAAATCACTCCGAGACCATGGGCTATAGCCCATCGTCTCGGGGTCATTTTCATCTTTTTTTCAAATCCTCAAAAATGATGCAAAACGGCATGCTATAGTATGCCGTTCGAGACCATGGGCTATAGCCCATCGTCTCGGAGTGATTTCCGTCTTTTTTTCAAATCCTCAAAAATGATGCAAAACGGCATGCTATAGTATGCCGTTCGAGACCATGGGCTATAGCCCATCGTCTCGGAGTGATTTCCGTCTTTTTTTCAAATCCTCAAAAATGATGAAAAACAGCATGCTATAGTATGCCGTCCGATATGGGCTATAGCCCATGGTCATAAATGATGAAAAACGAGGATTTGAAAAAAAGACGAAAATGACTCCGAGACGATGGGCTATAGCCCATCGTCTCGGAGTGATTTCCGTCTTTTTTTCAAATCCTCAAAAATGATGAAAAACGGCATGCTATAGTATGCCGTCCGATATGGGCTATAGCCCATGGTCATAAATGATGAAAAACGAGGATTTGAAAAAAAGACGAAAATGACTCCGAGACGATGGGCTATAGCCCATGGTCTCGGAGTGATTTTCGTCTTTTTTTCAAATCCTCAAAAATGATGGAAAACGGCATGCTATAGTATGCCGTCCGATATGGGCTATAGCCCATGGTCATAAATAATGAAAAACGAGGATTTGAAAAAAAGACGAAAATGACTCCGAGACGATGGGCTATAGCCCATGGTCTCGGAGTGATTTTCGTCTTTTTTTCAAATCCTCAAAAATGATGGAAAACGGCATGCTATAGTATGCCGTTCGAGACCATGGGCTATAGCCCATCGTCTCGGAGTGATTTCCGTCTTTTTTTCAAATCCTGAAAAATGATGAAAAACGGCATGCTATAGTATGCCGTCCGATATGGACTATAGCCCATGGTCATAAATGATGAAAAACGAGGATTTGAAAAAAAGACGAAAATGACTCCGAGACGATGGGCTATAGCCCATGGTCTCGGAGTGATTTTCGTCTTTTTTTCAAATCCTCAAAAATTTTGGAAAACGGCATGCTATAGTATGCCGTCCGATATGGGCTATAGCCCATGGTCATAAATAATGAAAAACGAGGATTTGAAAAAAAGACGAAAATGACTCCGAGACGATGGGCTATAGCCCATGGTCTCGGAGTGATTTTCGTCTTTTTTTCAAATCCTCAAAAATGATGGAAAACGGCATGCTATAGTATGCCGTTCGAGACCATGGGCTATAGCCCATCGTCTCGGAGTGATTTCCGTCTTTTTTTCAAATCCTGAAAAATGATGAAAAACGGCATGCTATAGTATGCCGTCCGATATGGACTATAGCCCATGGTCATAAATGATGAAAAACGAGGATTTGAAAAAAAGACGAAAATGACTCCGAGACGATGGGCTATAGCCCATGGTCTCGGAGTGATTTTCGTCTTTTTTTCAAATCCTCAAAAATGATGGAAAACGGCATGCTATAGTATGCCGTTCGAGACCATGGGCTATAGCCCATCGTCTCGGAGTGATTTCCGTCTTTTTTTCAAATCCTGAAAAATGATGAAAAACGGCATGCTATAGTATGCCGTCCGATATGGACTATAGCCCATGGTCATAAATGATGAAAAACGAGGATTTGAAAAAAAGACGAAAATGACTCCGAGACGATGGGCTATAGCCCATGGTCTCGGAGTGATTTTCGTCTTTTTTTCAAATCCTCAAAAATGATGGAAAACGGCATGCTATAGTATGCCGTTCGAGACCATGGGCTATAGCCCATCGTCTCGGAGTGATTTCCGTCTTTTTTTCAAATCCTCAAAAATGATGAAAAACGGCATGCTATAGTATGCCGTCCGATATGGGCTATAGCCCATGGTCATAAATAATGAAAAACGAGGATTTGAAAAAAAGACGAAAATGACTCCGAGACGATGGGCTATAGCCCATCGTCTCGGAGTGATTTTCGTCTTTTTTTCAAATCCTCAAAAATGATGGAAAACGGCATGCTATAGTATGCCGTTCGAGACCATGGGCTATAGCCCATCGTCTCGGAGTGATTTCCGTCTTTTTTTCAAATCCTGAAAAATGATGAAAAACGGCATGCTATAGTATGCCGTCCGATATGGACTATAGCCCATGGTCATAAATGATGAAAAACGAGGATTTGAAAAAAAGACGAAAATGACTCCGAGACGATGGGCTATAGCCCATGGTCTCGGAGTGATTTTCGTCTTTTTTTCAAATCCTCAAAATTTTTGGAAAACGGCATGCTATAGTATGCCGTCCGATATGGGCTATAGCCCATGGTCATAAATAATGAAAAACGAGGATTTGAAAAAAAGACGAAAATGACTCCGAGACGATGGGCTATAGCCCATGGTCTCGGAGTGATTTTCGTCTTTTTTTCAAATCCTCAAAAATGATGGAAAACGGCATGCTATAGTATGCCGTCCGATATGGGCTATAGCCCATGGTCATAAATAATGAAAAACGAGGATTTGAAAAAAAGACGAAAATGACTCCGAGACGATGGGCTATAGCCCATGGTCTCGGAGTGATTTTCGTCTTCTTTTCAAATCCTCAAAAATGATGGAAAACGGCATGCTATAGTATGCCGTTCGAGACCATGGGCTATAGCCCATCGTCTCGGAGTGATTTCCGTCTTTTTTTCAAATCCTCAAAAATGATGAAAAACGGCATGCTATAGTATGCCGTCCGATATGGGCTATAGCCCATGGTCATAAATTATGAAAAACGAGGATTTGAAAAAAAGACGAAAATGACTCCGAGACGATGGGCTATAGCCCATGGTCTCGGAGTGATTTTCGTCTTTTTTTCAAATCCTCAAAAATGATGGAAAACGGCATGCTATAGTATGCCGTCCGATATGGGCTATAGCCCATGGTCATAAATAATGAAAAACGAGGATTTGAAAAAAAGACGAAAATGACTCCGAGACGATGGGCTATAGCCCATGGTCTCGGAGTGATTTTCGTCTTTTTTTCAAATCCTCAAAAATGATGGAAAACGGCATGCTATAGTATGCCGTTCGAGACCATGGGCTATAGCCCATCGTCTCGGAGTGATTTCCGTCTTTTTTTCAAATCCTGAAAAATGATGAAAAACGGCATGCTATAGTATGCCGTCCGATATGGACTATAGCCCATGGTCATAAATGATGAAAAACGAGGATTTGAAAAAAAGACGAAAATGACTCCGAGACGATGGGCTATAGCCCATGGTCTCGGAGTGATTTTCGTCTTTTTTTCAAATCCTCAAAAATTATGGAAAACGGCATGCTATAGTATGCAGTTCGAGACCATGGGCTATAGCCCATCGTCTCGGAGTGATTATGATCACTATCAGATTATTATCTGATTAACATCCACGATAACACTTAAAAGCACTAAAGACACCTTTGATGCACAGCACCATTCATTCAAATGCTCTGTACATGATCCCAAGGCCTCATTTGAAAAGTGACACCAAGAAGAACAACTTACAACCTATATATCACTGAGAGCTCAGTGGCACCCTTGTTAAGATGACGTCGATGTGAGCCAGAGGTTGTGAGTTCAAATCCAGCTGAGTTCCTCCTACTTTCACTCTGCAGCATGTTTTGGAGAATAACATCCAGAAGAGAACTGGAAAGAGATGGAAAGCTGTGGAGATTCTCAGAGAGCATGGTGGCACTCTGTGATAAGCTGCTGTCTATGTGAGCCACAGGTCGTGGGTTCAAGTTCAGCCCATGGCCTCAGACGGCATACTATAGCATGCCATTTTTCATCATTTTTGAGGATTTGAAAAAAAGACAAAAATCACTCCGAGACCATGGGCTATAGCCCATCGTCTCGGGGTCATTTTCGTATTTTTTTCAAATCCTCAAAAATGATGCAAAACGGCATGCTATAGTATGCCGTTCGAGACCATGGGCTATAGCCCATCGTCTCGGAGTGATTTCCGTCTTCTTTGCAAATCCTCAAAAATGATCAAAAACGGCATGCTATAGTATGCCGTCCGATATGGGCTATAGCCCATGGTCATAAATGATGAAAAACGAGGATTTGAAATAAAGACGAAAATGACTCCGAGACGATGGGCTATAGCCCATGGTCTCGGAGTGATTTTCGTCTTTTTTTCAAATCCTCAAAAATGATGGACAACGGCATGCTATATAGTATGCCGTTCGAGACCATGGGCTATAGCCCATCGTCTCGGAGTGATTTCCGTCTTTTTTTCAAATCCTCAAAAATTATGAAAAACGGCATGCTATAGTATGCCGTCCGATATGGGCTATAGCCCATGGTCATAAATGATGAAAAACGAGGATTTGAAAAAAAGACGAAAATGACTCCGAGACCATGGGCTATAGCCCATGGTCTCGGAGTGATTTTCGTCTTTTTTTCAAATCCTCAAAAATGATGGAAAACGGCATGCTATAGTATGCCGTCCGATA
Source organism: Electrona antarctica (assembly GCF_951216825.1). NCBI lineage: Eukaryota > Metazoa > Chordata > Actinopteri > Myctophiformes > Myctophidae > Electrona > Electrona antarctica. The sequence continues at coordinate 11,929,505 of NC_136791.1, forward strand.
TGGGCTATAGCCCATGGTCATAAATAATGAAAAACGAGGATTTGAAAAAAAGACGAAAATGACTCCGAGACGATGGGCTATAGCCCATGGTCTCGGAGTGATTTTCGTCTTTTTTTCAAATCCTCAAAAATGATGGAAAACGGCATGCTATAGTATGACGTTCGAGACCATGGGCTATAGCCCATCGTCTCGGAGTGATTTCCGTCTTTTTTTCAAATACTGAAAAATGATGAAAAACGGAATGCTATAGTACGCCGTCCGATATGGGCTATAGCCCATGGTCATAAATGATGAAAAACGAGGATTTGAAAAAAAGACGAAAATGACTCCGAGACGATGGGCTATAGCCCATCGTCTCGGAGTGATTATTATCACTATCAGATTATTATCTGATTAACATCCACGATAACACTTAAAAGCACTAAAGACACCTTTGATGCACAGCACCATTCATTCAAATGCTCTGTACATGATCCCAGGCCCCATTTGAAAAGTGACACCAAGAAGAACAACTTACAACCTATATATCACTGAGAGCTCAGTGGCACCCTTTTTAAGATGACGTCCATGTGAGCCAGAGGTTGTGAGTTCAAATCCAGCTGAGTTCCTCCTACTTTCACTCTGCAGCATGTTTTGGAGAATAACATCCAGAAGAGAACTGGAAAGAGATGGAAAGCTGTGGAGATTCTCAGAAAGCATGGTGGCACTCTGTGATAAGCTGCTGTCTATGTGAGCCACAGGTCGTGGGTTCAAGTTCAGCCCATGGCCTCAGACGGCATACTATAGCATGCCATTTTTCATCATTTTTGAGGATTTGAAAAAAAGACAAAAATCACTCCGAGACCATGGGCTATAGCCCATCGTCTCGGGGTCATTTTCATCTTTTTTTCAAATCCTCAAAAATGATGCAAAACGGCATGCTATAGTATGCCGTTCGAGACCATGGGCTATAGCCCATCGTCTCGGAGTGATTTCCGTCTTTTTTTCAAATCCTCAAAAATGATGCAAAACGGCATGCTATAGTATGCCGTTCGAGACCATGGGCTATAGCCCATCGTCTCGGAGTGATTTCCGTCTTTTTTTCAAATCCTCAAAAATGATGAAAAACAGCATGCTATAGTATGCCGTCCGATATGGGCTATAGCCCATGGTCATAAATGATGAAAAACGAGGATTTGAAAAAAAGACGAAAATGACTCCGAGACGATGGGCTATAGCCCATGGTCTCGGAGTGATTTTCGTATTTTTTTCAAATCCTCAAAAATGATGCAAAACGGCATGCTATAGTATGCCGTTCGAGACCATGGGCTATAGCCCATCGTCTCGGAGTGATTTCCGTCTTTTTTTCAAATCCTCAAAAATGATGCAAAACGGCATGCTATAGTATGCCGTTCGAGACCATGGGCTATAGCCCATCGTCTCGGAGTGATTTCCGTCTTTTTTTCAAATCCTCAAAAATGATGAAAAACAGCATGCTATAGTATGCCGTCCGATATGGGCTATAGCCCATGGTCATAAATGATGAAAAACGAGGATTTGAAAAAAAGACGAAAATGACTCCGAGACGATGGGCTATAGCCCATCGTCTCGGAGTGATTTCCGTCTTTTTTTCAAATCCTCAAAAATGATGAAAAACGGCATGCTATAGTATGCCGTCCGATATGGGCTATAGCCCATGGTCATAAATGATGAAAAACGAGGATTTGAAAAAAAGACGAAAATGACTCCGAGACGATGGGCTATAGCCCATGGTCTCGGAGTGATTTTCGTCTTTTTTTCAAATCCTCAAAAATGATGGAAAACGGCATGCTATAGTATGCCGTCCGATATGGGCTATAGCCCATGGTCATAAATAATGAAAAACGAGGATTTGAAAAAAAGACGAAAATGACTCCGAGACGATGGGCTATAGCCCATGGTCTCGGAGTGATTTTCGTCTTTTTTTCAAATCCTCAAAAATGATGGAAAACGGCATGCTATAGTATGCCGTTCGAGACCATGGGCTATAGCCCATGGTCTCGGAGTGATTTTCGTCTTTTTTTCAAATCCTCAAAAATGAGGGACAACGGCATGCTATATAGTATGCCGTTCGAGACCATGGGCTATAGCCCATCGTCTCGGAGTGATTTCCGTCTTTTTTTCAAATCCTCAAAAATGATGAAAAACGGCATGCTATAGTACGCCGTCCGATATGAGCTATAACCCATGGTCATAAATGATGAAAAACGAGGATTTGAAAAAATGACGAAAATGACTCCGAGACGATGGGCTATAGCCCATGGTCTCGGAGTGATTTTCGTCTTTTTTTCAAATCCTCAAAAATGATGGAAAACGGCATGCTATAGTATGCCGTCCGATATGGGCTATAGCCCATGGTCATAAATAATGAAAAACGAGGATTTGAAAAAAAGACGAAAATGACTCCGAGACGATGGGCTATAGCCCATGGTCTCGGAGTGATTTTCGTCTTTTTTTCAAATCCTCAAAAATGATGGAAAACGGCATGCTATAGTATGCCGTTCGAGACCATGGGCTATAGCCCATCGTCTCGGAGTGATTTCCGTCTTTTTTTCAAATCCTGAAAAATGATGAAAAACGGCATGCTATAGTATGCCGTCCGATATGGACTATAGCCCATGGTCATAAATGATGAAAAACGAGGATTTGAAAAAAAGACGAAAATGACTCCGAGACGATGGGCTATAGCCCATGGTCTCGGAGTGATTTTCGTCTTTTTTTCAAATCCTCAAAAATTATGGAAAACGGCATGCTATAGTATGCAGTTCGAGACCATGGGCTATAGCCCATCGTCTCGGAGTGATTATTATCACTATCAGATTATTATCTGATTAACATCCACGATAACACTTAAAAGCACTAAAGACACCTTTGATGCACAGCACCATTCATTCAAATGCTCTGTACATGATCCCAGGCCCCATTTGAAAAGTGACACCAAGAAGAACAACTTACAACCTATATATCACTGAGAGCTCAGTGGCACCCTTTTTAAGATGACGTCCATGTGAGCCAGAGGTTGTGATTTCAAATCCAGCTGAGTTCCTCCTACTTTCACTCTGCAGCATGTTTTGGAGAATAACATCCAGAAGAGAACTGGAAAGAGATGGAAAGCTGTGGAGATTCTCAGAAAGCATGGTGGCACTCTGTGATAAGCTGCTGTCTATGTGAGCCACAGGTCGTGGGTTCAAGTTCAGCCCATGGCCTCAGACGGCATACTATAGCATGCCATTTTTCATCATTTTTGAGGATTTGAAAAAAAGACAAAAATCACTCCGAGACCATGGGCTATAGCCCATCGTCTCGGGGTCATTGTCTCCACCAGGCCGAAGGCATGGTGAGAGAGTATGTTTTGCACTCCGTCCGTGTGTGTGTCCGTCCGTGTGTGTGTGTGTGTGTCCGTGTGTGTGTGTGTCCGTCCGTGTGTCCTTCCGTCCGTCCGTTACCAGCTAATCTCCGGCACCGTTAACCCGGTCGATGCCAAACTTTGCACACACACTCCCTAGATGCCAACGATGAACCTCTGCCCCGCAATTTCCAGAACGGCCTGTTATAGCGCCACCATGAGGCAGCTTTTCACATTTGTTACCTAAAACTGCACCGATCTGCGTGAAACGTTGCATGCACACTCCCTAGAGGCCAAGGACAAACCTTTGACCTGCATTTTCCGCATCTGCCTTTTATAGCGCCACCAGGAGGCCGACTTTTGTAAAACACATTTTTGGATATTACTCCTCCAGATTCTGTCCAAAAATCTCACAAATCGTTACACAGTATCTCTATGGTCATGTGCTCACGTCGGATCTGTCCGATATTTCATATTCCACCCTAATTGGCTATAATTGCCTTTCACAGTTTGCAAGATTGCCCCGTTTTGAACAAAAGCCTCAAATCATGAACACAGCATGCAATTTACGTGAAATCTTTCACACATTTTCTTACTAGGCTGAGGAATATATCCCACCCTTTTCACATTGGCCTGTTATAGCGCCACCAACAGGTTGATTTTTGCAAAACAGGTTGATTGGAACAAAATGCCTCAAATCATCCAATTGCCATACAAGGCAAACATGTTTATATTACTACTAAACATTTTGCCAAACATCTCACACAGTCCTATCCTCCTGGTGGAGACCTGTGCCCAGAAGGGCACTTTTTCTAGTTTTCATCTTTTTTTCAAATCCTCAAAAATGATGCAAAACGGCATGCTATAGTATGCCGTTCGAGATCATGGGCTATAGCCCATCGTCTCGGAGTGATTTCCGTCTTTTTTTCAAATCCTCAAAAATGATGCAAAACGGCATGCTATAGTATGCCGTTCGAGACCATGGGCTATAGCCCATCGTCTCGGAGTGATTTCCGTCTTTTTTTCAAATCCTCAAAAATGATGAAAAACAGCATGCTATAGTATGCCGTCCGATATGGGCTATAGCCCATGGTCATAAATGATGAAAAACGAGGATTTGAAAAAAAGACGAAAATGACTCCGAGACGATGGGCTATAGCCCATGGTCTCGGAGTGATTTTCGTCTTTTTTTCAAATCCTCAAAAATGATGGAAAACGGCATGCTATAGTATGCCGTTCGAGACCATGGGCTATAGCCCATCGTCTCGGAGTGATTTCCGTCTTTTTTTCAAATCCTCAAAAATGATGAAAAACGGCATGCTATAGTATGCCGTCCGATATGGGCTATAGCCCATGGTCATAAATGATGAAAAACGAGGATTTGAAAAAAAGACGAAAATGACTCCGAGACGATGGGCTATAGCCCATGGTCTCGGAGTGATTTTCGTCTTTTTTTCAAATCCTCAAAAATGATGGAAAACGGCATGCTATAGTATGCCGTCCGATATGGGCTATAGCCCATGGTCATAAATGATGAAAAACGAGGATTTGAAAAAAAGACGAAAATGACTCCGAGACGAAAAAAAGACAAAAATCACTCCGAGACCATGGGCTATAGCCCATCGTCTCGGGGTCATTTTCGTATTTTTTTCAAATCCTCAAAAATGATGCAAAACGGCATGCTATAGTATGCCGTTCGAGACCATGGGCTATAGCCCATCGTCTCGGAGTGATTTCCGTCTTCTTTGCAAATCCTCAAAAATTATCAAAAACGGCATGCTATAGTATGCCGTCCGATATGGGCTATAGCCCATGGTCATAAATGATGAAAAACGAGGATTTGAAAAAAAGACGAAAATGACTCCGAGACGATGGGCTATAGCCCATCGTCTCGGAGTGATTTCCGTCTTTTTTTCAAATCCTCAAAAATGATGAAAAACGGCATGCTATAGTACGCCGTCCGATATGAGCTATAACCCATGGTCATAAATGATGAAAAACGAGGATTTGAAAAAATGACGAAAATGACTCCGAGACGATGGGCTATAGCCCATGGTCTCGGAGTGATTTTCGTCTTTTTTTCAAATCCTCAAAAATGATGCAAAACGGCATGCTATAGTATGCCGTTCGAGACCATGGGCTATAGCCCATCGTCTCGGAGTGATTTCCGTCTTTTTTTCAAATCCTCAAAAATGATGAAAAACAGCATGCTATAGTATGCCGTCCGATATGGGCTATAGCCCATGGTCATAAATGATGAAAAACGAGGATTTGAAAAAAAGACGAAAATGACTCCGAGACGATGGGCTATAGCCCATGGTCTCGGAGTGATTTTCGTCTTTTTTTCAAATCCTCAAAAATGATGGAAAACGGCATGCTATAGTATGCCGTTCGAGACCATGGGCTATAGCCCATCGTCTCGGAGTGATTTCCGTCTTTTTTTCAAATCCTCAAAAATGATGAAAAACGGCATGCTATAGTATGCCGTCCGATATGGGCTATAGCCCATGGTCATAAATGATGAAAAACGAGGATTTGAAAAAAAGACGAAAATGACTCCGAGACGATGGGCTATAGCCCATGGTCTCGGAGTGATTTTCGTCTTTTTTTCAAATCCTCAAAAATGATGGAAAACGGCATGCTATAGTATGCCGTCCGATATGGGCTATAGCCCATGGTCATAAATGATGAAAAACGAGGATTTGAAAAAAAGACGAAAATGACTCCGAGACGAAAAAAAGACAAAAATCACTCCGAGACCATGGGCTATAGCCCATCGTCTCGGGGTCATTTTCGTATTTTTTTCAAATCCTCAAAAATGATGCAAAACGGCATGCTATAGTATGCCGTTCGAGACCATGGGCTATAGCCCATCGTCTCGGAGTGATTTCCGTCTTCTTTGCAAATCCTCAAAAATTATCAAAAACGGCATGCTATAGTATGCCGTCCGATATGGGCTATAGCCCATGGTCATAAATGATGAAAAACGAGGATTTGAAAAAAAGACGAAAATGACTCCGAGACGATGGGCTATAGCCCATCGTCTCGGAGTGATTTCCGTCTTTTTTTCAAATCCTCAAAAATGATGAAAAACGGCATGCTATAGTACGCCGTCCGATATGAGCTATAACCCATGGTCATAAATGATGAAAAACGAGGATTTGAAAAAATGACGAAAATGACTCCGAGACGATGGGCTATAGCCCATGGTCTCGGAGTGATTTTCGTCTTTTTTTCAAATCCTCAAAAATGATGGAAAACGGCATGCTATAGTATGCCGTTCGAGACCATGGGCTACAGCCCATCGTCTCGGAGTGATTTCCGTCTTTTTTTCAAATCCTCAAAAATGATGGAAAACGGCATGCTATAGTATGCCGTCCGATATGGGCTATAGCCCATGGTCATAAATAATGAAAAACGAGGATTTGAAAAAAAGACGAAAATGACTCCGAGACGATGGGCTATAGCCCATGGTCTCGGAGTGATTTTCGTCTTTTTTTCAAATCCTCAAAAATGATGGAAAACGGCATGCTATAGTATGACGTTCGAGACCATGGGCTATAGCCCATCGTCTCGGAGTGATTTCCGTCTTTTTTTCAAATACTGAAAAATGATGAAAAACGGAATGCTATAGTACGCCGTCCGATATGGGCTATAGCCCATGGTCATAAATGATGAAAAACGAGGATTTGAAAAAAAGACGAAAATGACTCTGAGACGATGGGCTATAGCCCATCGTCTCGGAGTGATTATTATCACTATCAGATTATTATCTGATTAACATCCACGATAACACTTAAAAGCACTAAAGACACCTTTGATGCACAGCACCATTCATTCAAATGCTCTGTACATGATCCCAGGCCCCATTTGAAAAGTGACACCAAGAAGAACAACTTACAACCTATATATCACTGAGAGCTCAGTGGCACCCTTTTTAAGATGACGTCCATGTGAGCCAGAGGTTGTGAGTTCAAATCCAGCTGAGTTCCTCCTACTTTCACTCTGCAGCATGTTTTGGAGAATAACATCCAGAAGAGAACTGGAAAGAGATGGACAGCTGTGGAGATTCTCAGAAAGCATGGTGGCACTCTGTGATAAGCTGCTGTCTATGTGAGCCACAGGTCGTGGGTTCAAGTTCAGCCCATGGCCTCAGACGGCATACTATAGCATGCCATTTTTCATCATTTTTGAGGATTTGAAAAAAAGACAAAAATCACTCCGAGACCATGGGCTATAGCCCATCGTCTCGGGGTCATTTTCATCTTTTTTTCAAATCCTCAAAAATGATGCAAAACGGCATGCTATAGTATGCCGTTCGAGACCATGGGCTATAGCCCATCGTCTCGGAGTGATTTCCGTCTTTTTTTCAAATCCTCAAAAATGATGCAAAACGGCATGCTATAGTATGCCGTTCGAGACCATGGGCTATAGCCCATCGTCTCGGAGTGATTTCCGTCTTTTTTTCAAATCCTCAAAAATGATGAAAAACAGCATGCTATAGTATGCCGTCCGATATGGGCTATAGCCCATGGTCATAAATGATGAAAAACGAGGATTTGAAAAAAAGACGAAAATGACTCCGAGACGATGGGCTATAGCCCATCGTCTCGGAGTGATTTCCGTCTTTTTTTCAAATCCTCAAAAATGATGAAAAACGGCATGCTATAGTATGCCGTCCGATATGGGCTATAGCCCATGGTCATAAATGATGAAAAACGAGGATTTGAAAAAAAGACGAAAATGACTCCGAGACGATGGGCTATAGCCCATGGTCTCGGAGTGATTTTCGTCTTTTTTTCAAATCCTCAAAAATGATGGAAAACGGCATGCTATAGTATGCCGTTCGAGACCATGGGCTATAGCCCATCGTCTCGGAGTGATTTCCGTCTTTTTTTCAAATCCTGAAAAATGATGAAAAACGGCATGCTATAGTATGCCGTCCGATATGGACTATAGCCCATGGTCATAAATGATGAAAAACGAGGATTTGAAAAAAAGACGAAAATGACTCCGAGACGATGGGCTATAGCCCATGGTCTCGGAGTGATTTTCGTCTTTTTTTCAAATCCTCAAAAAATTTGGAAAACGGCATGCTATAGTATGCCGTCCGATATGGGCTATAGCCCATGGTCATAAATAATGAAAAACGAGGATTTGAAAAAAAGACGAAAATGACTCCGAGACGATGGGCTATAGCCCATGGTCTCGGAGTGATTTTCGTCTTTTTTTCAAATCCTCAAAAATGATGGAAAACGGCATGCTATAGTATGCCGTTCGAGACCATGGGCTATAGCCCATCGTCTCGGAGTGATTTCCGTCTTTTTTTCAAATCCTGAAAAATGATGAAAAACGGCATGCTATAGTATGCCGTCCGATATGGACTATAGCCCATGGTCATAAATGATGAAAAACGAGGATTTGAAAAAAAGACGAAAATGACTCCGAGACGATGGGCTATAGCCCATGGTCTCGGAGTGATTTTCGTCTTTTTTTCAAATCCTCAAAAATGATGGAAAACGGCATGCTATAGTATGCCGTCCGATATGGGCTATAGCCCATGGTCATAAATGATGAAAAACGAGGATTTGAAAAAAAGACGAAAATGACTCCGAGACGAAAAAAAGACAAAAATCACTCCGAGACCATGGGCTATAGCCCATCGTCTCGGGGTCATTTTCGTATTTTTTTCAAATCCTCAAAAATGATGCAAAACGGCATGCTATAGTATGCCGTTCGAGACCATGGGCTATAGCCCATCGTCTCGGAGTGATTTCCGTCTTCTTTGCAAATCCTCAAAAATTATCAAAAACGGCATGCTATAGTATGCCGTCCGATATGGGCTATAGCCCATGGTCATAAATGATGAAAAACGAGGATTTGAAAAAAAGACGAAAATGACTCCGAGACGATGGGCTATAGCCCATCGTCTCGGAGTGATTTCCGTCTTTTTTTCAAATCCTCAAAAATGATGAAAAACGGCATGCTATAGTACGCCGTCCGATATGAGCTATAACCCATGGTCATAAATGATGAAAAACGAGGATTTGAAAAAATGACGAAAATGACTCCGAGACGATGGGCTATAGCCCATGGTCTCGGAGTGATTTTCGTCTTTTTTTCAAATCCTCAAAAATGATGGAAAACGGCATGCTATAGTATGCCGTTCGAGACCATGGGCTACAGCCCATCGTCTCGGAGTGATTTCCGTCTTTTTTTCAAATCCTCAAAAATGATGGAAAACGGCATGCTATAGTATGCCGTCCGATATGGGCTATAGCCCATGGTCATAAATAATGAAAAACGAGGATTTGAAAAAAAGACGAAAATGACTCCGAGACGATGGGCTATAGCCCATGGTCTCGGAGTGATTTTCGTCTTTTTTTCAAATCCTCAAAAATGATGGAAAACGGCATGCTATAGTATGACGTTCGAGACCATGGGCTATAGCCCATCGTCTCGGAGTGATTTCCGTCTTTTTTTCAAATACTGAAAAATGATGAAAAACGGAATGCTATAGTACGCCGTCCGATATGGGCTATAGCCCATGGTCATAAATGATGAAAAACGAGGATTTGAAAAAAAGACGAAAATGACTCTGAGACGATGGGCTATAGCCCATCGTCTCGGAGTGATTATTATCACTATCAGATTATTATCTGATTAACATCCACGATAACACTTAAAAGCACTAAAGACACCTTTGATGCACAGCACCATTCATTCAAATGCTCTGTACATGATCCCAGGCCCCATTTGAAAAGTGACACCAAGAAGAACAACTTACAACCTATATATCACTGAGAGCTCAGTGGCACCCTTTTTAAGATGACGTCCATGTGAGCCAGAGGTTGTGAGTTCAAATCCAGCTGAGTTCCTCCTACTTTCACTCTGCAGCATGTTTTGGAGAATAACATCCAGAAGAGAACTGGAAAGAGATGGACAGCTGTGGAGATTCTCAGAAAGCATGGTGGCACTCTGTGATAAGCTGCTGTCTATGTGAGCCACAGGTCGTGGGTTCAAGTTCAGCCCATGGCCTCAGACGGCATACTATAGCATGCCATTTTTCATCATTTTTGAGGATTTGAAAAAAAGACAAAAATCACTCCGAGACCATGGGCTATAGCCCATCGTCTCGGGGTCATTTTCATCTTTTTTTCAAATCCTCAAAAATGATGCAAAACGGCATGCTATAGTATGCCGTTCGAGACCATGGGCTATAGCCCATCGTCTCGGAGTGATTTCCGTCTTTTTTTCAAATCCTCAAAAATGATGCAAAACGGCATGCTATAGTATGCCGTTCGAGACCATGGGCTATAGCCCATCGTCTCGGAGTGATTTCCGTCTTTTTTTCAAATCCTCAAAAATGATGAAAAACAGCATGCTATAGTATGCCGTCCGATATGGGCTATAGCCCATGGTCATAAATGATGAAAAACGAGGATTTGAAAAAAAGACGAAAATGACTCCGAGACGATGGGCTATAGCCCATCGTCTCGGAGTGATTTCCGTCTTTTTTTCAAATCCTCAAAAATGATGAAAAACGGCATGCTATAGTATGCCGTCCGATATGGGCTATAGCCCATGGTCATAAATGATGAAAAACGAGGATTTGAAAAAAAGACGAAAATGACTCCGAGACGATGGGCTATAGCCCATGGTCTCGGAGTGATTTTCGTCTTTTTTTCAAATCCTCAAAAATGATGGAAAACGGCATGCTATAGTATGCCGTTCGAGACCATGGGCTATAGCCCATCGTCTCGGAGTGATTTCCGTCTTTTTTTCAAATCCTGAAAAATGATGAAAAACGGCATGCTATAGTATGCCGTCCGATATGGACTATAGCCCATGGTCATAAATGATGAAAAACGAGGATTTGAAAAAAAGACGAAAATGACTCCGAGACGATGGGCTATAGCCCATGGTCTCGGAGTGATTTTCGTCTTTTTTTCAAATCCTCAAAAAATTTGGAAAACGGCATGCTATAGTATGCCGTCCGATATGGGCTATAGCCCATGGTCATAAATAATGAAAAACGAGGATTTGAAAAAAAGACGAAAATGACTCCGAGACGATGGGCTATAGCCCATGGTCTCGGAGTGATTTTCGTCTTTTTTTCAAATCCTCAAAAATGATGGAAAACGGCATGCTATAGTATGCCGTTCGAGACCATGGGCTATAGCCCATCGTCTCGGAGTGATTTCCGTCTTTTTTTCAAATCCTGAAAAATGATGAAAAACGGCATGCTATAGTATGCCGTCCGATATGGACTATAGCCCATGGTCATAAATGATGAAAAACGAGGATTTGAAAAAAAGACGAAAATGACTCCGAGACGATGGGCTATAGTCCATGGTCTCGGAGTGATTTTCGTCTTTTTTTCAAATCCTCAAAAATGATGGAAAACGGCATGCTATAGTATGCCGTTCGAGACCATGGGCTATAGCCCATCGTCTCGGAGTGATTTCCGTCTTTTTTTCAAATCCTGAAAAATGATGAAAAACGGCATGCTATAGTATGCCGTCCGATATGGACTATAGCCCATGGTCATAAATGATGAAAAACGAGGATTTGAAAAAAAGACGAAAATGACTCCGAGACGATGGGCTATAGCCCATGGTCTCGGAGTGATTTTCGTCTTTTTTTCAAATCCTCAAAAATGATGGAAAACGGCATGCTATAGTATGCCGTTCGAGACCATGGGCTATAGCCCATCGTCTCGGAGTGATTTCCGTCTTTTTTTCAAATCCTCAAAAATGATGAAAAACGGCATGCTATTGTATGCCGTCCGATATGGGCTATAGCCCATGGTCATAAATGATGAAAAACGAGGATTTGAAAAAAAGACGAAAATGACTCCGAGACGATGGGCTATAGCCCATGGTCTCGGAGTGATTTTCGTCTTTTTTTCAAATCCTCAAAAATGATGGAAAACGGCATGCTATAGTATGCCGTCCGATATGGGCTATAGCCCATGGTCATAAATGATGAAAAACGAGGATTTGAAAAAAAGACGAAAATGACTCCGAGACGATGGGCTATAGCCCATCGTCTCGGAGTGATTTCCGTCTTTTTTTCAAATCCTCAAAAATGATGAAAAACGGCATGCTATAGTATGCCGTCCGATATGGGCTATAGCCCATGGTCATAAATGATGAAAAACGAGGATTTGAAAAAAAGACGAAAATGACTCCGAGACGATGGGCTATAGCCCATGGTCTCGGAGTGATTTTCGTCTTTTTTTCAAATCCTCAAAAATGATGGAAAACGGCATGCTATAGTATGCCGTTCGAGACCATGGGCTATAGCCCATCGTCTCGGAGTGATTTCCGTCTTTTTTTCAAATCCTGAAAAATGATGAAAAACGGCATGCTATAGTATGCCGTCCGATATGGACTATAGCCCATGGTCATAAATGATGAAAAACGAGGATTTGAAAAAAAGACGAAAATGACTCCGAGACGATGGGCTATAGCCCATGGTCTCGGAGTGATTTTCGTCTTTTTTTCAAATCCTCAAAAAATTTGGAAAACGGCATGCTATAGTATGCCGTCCGATATGGGCTATAGCCCATGGTCATAAATAATGAAAAACGAGGATTTGAAAAAAAGACGAAAATGACTCCGAGACGATGGGCTATAGCCCATGGTCTCGGAGTGATTTTCGTCTTTTTTTCAAATCCTCAAAAATGATGGAAAACGGCATGCTATAGTATGCCGTTCGAGACCATGGGCTATAGCCCATCGTCTCGGAGTGATTTCCGTCTTTTTTTCAAATCCTGAAAAATGATGAAAAACGGCATGCTATAGTATGCCGTCCGATATGGACTATAGCCCATGGTCATAAATGATGAAAAACGAGGATTTGAAAAAAAGACGAAAATGACTCCGAGACGATGGGCTATAGTCCATGGTCTCGGAGTGATTTTCGTCTTTTTTTCAAATCCTCAAAAATGATGGAAAACGGCATGCTATAGTATGCCGTTCGAGACCATGGGCTATAGCCCATCGTCTCGGAGTGATTTCCGTCTTTTTTTCAAATCCTGAAAAATGATGAAAAACGGCATGCTATAGTATGCCGTCCGATATGGACTATAGCCCATGGTCATAAATGATGAAAAACGAGGATTTGAAAAAAAGACGAAAATGACTCCGAGACGATGGGCTATAGCCCATGGTCTCGGAGTGATTTTCGTCTTTTTTTCAAATCCTCAAAAATGATGGAAAACGGCATGCTATAGTATGCCGTTCGAGACCATGGGCTATAGCCCATCGTCTCGGAGTGATTTCCGTCTTTTTTTCAAATCCTCAAAAATGATGAAAAACGGCATGCTATTGTATGCCGTCCGATATGGGCTATAGCCCATGGTCATAAATGATGAAAAACGAGGATTTGAAAAAAAGACGAAAATGACTCCGAGACGATGGGCTATAGCCCATGGTCTCGGAGTGATTTTCGTCTTTTTTTCAAATCCTCAAAAATGATGGAAAACGGCATGCTATAGTATGCCGTCCGATATGGACTATAGCCCATGGTCATAAATGATGAAAAACGAGGATTTGAAAAAAAGACGAAAATGACTCCGAGACGATGGGCTATAGCCCATGGTCTCGGAGTGATTTTCGTCTTTTTTTCAAATCCTCAAATTTTTTGGAAAACGGCATGCTATAGTATGCCGTCCGATATGGGCTATAGCCCATGGTCATAAATAATGAAAAACGAGGATTTGAAAAAAAGACGAAAATGACTCCGAGACGATGGGCTATAGCCCATGGTCTCGGAGTGATTTTCGTCTTTTTTTCAAATCCTCAAAAATGATGGAAAACGGCATGCTATAGTATGCCGTTCGAGACCATGGGCTATAGCCCATCGTCTCGGAGTGATTTCCGTCTTTTTTTCAAATCCTGAAAAATGATGAAAAACGGCATGCTATAGTATGCCGTCCGATATGGACTATAGCCCATGGTCATAAATGATGAAAAACGAGGATTTGAAAAAAAGACGAAAATGACTCCGAGACGATGGGCTATAGCCCATGGTCTCGGAGTGATTTTCGTCTTTTTTTCAAATCCTCAAAAATTTTGCAAAACGGCATGCTATAGTATGCCGTTCGAGACCATGGGCTATAGCCCATCGTCTCGGAGTGATTTCCGTCTTTTTTTCAAATCCTCAAAAAAGATGCAAAACGGCATGCTATAGTATGCCGTTCGAGACCATGGGCTATAGCCCATCGTCTCGGAGTGATTTCCGTCTTTTTTTCAAATCCTGAAAAATGATGAAAAACAGCATGCTATAGTATGCCGTCCGATATGGGCTATAGCCCATGGTCATAAATGATGAAAAACGAGGATTTGAAAAAAAGACGAAAATGACTCCGAGACGATGGGCTATAGCCCATGGTCTCGGAGTGATTTTCGTCTTTTTTTCAAATCCTCAAAAATGATGGAAAACGGCATGCTATAGTATGCAGTTCGAGACCATGGGCTATAGCCCATCGTCTCGGAGTGATTATGATCACTATCAGATTATTATCTGATTAACATCCACGATAACACTTAAAAGCACTAAAGACACCTTTGATGCACAGCACCATTCATTCAAATGCTCTGTACATGATCCCAAGGCCTCATTTGAAAAGTGACACCAAGAAGAACAACTTACAACCTATATATCACTGAGAGCTCAGTGGCACCCTTGTTAAGATGACGTCGATGTGAGCCAGAGGTTGTGAGTTCAAATCCAGCTGAGTTCCTCCTACTTTCACTCTGCAGCATGTTTTGGAGAATAACATCCAGAAGAGAACTGGAAAGAGATGGAAAGCTGTGGAGATTCTCAGAGAGCATGGTGGCACTCTGTGATAAGCTGCTGTCTATGTGAGCCACAGGTCGTGGGTTCAAGTTCAGCCCATGGCCTCAGACGGCATACTATAGCATGCCATTTTTCATCATTTTTGAGGATTTGAAAAAAAGACAAAAATCACTCCGAGACCATGGGCTATAGCCCATCGTCTCGGGATCATTTTCGTATTTTTTTCAAATCCTCAAAAATGATGCAAAACGGCATGCTATAGTATGCCGTCCGATATGGGCTATAGCCCATGGTCATAAATGATGAAAAACGAGGATTTGAAATAAAGACGAAAATGACTCCGAGACGATGGGCTATAGCCCATGGTCTCGGAGTGATTTTCGTCTTTTTTTCAAATCCTCAAAAATGATGGACAACGGCATGCTATATAGTATGCCGTTCGAGACCATGGGCTATAGCCCATCGTCTCGGAGTGATTTCCGTCTTTTTTTCAAATCCTCAAAAATTGTGAAATACGGCATGCTATATTATGCCGTCCGATATGGGCTATAGCCCATGGTCATAAATGATGAAAAACGAGGATTTGAAAAAAAGACGAAAATGACTCCGAGACCATGGGCTATAGCCCATGGTCTCGGAGTGATTTTCGTCTTTTTTTCAAATCCTCAAAAATGATGGAAAACGGCATGCTATAGTATGCCGTCCGATATGGGCTATAGCCCATGGTCATAAATAATGAAAAACGAGGATTTGAAAAAAAGACGAAAATGACTCCGAGACGATGGGCTATAGCCCATGGTCTCGGAGTGATTTTCGTCTTTTTTTCAAATCCTCAAAAATGATGGAAAACGGCATGCTATAGTATGCCGTTCGAGACCATGGGCTATAGCCCATCGTCTCGGAGTGATTTCCGTCTTTTTTTCAAATCCTCAAAAATGATGAAAAACGGAATGCTATAGTATGCCGTCCGATATGGGCTATAGCCCATGGTCATAAATGATGAAAAACGAGGATTTGAAAAAAAGACGAAAATGACTCCGAGACGATGGGCTATAGCCCATGGTCTCGGAGTGATTTTCGTCTTTTTTTCAAATCCTCAAAAATTATGGAAAACGGCATGCTATAGTATGCCGTTCGAGACCATGGGCTATAGCCCATCGTCTCGGAGTGATTTCCGTCTTTTTTTCAAATCCTCAAAAATGATGAAAAACGGCATGCTATAGTATGCCGTCCGATATGGGCTATAGCCCATGGTCATAAATGATGAAAAACGAGGATTTGAAAAAAAGAAGAAAATGACTCCGAGACGATGGGCTATAGCCCATGGTCTCGGAGTGATTTTCGTCTTTTTTTCAAATCCTCAAAAATGATGGAAAACGGCATGCTATAGTATGCCGTCCGATATGGGCTATAGCCCATGGTCATAAATGATGAAAAACGAGGATTTGAAAAAAAGACGAAAATGACTCCGAGACGATGGGCTATAGCCCATGGTCTCGGAGTGATTTTCGTCTTTTTTTCAAATCCTCAAAAATGATGGACAACGGCATGCTATATAGTATGCCGTTCGAGACCATGGGCTATAGCCCATCGTCTCGGAGTGATTTCCGTCTTTTTTTCAAATCCTCAAAAATGATGAAAAACGGCATGCTATAGTACGCCGTCCGATATGAGCTATAACCCATGGTCATAAATGATGAAAAACGAGGATTTGAAAAAATGACGAAAATGACTCTGAGACGATGGGCTATAGCCCATGGTCTCGGAGTGATTTTCGTCTTTTTTTCAAATCCTCAAAAATGATGGAAAACGGCATGCTATAGTATGCCGTTCGGGACCATGGGCTACAGCCCATCGTCTCGGAGTGATTTCCGTCTTTTTTTCAAATCCTCAAAAATGATGAAAAACGGCATGCTATAGTATGCCGTCCGATATGGGCTATAGCCCATGGTCATAAATGATGAAAAACGAGGATTTGAAAAAAAGACGAAAATGACTCCGAGACGATGGGCTATAGCCCATGGTCTCGGAGTGATTTTCGTCTTTTTTTCAAATCCTCAAAAATGATGGAAAACGGCATGCTATAGTATGCCGTCCGATATGGGCTATAGCCCATGGTCATAAATAATGAAAAACGAGGATTTGAAAAAAAGACGAAAATGACTCCGAGACGATGGGCTATAGCCCATGGTCTCGGAGTGATTTTCGTCTTTTTTTCAAATCCTCAAAAATGATGGACAACGGCATGCTATATAGTATGCCGTTCGAGACCATGGGCTATAGCCCATCGTCTCGGAGTGATTTCCGTCTTTTTTTCAAATCCTCAAAAATGATGAAAAACGGCATGCTAAAGTATGCCGTCCGATATGGGCTATAGCCCATGGTCATAAATTATGAAAAACGAGGATTTGAAAAAAAGACGAAAATGACTCCGAGACGATGGGCTATAGCCCATGGTCTCGGAGTGATTTTCGTCTTTTTTTCAAATCCTCAAAAATGATGGAAAACGGCATGCTATAGTATGCCGTCCGATATGGGCTATAGCCCATGGTCATAAATGATGAAAAACGAGGATTTGAAAAAAAGACGAAAATGACTCCGAGACGATGGGCTATAGCCCATGGTCTCGGAGTGATTTTCGTCTTTTTTTCAAATCCTCAAAAATGATGGACAACGGCATGCTATATAGTATGCCGTTCGAGACCATGGGCTATAGCCCATCGTCTCGGAGTGATTTCCGTCTTTTTTTCAAATCCTCAAAAATGATGAAAAACGGCATGCTATAGTACGCCGTCCGATATGAGCTATAACCCATGGTCATAAATGATGAAAAACGAGGATTTGAAAAAATGACGAAAATGACTCCGAGACGATGGGCTATAGCCCATGGTCTCGGAGTGATTTTCGTCTTTTTTTCAAATCCTCAAAAATGATGGAAAACGGCATGCTATAGTATGCCGTTCGGGACCATGGGCTACAGCCCATCGTCTCGGAGTGATTTCCGTCTTTTTTTCAAATCCTCAAAAATGATGAAAAACGGCATGCTATAGTATGCCGTCCGATATGGGCTATAGCCCATGGTCATAAATGATGAAAAACGAGGATTTGAAAAAAAGACGAAAATGACTCCGAGACGATGGGCTATAGCCCATGGTCTCGGAGTGATTTTCGTCTTTTTTTCAAATCCTCAAAAATGATGGAAAACGGCATGCTATAGTATGCCGTCCGATATGGGCTATAGCCCATGGTCATAAATAATGAAAAACGAGGATTTGAAAAAAAGACGAAAATGACTCCGAGACGATGGGCTATAGCCCATGGTCTCGGAGTGATTTTCGTCTTTTTTTCAAATCCTCAAAAATTTTGCAAAACGGCATGCTATAGTATGCCGTTCGAGACCATGGGCTATAGCCCATCGTCTCGGAGTGATTTCCGTCTTTTTTTCAAATCCTCAAAAAAGATGCAAAACGGCATGCTATAGTATGCCGTTCGAGACCATGGGCTATAGCCCATCGTCTCGGAGTGATTTCCGTCTTTTTTTCAAATCCTGAAAAATGATGAAAAACAGCATGCTATAGTATGCCGTCCGATATGGGCTATAGCCCATGGTCATAAATGATGAAAAACGAGGATTTGAAAAAAAGACGAAAATGACTCCGAGACGATGGGCTATAGCCCATGGTCTCGGAGTGATTTTCGTCTTTTTTTCAAATCCTCAAAAATGATGGAAAACGGCATGCTATAGTATGCAGTTCGAGACCATGGGCTATAGCCCATCGTCTCGGAGTGATTATGATCACTATCAGATTATTATCTGATTAACATCCACGATAACACTTAAAAGCACTAAAGACACCTTTGATGCACAGCACCATTCATTCAAATGCTCTGTACATGATCCCAAGGCCTCATTTGAAAAGTGACACCAAGAAGAACAACTTACAACCTATATATCACTGAGAGCTCAGTGGCACCCTTGTTAAGATGACGTCGATGTGAGCCAGAGGTTGTGAGTTCAAATCCAGCTGAGTTCCTCCTACTTTCACTCTGCAGCATGTTTTGGAGAATAACATCCAGAAGAGAACTGGAAAGAGATGGAAAGCTGTGGAGATTCTCAGAGAGCATGGTGGCACTCTGTGATAAGCTGCTGTCTATGTGAGCCACAGGTCGTGGGTTCAAGTTCAGCCCATGGCCTCAGACGGCATACTATAGCATGCCATTTTTCATCATTTTTGAGGATTTGAAAAAAAGACAAAAATCACTCCGAGACCATGGGCTATAGCCCATCGTCTCGGGGTCATTTTCGTATTTTTTTCAAATCCTCAAAAATGATGCAAAACGGCATGCTATAGTATGCCGTCCGATATGGGCTATAGCCCATGGTCATAAATGATGAAAAACGAGGATTTGAAATAAAGACGAAAATGACTCCGAGACGATGGGCTATAGCCCATGGTCTCGGAGTGATTTTCGTCTTTTTTTCAAATCCTCAAAAATGATGGACAACGGCATGCTATATAGTATGCCGTTCGAGACCATGGGCTATAGCCCATCGTCTCGGAGTGATTTCCGTCTTTTTTTCAAATCCTCAAAAATTGTGAAATACGGCATGCTATAGTATGCCGTCCGATATGGGCTATAGCCCATGGTCATAAATGATGAAAAACGAGGATTTGAAAAAAAGACGAAAATGACTCCGAGACCATGGGCTATAGCCCATGGTCTCGGAGTGATTTTCGTCTTTTTTTCAAATCCTCAAAAATGATGGAAAACGGCATGCTATAGTATGCCGTCCGATATGGGCTATAGCCCATGGTCATAAATAATGAAAAACGAGGATTTGAAAAAAAGACGAAAATGACTCCGAGACGATGGGCTATAGCCCATGGTCTCGGAGTGATTTTCGTCTTTTTTTCAAATCCTCAAAAATGATGGAAAACGGCATGCTATAGTATGCCGTTCGAGACCATGGGCTATAGCCCATCGTCTCGGAGTGATTTCCGTCTTTTTTTCAAATCCTCAAAAATGATGAAAAACGGAATGCTATAGTATGCCGTCCGATATGGGCTATAGCCCATGGTCATAAATGATGAAAAACGAGGATTTGAAAAAAAGACGAAAATGACTCCGAGACGATGGGCTATAGCCCATGGTCTCGGAGTGATTTTCGTCTTTTTTTCAAATCCTCAAAAATTATGGAAAACGGCATGCTATAGTATGCCGTTCGAGACCATGGGCTATAGCCCATCGTCTCGGAGTGATTTCCGTCTTTTTTTCAAATCCTCAAAAATGATGAAAAACGGCATGCTATAGTATGCCGTCCGATATGGGCTATAGCCCATGGTCATAAATGATGAAAAACGAGGATTTGAAAAAAAGAAGAAAATGACTCCGAGACGATGGGCTATAGCCCATGGTCTCGGAGTGATTTTCGTCTTTTTTTCAAATCCTCAAAAATGATGGAAAACGGCATGCTATAGTATGCCGTCCGATATGGGCTATAGCCCATGGTCATAAATGATGAAAAACGAGGATTTGAAAAAAAGACGAAAATGACTCCGAGACGATGGGCTATAGCCCATGGTCTCGGAGTGATTTTCGTCTTTTTTCCAAATCCTCAAAAATGATGGACAACGGCATGCTATATAGTATGCCGTTCGAGACCATGGGCTATAGCCCATCGTCTCGGAGTGATTTCCGTCTTTTTTTCAAATCCTCAAAAATGATGAAAAACGGCATGCTATAGTACGCCGTCCGATATGAGCTATAACCCATGGTCATAAATGATGAAAAACGAGGATTTGAAAAAATGACGAAAATGACTCTGAGACGATGGGCTATAGCCCATGGTCTCGGAGTGATTTTCGTCTTTTTTTCAAATCCTCAAAAATGATGGAAAACGGCATGCTATAGTATGCCGTTCGGGACCATGGGCTACAGCCCATCGTCTCGGAGTGATTTCCGTCTTTTTTTCAAATCCTCAAAAATGATGAAAAACGGCATGCTATAGTATGCCGTCCGATATGGGCTATAGCCCATGGTCATAAATGATGAAAAACGAGGATTTGAAAAAAAGACGAAAATGACTCCGAGACGATGGGCTATAGCCCATGGTCTCGGAGTGATTTTCGTCTTTTTTTCAAATCCTCAAAAATGATGGAAAACGGCATGCTATAGTATGCCGTCCGATATGGGCTATAGCCCATGGTCATAAATAATGAAAAACGAGGATTTGAAAAAAAGACGAAAATGACTCCGAGACGATGGGCTATAGCCCATGGTCTCGGAGTGATTTTCGTCTTTTTTTCAAATCCTCAAAAATGATGGACAACGGCATGCTATATAGTATGCCGTTCGAGACCATGGGCTATAGCCCATCGTCTCGGAGTGATTTCCGTCTTTTTTTCAAATCCTCAAAAATGATGAAAAACGGCATGCTATAGTATGCCGTCCGATATGGGCTATAGCCCATGGTCATAAATGATGAAAAACGAGGATTTGAAAAAAAGACGAAAATGACTCCGAGACGATGGGCTATAGCCCATGGTCTCGGAGTGATTTTCGTCTTTTTTTCAAATCCTCAAAAATGATGGAAAACGGCATGCTATAGTATGCCGTCCGATATGGGCTATAGCCCATGGTCATAAATGATGAAAAACGAGGATTTGAAAAAAAGACGAAAATGACTCCGAGACGATGGGCTATAGCCCATGGTCTCGGAGTGATTTTCGTCTTTTTTTCAAATCCTCAAAAATGATGGACAACGGCATGCTATATAGTATGCCGTTCGAGACCATGGGCTATAGCCCATCGTCTCGGAGTGATTTCCGTCTTTTTTTCAAATCCTCAAAAATGATGAAAAACGGCATGCTATAGTACGCCGTCCGATATGAGCTATAACCCATGGTCATAAATGATGAAAAACGAGGATTTGAAAAAATGACGAAAATGACTCCGAGACGATGGGCTATAGCCCATGGTCTCGGAGTGATTTTCGTCTTTTTTTCAAATCCTCAAAAATGATGGAAAACGGCATGCTATAGTATGCCGTTCGGGACCATGGGCTACAGCCCATCGTCTCGGAGTGATTTCCGTCTTTTTTTCAAATCCTCAAAAATGATGAAAAACGGCATGCTATAGTATGCCGTCCGATATGGACTATAGCCCATGGTCATAAATGATGAAAAACGAGGATTTGAAAAAAAGACGAAAATGACTCCGAGACGATGGGCTATAGCCCATGGTCTCGGAGTGATTTTCGTCTTTTTTTCAAATCCTCAAAAATGATGGAAAACGGCATGCTATAGTATGCCGTTCGAGACCATGGGCTATAGCCCATCGTCTCGGAGTGATTTCCGTCTTTTTTTCAAATCCTGAAAAATGATGAAAAACGGCATGCTATAGTATGCCGTCCGATATGGACTATAGCCCATGGTCATAAATGATGAAAAACGAGGATTTGAAAAAAAGACGAAAATGACTCCGAGACGATGGGCTATAGCCCATGGTCTCGGAGTGATTTTCGTCTTTTTTTCAAATCCTCAAAAATTATGGAAAACGGCATGCTATAGTATGCAGTTCGAGACCATGGGCTATAGCCCATCGTCTCGGAGTGATTATTATCACTATCAGATTATTATCTGATTAACATCCACGATAACACTTAAAAGCACTAAAGACACCTTTGATGCACAGCACCATTCATTCAAATGCTCTGTACATGATCCCAGGCCCCATTTGAAAAGTGACACCAAGAAGAACAACTTACAACCTATATATCACTGAGAGCTCAGTGGCACCCTTTTTAAGATGACGTCCATGTGAGCCAGAGGTTGTGAGTTCAAATCCAGCTGAGTTCCTCCTACTTTCACTCTGCAGCATGTTTTGGAGAATAACATCCAGAAGAGAACTGGAAAGAGATGGAAAGCTGTGGAGATTCTCAGAAAGCATGGTGGCACTCTGTGATAAGCTGCTGTCTATGTGAGCCACAGGTCGTGGGTTCAAGTTCAGCCCATGGCCTCAGACGGCATACTATAGCATGCCATTTTTCATCATTTTTGAGGATTTGAAAAAAAGACAAAAATCACTCCGAGACCATGGGCTAAAGCCCATCGTCTCGGGGTCATTTTCATCTTTTTTTCAAATCCTCAAAAATGATGCAAAACGGCATGCTATAGTATGCCGTTCGAGATCATGGGCTATAGCCCATCGTCTCGGAGTGATTTCCGTCTTTTTTTCAAATCCTCAAAAATGATGCAAAACGGCATGCTATAGTATGCCGTTCGAGACCATGGGCTATAGCCCATCGTCTCGGAGTGATTTCCGTCTTTTTTTCAAATCCTCAAAAATGATGAAAAACAGCATGCTATAGTATGCCGTCCGATATGGGCTATAGCCCATGGTCATAAATGATGAAAAACGAGGATTTGAAAAAAGACGAAAATGACTCCGAGACGATGGGCTATAGCCCATGGTCTCGGAGTGATTTTCGTCTTTTTTTCAAATCCTCAAAAATGATGGAAAACGGCATGATATGGTATGCCGTTCGATATGGGCTATAGCCCATGGTCATAAATGATGAAAAACGAGGATTTGAAAAAAAGACGAAAATGACTCCGAGACGATGGGCTATAGCCCATGGTCTCGGAGTGATTTTCGTCTTTTTTTCAAATCCTCAAAAATTATGGAAAACGGCATGCTATAGTATGCAGTTCGAGACCATGGGCTATAGCCCATCGTCTCGGAGTGATTATTATCACTATCAGATTATTATCTGATTAACATCCACGATAACACTTAAAAGCACTAAAGACACCTTTGATGCACAGCACCATTCATTCAAATGCTCTGTACATGATCCCAAGGCCTCATTTGAAAAGTGACACCAAGAAGAACAACTTACAACCTATATATCACTGAGAGCTCAGTGGCACCCTTGTTAAGATGACGTCGATGTGAGCCAGAGGTTGTGAGTTCAAATCCAGCTGAGTTCCTCCTACTTTCACTCTGCAGCATGTTTTGGAGAATAACATCCAGAAGAGAACTGGAAAGAGATGGAAAGCTGTGGAGATTCTCAGAGAGCATGGTGGCACTCTGTGATAAGCTGCTGTCTATGTGAGCCACAGGTCGTGGGTTCAAGTTCAGCCCATGGCCTCAGACGGCATACTATAGCATGCCATTTTTCATCATTTTTGAGGATTTGAAAAAAAGACAAAAATCACTCCGAGACCATGGGCTATAGCCCATCGTCTCGGGGTCATTTTCGTATTTTTTTCAAATCCTCAAAAATGATGCAAAACGGCATGCTATAGTATGCCGTTCGAGACCATGGGCTATAGCCCATCGTCTCGGAGTGATTTCCGTCTTTTTTTCAAATCCTCAAAAATGATGAAAAACGGAATGCTATAGTATGCCGTCCGATATGGGCTATAGCTCATGGTCATAAATGATGAAAAACGAGGATTTGAAAAAAAGACGAAAATGACTCCGAGACGATGGGCTATAGCCCATGGTCTCGGAGTGATTTTCGTCTTTTTTTCAAATCCTCAAAAATTATGGAAAACGGCATGCTATAGTATGCCGTTCGAGACCATGGGCTATAGCCCATCGTCTCGGAGTGATTTCCGTCTTTTTTTCAAATCCTCAAAAATGATGAAAAACGGCATGCTATAGTATGCCGTCCGATATGGGCTATAGGCCATGGTCATAAATGATGAAAAACGAGGATTTGAAAAAAAGACGAAAATGACTCCGAGACGATGGGCTATAGCCCATGGTCTCGGAGTGATTTTCGTCTTTTTTTCAAATCCTCAAAAATGATGGAAAACGGCATGCTATAGTATGCCGTCCGATATGGGCTATAGCCCATGGTCATAAATGATGAAAAACGAGGATTTGAAAAAAAGACGAAAATGACTCCGAGACGATGGGCTATAGCCCATGGTCTCGGAGTGATTTTCGTCTTTTTTTCAAATCCTCAAAAATGATGGACAACGGCATGCTATATAGTATGCCGTTCGAGACCATGGGCTATAGCCCATCGTCTCGGAGTGATTTCCGTCTTTTTTTCAAATCCTCAAAAATGATGAAAAACGGCATGCTATAGTACGCCGTCCGATATGAGCTATAACCCATGGTCATAAATGATGAAAAACGAGGAATTGAAAAAATGACGAAAATGACTCTGAGACGATGGGCTATAGCCCATGGTCTCGGAGTGATTTTCGTCTTTTTTTCAAATCCTCAAAAATGATGGAAAACGGCATGCTATAGTATGCCGTTCGGGACCATGGGCTACAGCCCATCGTCTCGGAGTGATTTCCGTCTTTTTTTCAAATCCTCAAAAATGATGAAAAACGGCATGCTATAGTATGCCGTCCGATATGGGCTATAGCCCATGGTCATAAATGATGAAAAACGAGGATTTGAAAAAAAGACGAAAATGACTCCGAGACGATGGGCTATAGCCCATGGTCTCGGAGTGATTTTCGTCTTTTTTTCAAATCCTCAAAAATGATGGAAAACGGCATGCTATAGTATGCCGTCTGATATGGGCTATAGCCCATGGTCATAAATAATGAAAAACGAGGATTTGAAAAAAAGACGAAAATGACTCCGAGACGATGGGCTATAGCCCATGGTCTCGGAGTGATTTTCGTCTTTTTTTCAAATCCTCAAAAATGATGGACAACGGCATGCTATATAGTATGCCGTTCGAGACCATGGGCTATAGCCCATCGTCTCGGAGTGATTTCCGTCTTTTTTTCAAATCCTGAAAAATGATGAAAAACGGCATGCTATAGTATGCCGTCCGATATGGACTATAGCCCATGGTCATAAATGATGAAAAACGAGGATTTGAAAAAAAGACGAAAATGACTCCGAGACGATGGGCTATAGCCCATGGTCTCGGAGTGATTTTCGTCTTTTTTTCAAATCCTCAAAAAATATGGAAAACGGCATGCTATAGTATGCAGTTCGAGACCATGGGCTATAGCCCATCGTCTCGGAGTGATTATTATCACTATCAGATTATTATCTGATTAACATCCACGATAACACTTAAAAGCACTAAAGACACCTTTGATGCACAGCACCATTCATTCAAATGCTCTGTACATGATCCCAGGCCCCATTTGAAAAGTGACACCAAGAAGAACAACTTACAACCTATATATCACTGAGAGCTCAGTGGCACCCTTTTTAAGATGACGTCCATGTGAGCCAGAGGTTGTGAGTTCAAATCCAGCTGAGTTCCTCCTACTTTCACTCTGCAGCATGTTTTGGAGAATAACATCCAGAAGAGAACTGGAAAGAGATGGAAAGCTGTGGAGATTCTCAGAAAGCATGGTGGCACTCTGTGATAAGCTGCTGTCTATGTGAGCCACAGGTCGTGGGTTCAAGTTCAGCCCATGGCCTCAGACGGCATACTATAGCATGCCATTTTTCATCATTTTTGAGGATTTGAAAAAAAGACAAAAATCACTCCGAGACCATGGGCTAAAGCCCATCGTCTCGGGGTCATTTTCATCTTTTTTTCAAATCCTCAAAAATGATGCAAAACGGCATGCTATAGTATGCCGTTCGAGACCATGGGCTATAGCCCATCGTCTCGGAGTGATTTCCGTCTTTTTTTCAAATCCTCAAAAATGATGAAAAACAGCATGCTATAGTATGCCGTCCGATATGGGCTATAGCCCATGGTCATAAATGATGAAAAACGAGGATTTGAAAAAAGACGAAAATGACTCCGAGACGATGGGCTATAGCCCATGGTCTCGGAGTGATTTTCGTATTTTTTTCAAATCCTCAAAAATGATGGAAAACGGCATGATATGGTATGCCGTTCGAGACCATGGGCTATAGCCCATCGTCTCGGAGTGATTTCCGTCTTTTTTTCAAATCCTCAAAAATGATGAAAAACGGCATGCTATAGTATGCCGTCCGATATGGGCTATAGCCCATGGTCATAAATGATGAAAAACGAGGATTTGAAAAAAAGACGAAAATGACTCCGAGACGATGGGCTATAGCCCATGGTCTCGGAGTGATTTTCGTCTTTTTTTCAAATCCTCAAAAATGATGGAAAACGGCATGCTATAGTATGCCGTCCGATATGGGCTATAGCCCATGGTCATAAATGATGAAAAACGAGGATTTGAAAAAAAGACGAAAATGACTCCGAGACGATGGGCTATAGCCCATGGTCTCGGAGTGATTTTCGTCTTTTTTTCAAATCCTCAAAAATTATGGAAAACGGCATGCTATAGTATGCAGTTCGAGACCATGGGCTATAGCCCATCGTCTCGGAGTGATTATTATCACTATCAGATTATTATCTGATTAACATCCACGATAACACTTAAAAGCACTAAAGACACCTTTGATGCACAGCACCATTCATTCAAATGCTCTGTACATGATCCCAAGGCCTCATTTGAAACGATGGGCTATAGCCCATGGTCTCGAACTGCATACTATAGCATGCCGTTTTCCATAATTTTTGAGGATTTGAAAAAAAGACGAAAATCACTCCGAGACCATGGGCTATAGCCCATCGTCTCGGAGTCATTTTCGTCTTTTTTTCAAATCCTCGTTTTTCATCTATGTGAGCCACAGGTCGTGGGTTCAAGTTCAGCCCATGGCCTCAGACGGCATACTATAGCATGCCATTTTTCATCATTTTTGAGGATTTGAAAAAAAGACAAAAATCACTCCGAGACCATGGGCTATAGCCCATCGTCTCGGGGTCATTTTCGTATTTTTTTCAAATCCTCAAAAATGATGCAAAACGGCATGCTATAGTATGCCGTTCGAGACCATGGGCTATAGCCCATCGTCTCGGAGTGATTTCCGTCTTTTTTTCAAATCCTCAAAAATGATGAAAAACGGAATGCTATAGTATGCCGTCCGATATGGGCTATAGCCCATGGTCATAAATGATGAAAAACGAGGATTTGAAAAAAAGACGAAAATGACTCCGAGACGATGGGCTATAGCCCATGGTCTCGGAGTGATTTTCGTCTTTTTTTCAAATCCTCAAAAATTATGGAAAACGGCATGCTATAGTATGCCGTTCGAGACCATGGGCTATAGCCCATCGTCTCGGAGTGATTTCCGTCTTTTTTTCAAATCCTCAAAAATGATGAAAAACGGCATGCTATAGTATGCCGTCCGATATGGGCTATAGCCCATGGTCATAAATGATGAAAAACGAGGATTTGAAAAAAAGACGAAAATGACTCCGAGACGATGGGCTATAGCCCATGGTCTCGGAGTGATTTTCGTCTTTTTTTCAAATCCTCAAAAATGATGGAAAACGGCATGCTATAGTATGCCGTCCGATATGGGCTATAGCCCATGGTCATAAATGATGAAAAACGAGGATTTGAAAAAAAGACGAAAATGACTCCGAGACGATGGGCTATAGCCCATGGTCTCGGAGTGATTTTCGTCTTTTTTTCAAATCCTCAAAAATGATGGACAACGGCATGCTATATAGTATGCCGTTCGAGACCATGGGCTATAGCCCATCGTCTCGGAGTGATTTCCGTCTTTTTTTCAAATCCTCAAAAATGATGAAAAACGGCATGCTATAGTACGCCGTCCGATATGAGCTATAACCCATGGTCATAAATGATGAAAAACGAGGGATTGAAAAAATGACGAAAATGACTCTGAGACGATGGGCTATAGCCCATGGTCTCGGAGTGATTTTCGTCTTTTTTTCAAATCCTCAAAAATGATGGAAAACGGCATGCTATAGTATGCCGTTCGGGACCATGGGCTACAGCCCATCGTCTCGGAGTGATTTCCGTCTTTTTTTCAAATCCTCAAAAATGATGAAAAACGGCATGCTATAGTATGCCGTCCGATATGGGCTATAGCCCATGGTCATAAATGATGAAAAACGAGGATTTGAAAAAAAGACGAAAATGACTCCGAGACGATGGGCTATAGCCCATGGTCTCGGAGTGATTTTCGTCTTTTTTTCAAATCCTCAAAAATGATGGAAAACGGCATGCTATAGTATGCCGTCCGATATGGGCTATAGCCCATGGTCATAAATAATGAAAAACGAGGATTTGAAAAAAAGACGAAAATGACTCCGAGACGATGGGCTATAGCCCATGGTCTCGGAGTGATTTTCGTCTTTTTTTCAAATCCTCAAAAATGATGGACAACGGCATGCTATATAGTATGCCGTTCGAGACCATGGGCTATAGCCCATCGTCTCGGAGTGATTTCCGTCTTTTTTTCAAATCCTCAAAAATGATGAAAAACGGCATGCTATAGTACGCCGTCCGATATGAGCTATAACCCATGGTCATAAATGATGAAAAACGAGGATTTGAAAAAATGACGAAAATGACTCCGAGACGATGGGCTATAGCCCATGGTCTCGGAGTGATTTTCGTCTTTTTTTCAAATCCTCAAAAATGATGGAAAACGGCATGCTATAGTATGCCTTTCGGGACCATGGGCTACAGCCCATCGTCTCGGAGTGATTTCCGTCTTTTTTTCAAATCCTCAAAAATGATGAAAAACGGCATGCTATAGTATGCCGTCCGATATGGGCTATAGCCCATGGTCATAAATGATGAAAAACGAGGATTTGAAAAAAAGACAAAAATGACTCCGAGACGATGGGCTATAGCCCATGGTCTCGGAGTGATTTTCGTCTTTTTTTCAAATCCTCAAAAATGATGGAAAACGGCATGCTATAGTATGCCGTCCGATATGGGCTATAGCCCATGGTCATAAATAATGAAAAACGAGGATTTGAAAAAAAGACGAAAATGACTCCGAGACGATGGGCTATAGCCCATGGTCTCGGAGTGATTTTCGTCTTTTTTTCAAATCCTCAAAAATGATGGAAAACGGCATGCTATAGTATGCCGTCCGATATGGGCTATAGCCCATGGTCATAAATGATGAAAAACGAGGATTTGAAAAAAAGACGAAAATGACTCCGAGACGATGGGCTATAGCCCATGGTCTCGGAGTGATTTTCGTCTTTTTTTCAAATCCTCAAAAATTATGGAAAACGGCATGCTATAGTATGCAGTTCGAGACCATGGGCTATAGCCCATCGTCTCGGAGTGATTATTATCACTATCAGATTATTATCTGATTAACATCCACGATAACACTTAAAAGCACTAAAGACACCTTTGATGCACAGCACCATTCATTCAAATGCTCTGTACATGATCCCAAGGCCTCATTTGAAAAGTGACACCAAGAAGAACAACTTACAACCTATATATCACTGAGAGCTCAGTGGCACCTTTGTTAAGATGACGTCGATGTGAGCCAGAGGTTGTGAGTTCAAATCCAGCTGAGTTCCTCCTACTTTCACTCTGCAGCATGTTTTGGAGAATAACATCCAGAAGAGAACTGGAAAGAGATGGAAAGCTGTGGAGATTCTCAGAGAGCATGGTGGCACTCTGTGATAAGCTGCTGTCTATGTGAGCCACAGGTCGTGGGTTCAAGTTCAGCCCATGGCCTCAGACGGCATACTATAGCATGCCATTTTTCATCATTTTTGAGGATTTGAAAAAAAGACAAAAATCACTCCGAGACCATGGGCTATAGCCCATCGTCTCGGGGTCATTTTCGTATTTTTTTCAAATCCTCAAAAATGATGCAAAACGGCATGCTATAGTATGCCGTTCGAGACCATGGGCTATAGCCCATCGTCTCGGAGTGATTTCCGTCTTTTTTTCAAATCCTCAAAAATGATGAAAAACGGAATGCTATAGTATGCCGTCCGATATGGGCTATAGCCCATGGTCATAAATGATGAAAAACGAGGATTTGAAAAAAAGACGAAAATGACTCCGAGACGATGGGCTATAGCCCATGGTCTCGGAGTGATTTTCGTCTTTTTTTCAAATCCTCAAAAATTATGGAAAACGGCATGCTATAGTATGCCGTTCGAGACCATGGGCTATAGCCCATCGTCTCGGAGTGATTTCCGTCTTTTTTTCAAATCCTCAAAAATGATGAAAAACGGCATGCTATAGTATGCCGTCCGATATGGGCTATAGCCCATGGTCATAAATGATGAAAAACGAGGATTTGAAAAAAAGACGAAAATGACTCCGAGACGATGGGCTATAGCCCATGGTCTCGGAGTGATTTTCGTCTTTTTTTCAAATCCTCAAAAATGATGGAAAACGGCATGCTATAGTATGCCGTCCGATATGGGCTATAGCCCATGGTCATAAATGATGAAAAACGAGGATTTGAAAAAAAGACGAAAATGACTCCGAGACGATGGGCTATAGCCCATGGTCTCGGAGTGATTTTCGTCTTTTTTTCAAATCCTCAAAAATGATGGACAACGGCATGCTATATAGTATGCCGTTCGAGACCATGGGCTATAGCCCATCGTCTCGGAGTGATTTCCGTCTTTTTTTCAAATCCTCAAAAATGATGAAAAACGGCATGCTATAGTACGCCGTCCGATATGAGCTATAACCCATGGTCATAAATGATGAAAAACGAGGGATTGAAAAAATGACGAAAATGACTCTGAGACGATGGGCTATAGCCCATGGTCTCGGAGTGATTTTCGTCTTTTTTTCAAATCCTCAAAAATGATGGAAAACGGCATGCTATAGTATGCCGTTCGGGACCATGGGCTACAGCCCATCGTCTCGGAGTGATTTCCGTCTTTTTTTCAAATCCTCAAAAATGATGAAAAACGGCATGCTATAGTATGCCGTCCGATATGGGCTATAGCCCATGGTCATAAATGATGAAAAACGAGGATTTGAAAAAAAGACGAAAATGACTCCGAGACGATGGGCTATAGCCCATGGTCTCGGAGTGATTTTCGTCTTTTTTTCAAATCCTCAAAAATGATGGAAAACGGCATGCTATAGTATGCCGTCCGATATGGGCTATAGCCCATGGTCATAAATAATGAAAAACGAGGATTTGAAAAAAAGACGAAAATGACTCCGAGACGATGGGCTATAGCCCATGGTCTCGGAGTGATTTTCGTCTTTTTTTCAAATCCTCAAAAATGATGGACAACGGCATGCTATATAGTATGCCGTTCGAGACCATGGGCTATAGCCCATCGTCTCGGAGTGATTTCCGTCTTTTTTTCAAATCCTCAAAAATGATGAAAAACGGCATGCTATAGTACGCCGTCCGATATGAGCTATAACCCATGGTCATAAATGATGAAAAACGAGGATTTGAAAAAATGACGAAAATGACTCCGAGACGATGGGCTATAGCCCATGGTCTCGGAGTGATTTTCGTCTTTTTTTCAAATCCTCAAAAATGATGGAAAACGGCATGCTATAGTATGCCTTTCGGGACCATGGGCTACAGCCCATCGTCTCGGAGTGATTTCCGTCTTTTTTTCAAATCCTCAAAAATGATGAAAAACGGCATGCTATAGTATGCCGTCCGATATGGTCTATAGCCCATGGTCATAAATGATGAAAAACGAGGATTTGAAAAAAAGACAAAAATGACTCCGAGACGATGGGCTATAGCCCATGGTCTCGGAGTGATTTTCGTCTTTTTTTCAAATCCTCAAAAATGATGGAAAACGGCATGCTATAGTATGCCGTCCGATATGGGCTATAGCCCATGGTCATAAATAATGAAAAACGAGGATTTGAAAAAAAGACGAAAATGACTCCGAGACGATGGGCTATAGCCCATGGTCTCGGAGTGATTTTCGTCTTTTTTTCAAATCCTCAAAAATGATGGAAAACGGCATGCTATAGTATGCCGTTCGAGACCATGGGCTATAGCCCATCGTCTCGGAGTGATTTCCGTCTTTTTTTCAAATCCTGAAAAATGATGAAAAACGGCATGCTATAGTATGCCGTCCGATATGGACTATAGCCCATGGTCATAAATGATGAAAAACGAGGATTTGAAAAAAAGACGAAAATGACTCCGAGACGATGGGCTATAGCCCATGGTCTCGGAGTGATTTTCGTCTTTTTTTCAAATCCTCAAAAATTATGGAAAACGGCATGCTATAGTATGCAGTTCGAGACCATGGGCTATAGCCCATCGTCTCGGAGTGATTATTATCACTATCAGATTATTATCTGATTAACATCCACGATAACACTTAAAAGCACTAAAGACACCTTTGATGCACAGCACCATTCATTCAAATGCTCTGTACATGATCCCAGGCCCCATTTGAAAAGTGACACCAAGAAGAACAACTTACAACCTATATATCACTGAGAGCTCAGTGGCACCCTTTTTAAGATGACGTCCATGTGAGCCAGAGGTTGTGAGTTCAAATCCAGCTGAGTTCCTCCTACTTTCACTCTGCAGCATGTTTTGGAGAATAACATCCAGAAGAGAACTGGAAAGAGATGGAAAGCTGTGGAGATTCTCAGAAAGCATGGTGGCACTCTGTGATAAGCTGCTGTCTATGTGAGCCACAGGTCGTGGGTTCAAGTTCAGCCCATGGCCTCAGACGGCATACTATAGCATGCCATTTTTCATCATTTTTGAGGATTTGAAAAAAAGACAAAAATCACTCCGAGACCATGGGCTAAAGCCCATCGTCTCGGGGTCATTTTCATCTTTTTTTCAAATCCTCAAAAATGATGCAAAACGGCATGCTATAGTATGCCGTTCGAGATCATGGGCTATAGCCCATCGTCTCGGAGTGATTTCCGTCTTTTTTTCAAATCCTCAAAAATGATGCAAAACGGCATGCTATAGTATGCCGTTCGAGACCATGGGCTATAGCCCATCGTCTCGGAGTGATTTCCGTCTTTTTTTCAAATCCTCAAAAATGATGAAAAACAGCATGCTATAGTATGCCGTCCGATATGGGCTATAGCCCATGGTCATAAATGATGAAAAACGAGGATTTGAAAAAAGACGAAAATGACTCCGAGACGATGGGCTATAGCCCATGGTCTCGGAGTGATTTTCGTATTTTTTTCAAATCCTCAAAAATGATGGAAAACGGCATGATATGGTATGCCGTTCGAGACCATGGGCTATAGCCCATCGTCTCGGAGTGATTTCCGTCTTTTTTTCAAATCCTCAAAAATGATGAAAAACGGCATGCTATAGTATGCCGTCCGATATGGGCTATAGCCCATGGTCATAAATGATGAAAAACGAGGATTTGAAAAAAAGACGAAAATGACTCCGAGACGATGGGCTATAGCCCATGGTCTCGGAGTGATTTTCGTCTTTTTTTCAAATCCTCAAAAATGATGGAAAACGGCATGCTATAGTATGCCGTCCGATATGGGCTATAGCCCATGGTCATAAATGATGAAAAACGAGGATTTGAAAAAAAGACGAAAATGACTCCGAGACGATGGGCTATAGCCCATGGTCTCGGAGTGATTTTCGTCTTTTTTTCAAATCCTCAAAAATTATGGAAAACGGCATGCTATAGTATGCAGTTCGAGACCATGGGCTATAGCCCATCGTCTCGGAGTGATTATTATCACTATCAGATTATTATCTGATTAACATCCACGATAACACTTAAAAGCACTAAAGACACCTTTGATGCACAGCACCATTCATTCAAATGCTCTGTACATGATCCCAAGGCCTCATTTGAAAAGTGACACCAAGAAGAACAACTTACAACCTATATATCACTGAGAGCTCAGTGGCACCCTTGTTAAGATGACGTCGATGTGAGCCAGAGGTTGTGAGTTCAAATCCAGCTGAGTTCCTCCTACTTTCACTCTGCAGCATGTTTTGGAGAATAACATCCAGAAGAGAACTGGAAAGAGATGGAAAGCTGTGGAGATTCTCAGAGAGCATGGTGGCACTCTGTGATAAGCTGCTGTCTATGTGAGCCACAGGTCGTGGGTTCAAGTTCAGCCCATGGCCTCAGACGGCATACTATAGCATGCCATTTTTCATCATTTTTGAGGATTTGAAAAAAAGACAAAAATCACTCCGAGACCATGGGCTATAGCCCATCGTCTCGGGGTCATTTTCGTATTTTTTTCAAATCCTCAAAAATGATGCAAAACGGCATGCTATAGTATGCCATTCGAGACCATGGGCTATAGCCCATCGTCTCGGAGTGATTTCCGTCTTTTTTTCAAATCCTCAAAAATGATGAAAAACGGAATGCTATAGTATGCCGTCCGATATGGGCTATAGCCCATGGTCATAAATGATGAAAAACGAGGATTTGAAAAAAAGACGAAAATGACTCCGAGACGATGGGCTATAGCCCATGGTCTCGGAGTGATTTTCGTCTTTTTTTCAAATCCTCAAAAATTATGGAAAACGGCATGCTATAGTATGCCGTTCGAGACCATGGGCTATAGCCCATCGTCTCGGAGTGATTTCCGTCTTTTTTTCAAATCCTCAAAAATGATGAAAAACGGCATGCTATAGTATGCCGTCCGATATGGGCTATAGCCCATGGTCATAAATGATGAAAAACGAGGATTTGAAAAAAAGACGAAAATGACTCCGAGACGATGGGCTATAGCCCATGGTCTCGGAGTGATTTTCGTCTTTTTTTCAAATCCTCAAAAATGATGGAAAACGGCATGCTATAGTATGCCGTCCGATATGGGCTATAGCCCATGGTCATAAATGATGAAAAACGAGGATTTGAAAAAAAGACGAAAATGACTCCGAGACGATGGGCTATAGCCCATGGTCTCGGAGTGATTTTCGTCTTTTTTTCAAATCCTCAAAAATGATGGACAACGGCATGCTATATAGTATGCCGTTCGAGACCATGGGCTATAGCCCATCGTCTCGGAGTGATTTCCGTCTTTTTTTCAAATCCTCAAAAATGATGAAAAACGGCATGCTATAGTACGCCGTCCGATATGAGCTATAACCCATGGTCATAAATGATGAAAAACGAGGGATTGAAAAAATGACGAAAATGACTCTGAGACGATGGGCTATAGCCCATGGTCTCGGAGTGATTTTCGTCTTTTTTTCAAATCCTCAAAAATGATGGAAAACGGCATGCTATAGTATGCCGTTCGGGACCATGGGCTACAGCCCATCGTCTCGGAGTGATTTCCGTCTTTTTTTCAAATCCTCAAAAATGATGAAAAACGGCATGCTATAGTATGCCGTCCGATATGGGCTATAGCCCATGGTCATAAATGATGAAAAACGAGGATTTGAAAAAAAGACGAAAATGACTCCGAGACGATGGGCTATATAGCCCATGGTCTCGGAGTGATTTTCGTCTTTTTTTCAAATCCTCAAAAATGATGGAAAACGGCATGCTATAGTATGCCGTCCGATATGGGCTATAGCCCATGGTCATAAATAATGAAAAACGAGGATTTGAAAAAAAGACGAAAATGACTCCGAGACGATGGGCTATAGCCCATGGTCTCGGAGTGATTTTCGTCTTTTTTTCAAATCCTCAAAAATGATGGACAACGGCATGCTATATAGTATGCCGTTCGAGACCATGGGCTATAGCCCATCGTCTCGGAGTGATTTCCGTCTTTTTTTCAAATCCTCAAAAATGATGAAAAACGGCATGCTATAGTACGCCGTCCGATATGAGCTATAACCCATGGTCATAAATGATGAAAAACGAGGATTTGAAAAAATGACGAAAATGACTCCGAGACGATGGGCTATAGCCCATGGTCTCGGAGTGATTTTCGTCTTTTTTTCAAATCCTCAAAAATGATGGAAAACGGCATGCTATAGTATGCCTTTCGGGACCATGGGCTACAGCCCATCGTCTCGGAGTGATTTCCGTCTTTTTTTCAAATCCTCAAAAATGATGAAAAACGGCATGCTATAGTATGCCGTCCGATATGGGCTATAGCCCATGGTCATAAATGATGAAAAACGAGGATTTGAAAAAAAGACAAAAATGACTCCGAGACGATGGGCTATAGCCCATGGTCTCGGAGTGATTTTCGTCTTTTTTTCAAATCCTCAAAAATGATGGAAAACGGCATGCTATAGTATGCCGTCCGATATGGGCTATAGCCCATGGTCATAAATAATGAAAAACGAGGATTTGAAAAAAAGACGAAAATGACTCCGAGACGATGGGCTATAGCCCATGGTCTCGGAGTGATTTTCGTCTTTTTTTCAAATCCTCAAAAATGATGGAAAACGGCATGCTATAGTATGCCGTCCGATATGGGCTATAGCCCATGGTCATAAATGATGAAAAACGAGGATTTGAAAAAAAGACGAAAATGACTCCGAGACGATGGGCTATAGCCCATGGTCTCGGAGTGATTTTCGTCTTTTTTTCAAATCCTCAAAAATTATGGAAAACGGCATGCTATAGTATGCAGTTCGAGACCATGGGCTATAGCCCATCGTCTCGGAGTGATTATTATCACTATCAGATTATTATCTGATTAACATCCACGATAACACTTAAAAGCACTAAAGACACCTTTGATGCACAGCACCATTCATTCAAATGCTCTGTACATGATCCCAAGGCCTCATTTGAAAAGTGACACCAAGAAGAACAACTTACAACCTATATATCACTGAGAGCTCAGTGGCACCCTTGTTAAGATGACGTCGATGTGAGCCAGAGGTTGTGAGTTCAAATCCAGCTGAGTTCCTCCTACTTTCACTCTGCAGCATGTTTTGGAGAATAACATCCAGAAGAGAACTGGAAAGAGATGGAAAGCTGTGGAGATTCTCAGAGAGCATGGTGGCACTCTGTGATAAGCTGCTGTCTATGTGAGCCACAGGTCGTGGGTTCAAGTTCAGCCCATGGCCTCAGACGGCATACTATAGCATGCCATTTTTCATCATTTTTGAGGATTTGAAAAAAAGACAAAAATCACTCCGAGACCATGGGCTATAGCCCATCGTCTCGGGGTCATTTTCGTATTTTTTTCAAATCCTCAAAAATGATGCAAAACGGCATGCTATAGTATGCCGTTCGAGACCATGGGCTATAGCCCATCGTCTCGGAGTGATTTCCGTCTTTTTTTCAAATCCTCAAAAATGATGAAAAACGGAATGCTATAGTATGCCGTCCGATATGGGCTATAGCCCATGGTCATAAATGATGAAAAACGAGGATTTGAAAAAAAGACGAAAATGACTCCGAGACGATGGGCTATAGCCCATGGTCTCGGAGTGATTTTCGTCTTTTTTTCAAATCCTCAAAAATTATGGAAAACGGCATGCTATAGTATGCCGTTCGAGACCATGGGCTATAGCCCATCGTCTCGGAGTGATTTCCGTCTTTTTTTCAAATCCTCAAAAATGATGAAAAACGGCATGCTATAGTATGCCGTCCGATATGGGCTATAGCCCATGGTCATAAATGATGAAAAACGAGGATTTGAAAAAAAGACGAAAATGACTCCGAGACGATGGGCTATAGCCCATGGTCTCGGAGTGATTTTCGTCTTTTTTTCAAATCCTCAAAAATGATGGAAAACGGCATGCTATAGTATGCCGTCCGATATGGGCTATAGCCCATGGTCATAAATGATGAAAAACGAGGATTTGAAAAAAAGACGAAAATGACTCCGAGACGATGGGCTATAGCCCATGGTCTCGGAGTGATTTTCGTCTTTTTTTCAAATCCTCAAAAATGATGGACAACGGCATGCTATATAGTATGCCGTTCGAGACCATGGGCTATAGCCCATCGTCTCGGAGTGATTTCCGTCTTTTTTTCAAATCCTCAAAAATGATGAAAAACGGCATGCTATAGTACGCCGTCCGATATGAGCTATAACCCATGGTCATAAATGATGAAAAACGAGGGATTGAAAAAATGACGAAAATGACTCTGAGACGATGGGCTATAGCCCATGGTCTCGGAGTGATTTTCGTCTTTTTTTCAAATCCTCAAAAATGATGGAAAACGGCATGCTATAGTATGCCGTTCGGGACCATGGGCTACAGCCCATCGTCTCGGAGTGATTTCCGTCTTTTTTTCAAATCCTCAAAAATGATGAAAAACGGCATGCTATAGTATGCCGTCCGATATGGGCTATAGCCCATGGTCATAAATGATGAAAAACGAGGATTTGAAAAAAAGACGAAAATGACTCCGAGACGATGGGCTATAGCCCATGGTCTCGGAGTGATTTTCGTCTTTTTTTCAAATCCTCAAAAATGATGGAAAACGGCATGCTATAGTATGCCGTCCGATATGGGCTATAGCCCATGGTCATAAATAATGAAAAACGAGGATTTGAAAAAAAGACGAAAATGACTCCGAGACGATGGGCTATAGCCCATGGTCTCGGAGTGATTTTCGTCTTTTTTTCAAATCCTCAAAAATGATGGACAACGGCATGCTATATAGTATGCCGTTCGAGACCATGGGCTATAGCCCATCGTCTCGGAGTGATTTCCGTCTTTTTTTCAAATCCTCAAAAATGATGAAAAACGGCATGCTATAGTACGCCGTCCGATATGAGCTATAACCCATGGTCATAAATGATGAAAAACGAGGATTTGAAAAAATGACGAAAATGACTCCGAGACGATGGGCTATAGCCCATGGTCTCGGAGTGATTTTCGTCTTTTTTTCAAATCCTCAAAAATGATGGAAAACGGCATGCTATAGTATGCCGTCCGATATGGTCTATAGCCCATGGTCATAAATGATGAAAAACGAGGATTTGAAAAAAAGACAAAAATGACTCCGAGACGATGGGCTATAGCCCATGGTCTCGGAGTGATTTTCGTCTTTTTTTCAAATCCTCAAAAATGATGGAAAACGGCATGCTATAGTATGCCGTCCGATATGGGCTATAGCCCATGGTCATAAATAATGAAAAACGAGGATTTGAAAAAAAGACGAAAATGACTCCGAGACGATGGGCTATAGCCCATGGTCTCGGAGTGATTTTCGTCTTTTTTTCAAATCCTCAAAAATGATGGAAAACGGCATGCTATAGTATGCCGTTCGAGACCATGGGCTATAGCCCATCGTCTCGGAGTGATTTCCGTCTTTTTTTCAAATCCTGAAAAATGATGAAAAACGGCATGCTATAGTATGCCGTCCGATATGGACTATAGCCCATGGTCATAAATGATGAAAAACGAGGATTTGAAAAAAAGACGAAAATGACTCCGAGACGATGGGCTATAGCCCATGGTCTCGGAGTGATTTTCGTCTTTTTTTCAAATCCTCAAAAATTATGGAAAACGGCATGCTATAGTATGCAGTTCGAGACCATGGGCTATAGCCCATCGTCTCGGAGTGATTATTATCACTATCAGATTATTATCTGATTAACATCCACGATAACACTTAAAAGCACTAAAGACACCTTTGATGCACAGCACCATTCATTCAAATGCTCTGTACATGATCCCAGGCCCCATTTGAAAAGTGACACCAAGAAGAACAACTTACAACCTATATATCACTGAGAGCTCAGTGGCACCCTTTTTAAGATGACGTCCATGTGAGCCAGAGGTTGTGAGTTCAAATCCAGCTGAGTTCCTCCTACTTTCACTCTGCAGCATGTTTTGGAGAATAACATCCAGAAGAGAACTGGAAAGAGATGGAAAGCTGTGGAGATTCTCAGAAAGCATGGTGGCACTCTGTGATAAGCTGCTGTCTATGTGAGCCACAGGTCGTGGGTTCAAGTTCAGCCCATGGCCTCAGACGGCATACTATAGCATGCCATTTTTCATCATTTTTGAGGATTTGAAAAAAAGACAAAAATCACTCCGAGACCATGGGCTAAAGCCCATCGTCTCGGGTCATTTTCATCTTTTTTTCAAATCCTCAAAAATGATGCAAAACGGCATGCTATAGTATGCCGTTCGAGATCATGGGCTATAGCCCATCGTCTCGGAGTGATTTCCGTCTTTTTTTCAAATCCTCAAAAATGATGCAAAACGGCATGCTATAGTATGCCGTTCGAGACCATGGGCTATAGCCCATCGTCTCGGAGTGATTTCCGTCTTTTTTTCAAATCCTCAAAAATGATGAAAAACGGAATGCTATAGTATGCCGTCCGATATGGGCTATAGCCCATGGTCATAAATGATGAAAAACGAGGATTTGAAAAAAAGACGAAAATGACTCCGAGACGATGGGCTATAGCCCATGGTCTCGGAGTGATTTTCGTCTTTTTTTCAAATCCTCAAAAATTATGGAAAACGGCATGCTATAGTATGCCGTTCGAGACCATGGGCTATAGCCCATCGTCTCGGAGTGATTTCCGTCTTTTTTTCAAATCCTCAAAAATGATGAAAAACGGCATGCTATAGTATGCCGTCCGATATGGGCTATAGCCCATGGTCATAAATGATGAAAAACGAGGATTTGAAAAAAAGACGAAAATGACTCCGAGACGATGGGCTATAGCCCATGGTCTCGGAGTGATTTTCGTCTTTTTTTCAAATCCTCAAAAATGATGGAAAACGGCATGCTATAGTATGCCGTCCGATATGGGCTATAGCCCATGGTCATAAATGATGAAAAACGAGGATTTGAAAAAAAGACGAAAATGACTCCGAGACGATGGGCTATAGCCCATGGTCTCGGAGTGATTTTCGTCTTTTTTTCAAATCCTCAAAAATGATGGACAACGGCATGCTATATAGTATGCCGTTCGAGACCATGGGCTATAGCCCATCGTCTCGGAGTGATTTCCGTCTTTTTTTCAAATCCTCAAAAATGATGAAAAACGGCATGCTATAGTACGCCGTCCGATATGAGCTATAACCCATGGTCATAAATGATGAAAAACGAGGAATTGAAAAAATGACGAAAATGACTCTGAGACGATGGGCTATAGCCCATGGTCTCGGAGTGATTTTCGTCTTTTTTTCAAATCCTCAAAAATGATGGAAAACGGCATGCTATAGTATGCCGTTCGGGACCATGGGCTACAGCCCATCGTCTCGGAGTGATTTCCGTCTTTTTTTCAAATCCTCAAAAATGATGAAAAACGGCATGCTATAGTATGCCGTCCGATATGGGCTATAGCCCATGGTCATAAATGATGAAAAACGAGGATTTGAAAAAAAGACGAAAATGACTCCGAGACGATGGGCTATAGCCCATGGTCTCGGAGTGATTTTCGTCTTTTTTTCAAATCCTCAAAAATGATGGAAAACGGCATGCTATAGTATGCCGTCCGATATGGGCTATAGCCCATGGTCATAAATAATGAAAAACGAGGATTTGAAAAAAAGACGAAAATGACTCCGAGACGATGGGCTATAGCCCATGGTCTCGGAGTGATTTTCGTCTTTTTTTCAAATCCTCAAAAATGATGGACAACGGCATGCTATATAGTATGCCGTTCGAGACCATGGGCTATAGCCCATCGTCTCGGAGTGATTTCCGTCTTTTTTTCAAATCCTGAAAAATGATGAAAAACGGCATGCTATAGTATGCCGTCCGATATGGACTATAGCCCATGGTCATAAATGATGAAAAACGAGGATTTGAAAAAAAGACGAAAATGACTCCGAGACGATGGGCTATAGCCCATGGTCTCGGAGTGATTTTCGTC
This sequence comes from Electrona antarctica, assembly GCF_951216825.1. Classification (NCBI taxonomy): domain Eukaryota; kingdom Metazoa; phylum Chordata; class Actinopteri; order Myctophiformes; family Myctophidae; genus Electrona; species Electrona antarctica. The sequence goes on from NC_136791.1 coordinate 11,972,138, forward strand.
TTTTTTTCAAATCCTCAAAAATTATGGAAAACGGCATGCTATAGTATGCAGTTCGAGACCATGGGCTATAGCCCATCGTCTCGGAGTGATTATTATCACTATCAGATTATTATCTGATTAACATCCACGATAACACTTAAAAGCACTAAAGACACCTTTGATGCACAGCACCATTCATTCAAATGCTCTGTACATGATCCCAGGCCCCATTTGAAAAGTGACACCAAGAAGAACAACTTACAACCTATATATCACTGAGAGCTCAGTGGCACCCTTTTTAAGATGACGTCCATGTGAGCCAGAGGTTGTGAGTTCAAATCCAGCTGAGTTCCTCCTACTTTCACTCTGCAGCATGTTTTGGAGAATAACATCCAGAAGAGAACTGGAAAGAGATGGAAAGCTGTGGAGATTCTCAGAAAGCATGGTGGCACTCTGTGATAAGCTGCTGTCTATGTGAGCCACAGGTCGTGGGTTCAAGTTCAGCCCATGGCCTCAGACGGCATACTATAGCATGCCATTTTTCATCATTTTTGAGGATTTGAAAAAAAGACAAAAATCACTCCGAGACCATGGGCTAAAGCCCATCGTCTCGGGGTCATTTTCATCTTTTTTTCAAATCCTCAAAAATGATGCAAAACGGCATGCTATAGTATGCCGTTCGAGATCATGGGCTATAGCCCATCGTCTCGGAGTGATTTCCGTCTTTTTTTCAAATCCTCAAAAATGATGCAAAACGGCATGCTATAGTATGCCGTTCGAGACCATGGGCTATAGCCCATCGTCTCGGAGTGATTTCCGTCTTTTTTTCAAATCCTCAAAAATGATGAAAAACAGCATGCTATAGTATGCCGTCCGATATGGGCTATAGCCCATGGTCGTTTTTTTTTTCAGCCCATGGTCATAAATAATGAAAAACGAGGATTTGAGAAAAAGACGAAAATGACTCCGAGACGATGGGCTATAGCCCATGGTCTCGGAGTGATTTTCGTCTTTTTTTCAAATCCTCAAAAATTATGGAAAACGGCATGCTATAGTATGCAGTTCGAGACCATGGGCTATAGCCCATCGTCTCGGAGTGATTATTATCACTATCAGATTATTATCTGATTAACATCCACGATAACACTTAAAAGCACTAAAGACACCTTTGATGCACAGCACCATTCATTCAAATGCTCTGTACATGATCCCAAGGCCTCATTTGAAAAGTGACACCAAGAAGAACAACTTACAACCTATATATCACTGAGAGCTCAGTGGCACCCTTGTTAAGATGACGTCGATGTGAGCCAGAGGTTGTGAGTTCAAATCCAGCTGAGTTCCTCCTACTTTCACTCTGCAGCATGTTTTGGAGAATAACATCCAGAAGAGAACTGGAAAGAGATGGAAAGCTGTGGAGATTCTCAGAGAGCATGGTGGCACTCTGTGATAAGCTGCTGTCTATGTGAGCCACAGGTCGTGGGTTCAAGTTCAGCCCATGGCCTCAGACGGCATACTATAGCATGCCATTTTTCATCATTTTTGAGGATTTGAAAAAAAGACAAAAATCACTCCGAGACCATGGGCTATAGCCCATCGTCTCGGGGTCATTTTCGTATTTTTTTCAAATCCTCAAAAATGATGCAAAACGGCATGCTATAGTATGCCGTTCGAGACCATGGGCTATAGCCCATCGTCTCGGAGTGATTTCCGTCTTCTTTGCAAATCCTCAAAAATGATCAAAAACGGCATGCTATAGTATGCCGTCCGATATGGGTTATAGCCCATGGTCATAAATGATGAAAAACGAGGATTTGAAAAAAAGACGAAAATGACTCCGAGACGATGGGCTATAGCCCATGGTCTCGGAGTGATTTTCGTCTTTTTTTCAAATCCTCAAAAATGATGGACAACGGCATGCTATATAGTATGCCGTTCGAGACCATGGGCTATAGCCCATCGTCTCGGAGTGATTTCCGTCTTTTTTTCAAATCCTCAAAAATGATGAAAAACGGCATGCTATAGTACGCCGTCCGATATGAGCTATAACCCATGGTCATAAATGATGAAAAACGAGGATTTGAAAAAATGACGAAAATGACTCCGAGACGATGGGCTATAGCCCATGGTCTCGGAGTGATTTTCGTCTTTTTTTCAAATCCTCAAAAATGATGGAAAACGGCATGCTATAGTATGCCGTTCGGGACCATGGGCTACAGCCCATCGTCTCGGAGTGATTTCCGTCTTTTTTTCAAATCCTCAAAAATGATGAAAAACGGCATGCTATAGTATGCCGTCCGATATGGGCTATAGCCCATGGTCATAAATGATGAAAAACGAGGATTTGAAAAAAAGACGAAAATGACTCCGAGACGATGGGCTATAGCCCATGGTCTCGGAGTGATTTTCGTCTTTTTTTCAAATCCTCAAAAATGATGGACAACGGCATGCTATATAGTATGCCGTTCGAGACCATGGGCTATAGCCCATCGTCTCGGAGTGATTTCCGTCTTTTTTTCAAATCCTGAAAAATGATGAAAAACGGCATGCTATAGTATGCCGTCCGATATGGACTATAGCCCATGGTCATAAATGATGAAAAACGAGGATTTGAAAAAAAGACGAAAATGACTCCGAGACGATGGGCTATAGCCCATGGTCTCGGAGTGATTTTCGTCTTTTTTTCAAATCCTCAAAAATTATGGAAAACGGCATGCTATAGTATGCAGTTCGAGACCATGGGCTATAGCCCATCGTCTCGGAGTGATTATTATCACTATCAGATTATTATCTGATTAACATCCACGATAACACTTAAAAGCACTAAAGACACCTTTGATGCACAGCACCATTCATTCAAATGCTCTGTACATGATCCCAGGCCCCATTTGAAAAGTGACACCAAGAAGAACAACTTACAACCTATATATCACTGAGAGCTCAGTGGCACCCTTTTTAAGATGACGTCCATGTGAGCCAGAGGTTGTGAGTTCAAATCCAGCTGAGTTCCTCCTACTTTCACTCTGCAGCATGTTTTGGAGAATAACATCCAGAAGAGAACTGGAAAGAGATGGAAAGCTGTGGAGATTCTCAGAAAGCATGGTGGCACTCTGTGATAAGCTGCTGTCTATGTGAGCCACAGGTCGTGGGTTCAAGTTCAGCCCATGGCCTCAGACGGCATACTATAGCATGCCATTTTTCATCATTTTTGAGGATTTGAAAAAAAGACAAAAATCACTCCGAGACCATGGGCTAAAGCCCATCGTCTCGGGGTCATTTTCATCTTTTTTTCAAATCCTCAAAAATGATGCAAAACGGCATGCTATAGTATGCCGTTCGAGATCATGGGCTATAGCCCATCGTCTCGGAGTGATTTCCGTCTTTTTTTCAAATCCTCAAAAATGATGCAAAACGGCATGCTATAGTATGCCGTTCGAGACCATGGGCTATAGCCCATCGTCTCGGAGTGATTTCCGTCTTTTTTTCAAATCCTCAAAAATGATGAAAAACAGCATGCTATAGTATGCCGTCCGATATGGGCTATAGCCCATGGTCGTTTTTTTTTTCAGCCCATGGTCATAAATAATGAAAAACGAGGATTTGAGAAAAAGACGAAAATGACTCCGAGACGATGGGCTATAGCCCATGGTCTCGGAGTGATTTTCGTCTTTTTTTCAAATCCTCAAAAATTATGGAAAACGGCATGCTATAGTATGCAGTTCGAGACCATGGGCTATAGCCCATCGTCTCGGAGTGATTATTATCACTATCAGATTATTATCTGATTAACATCCACGATAACACTTAAAAGCACTAAAGACACCTTTGATGCACAGCACCATTCATTCAAATGCTCTGTACATGATCCCAAGGCCTCATTTGAAAAGTGACACCAAGAAGAACAACTTACAACCTATATATCACTGAGAGCTCAGTGGCACCCTTGTTAAGATGACGTCGATGTGAGCCAGAGGTTGTGAGTTCAAATCCAGCTGAGTTCCTCCTACTTTCACTCTGCAGCATGTTTTGGAGAATAACATCCAGAAGAGAACTGGAAAGAGATGGAAAGCTGTGGAGATTCTCAGAGAGCATGGTGGCACTCTGTGATAAGCTGCTGTCTATGTGAGCCACAGGTCGTGGGTTCAAGTTCAGCCCATGGCCTCAGACGGCATACTATAGCATGCCATTTTTCATCATTTTTGAGGATTTGAAAAAAAGACAAAAATCACTCCGAGACCATGGGCTATAGCCCATCGTCTCGGGGTCATTTTCGTATTTTTTTCAAATCCTCAAAAATGATGCAAAACGGCATGCTATAGTATGCCGTTCGAGACCATGGGCTATAGCCCATCGTCTCGGAGTGATTTCCGTCTTCTTTGCAAATCCTCAAAAATGATCAAAAACGGCATGCTATAGTATGCCGTCCGATATGGGTTATAGCCCATGGTCATAAATGATGAAAAACGAGGATTTGAAAAAAAGACGAAAATGACTCCGAGACGATGGGCTATAGCCCATGGTCTCGGAGTGATTTTCGTCTTTTTTTCAAATCCTCAAAAATGATGGACAACGGCATGCTATATAGTATGCCGTTCGAGACCATGGGCTATAGCCCATCGTCTCGGAGTGATTTCCGTCTTTTTTTCAAATCCTCAAAAATGATGAAAAACGGCATGCTATAGTACGCCGTCCGATATGAGCTATAACCCATGGTCATAAATGATGAAAAACGAGGATTTGAAAAAATGACGAAAATGACTCCGAGACGATGGGCTATAGCCCATGGTCTCGGAGTGATTTTCGTCTTTTTTTCAAATCCTCAAAAATGATGGAAAACGGCATGCTATAGTATGCCGTTCGGGACCATGGGCTACAGCCCATCGTCTCGGAGTGATTTCCGTCTTTTTTTCAAATCCTCAAAAATGATGAAAAACGGCATGCTATAGTATGCCGTCCGATATGGGCTATAGCCCATGGTCATAAATGATGAAAAACGAGGATTTGAAAAAAAGACGAAAATGACTCCGAGACGATGGGCTATAGCCCATGGTCTCGGAGTGATTTTCGTCTTTTTTTCAAATCCTCAAAAATGATGGAAAACGGCATGCTATAGTATGCCGTCCGATATGGGCTATAGCCCATGGTCATAAATAATGAAAAACGAGGATTTGAAAAAAAGACGAAAATGACTCTGAGACGATGGGCTATAGCCCATGGTCTCGGAGTGATTTTCGTCTTTTTTTCAAATCCTCAAAAATGATGGACAACGGCATGCTATATAGTATGCCGTTCGAGACCATGGGCTATAGCCCATCGTCTCGGAGTGATTTCCGTCTTTTTTTCAAATCCTCAAAAATGATGAAAAACGGCATGCTATAGTACGCCGTCCGATATGAGCTATAACCCATGGTCATAAATGATGAAAAACGAGGATTTGAAAAAATGACGAAAATGACTCCGAGACGATGGGCTATAGCCCATGGTCTCGGAGTGATTTTCGTCTTTTTTTCAAATCCTCAAAAATGATGGAAAACGGCATGCTATAGTATGCCTTTCGGGACCATGGGCTACAGCCCATCGTCTCGGAGTGATTTCCGTCTTTTTTTCAAATCCTCAAAAATGATGAAAAACGGCATGCTATAGTATGCCGTCCGATATGGGCTATAGCCCATGGTCATAAATGATGAAAAACGAGGATTTGAAAAAAAGACGAAAATGACTCCGAGACGATGGGCTATAGCCCATGGTCTCGGAGTGATTTTCGTCTTTTTTTCAAATCCTCAAAAATGATGGAAAACGGCATGCTATAGTATGCCGTCCGATATGGGCTATAGCCCATGGTCATAAATAATGAAAAACGAGGATTTGAAAAAAAGACGAAAATGACTCCGAGACGATGGGCTATAGCCCATGGTCTCGGAGTGATTTTCGTCTTTTTTTCAAATCCTCAAAAATGATGGAAAACGGCATGCTATAGTATGACGTTCGAGACCATGGGCTATAGCCCATCGTCTCGGAGTGATTTCCGTCTTTTTTTCAAATCCTGAAAAATGATGAAAAACGGCATGCTATAGTATGCCGTCCGATATGGACTATAGCCCATGGTCATAAATGATGAAAAACGAGGATTTGAAAAAAAGACGAAAATGACTCCGAGACGATGGGCTATAGCCCATGGTCTCGGAGTGATTTTCGTCTTTTTTTCAAATCCTCAAAAATTATGGAAAACGGCATGCTATAGTATGCAGTTCGAGACCATGGGCTATAGCCCATCGTCTCGGAGTGATTATTATCACTATCAGATTATTATCTGATTAACATCCACGATAACACTTAAAAGCACTAAAGACACCTTTGATGCACAGCACCATTCATTCAAATGCTCTGTACATGATCCCAAGGCCTCATTTGAAAAGTGACACCAAGAAGAACAACTTACAACCTATATATCACTGAGAGCTCAGTGGCACCCTTGTTAAGATGACGTCGATGTGAGCCAGAGGTTGTGAGTTCAAATCCAGCTGAGTTCCTCCTACTTTCACTCTGCAGCATGTTTTGGAGAATAACATCCAGAAGAGAACTGGAAAGAGATGGAAAGCTGTGGAGATTCTCAGAGAGCATGGTGGCACTCTTGTGATAAGCTGCTGTCTATGTGAGCCACAGGTCGTGGGTTCAAGTTCAGCCCATGGCCTCAGACGGCATACTATAGCATGCCATTTTTCATCATTTTTGAGGATTTGAAAAAAAGACAAAAATCACTCCGAGACCATGGGCTATAGCCCATCGTCTCGGGGTCATTTTCGTATTTTTTTCAAATCCTCAAAAATGATGCAAAACGGCATGCTATAGTATGCCGTTCGAGACCATGGGCTATAGCCCATCGTCTCGGAGTGATTTCCGTCTTCTTTGCAAATCCTCAAAAATGATCAAAAACGGCATGCTATAGTATGCCGTCCGATATGGGCTATAGCCCATGGTCATAAATGATGAAAAACGAGGATTTGAAAAAAAGACGAAAATGACTCCGAGACGATGGGCTATAGCCCATGGTCTCGGAGTGATTTTCGTATTTTTTTCAAATCCTCAAAAATGATGGACAACGGCATGCTATATAGTATGCCGTTCGAGACCATGGGCTATAGCCCATCGTCTCGGAGTGATTTCCGTCTTTTTTTCAAATCCTCAAAAATGATGAAAAACGGCATGCTATAGTACGCCGTCCGATATGAGCTATAACCCATGGTCATAAATGATGAAAAACGAGGATTTGAAAAAATGACGAAAATGACTCCGAGACGATGGGCTATAGCCCATGGTCTCGGAGTGATTTTCGTCTTTTTTTCAAATCCTCAAAAATGATGGAAAACGGCATGCTATAGTATGCCGTTCGAGACCATGGGCTACAGCCCATCGTCTCGGAGTGATTTCCGTCTTTTTTTCAAATCCTCAAAAATGATGAAAAACGGCATGCTATAGTATGCCGTCCGATATGGGCTATAGCCCATGGTCATAAATGATGAAAAACGAGGATTTGAAAAAAAGACGAAAATGACTCCGAGACGATGGGCTATAGCCCATGGTCTCGGAGTGATTTTCGTCTTTTTTTCAAATCCTCAAAAATGATGGAAAACGGCATGCTATAGTATGCCGTCCGATATGGGCTATAGCCCATGGTCATAAAAAATGAAAAACGAGGATTTGAAAAAAAGACGAAAATGACTCCGAGACGATGGGCTATAGCCCATGGTCTCGGAGTGATTTTCGTCTTTTTTTCAAATCCTCAAAAATGATGGAAAACGGCATGCTATAGTATGCCGTCCGATATGGGCTATAGCCCATGGTCATAAAAAATGAAAAACGAGGATTTGAAAAAAAGACGAAAATGACTCCGAGACGATGGGCTATAGCCCATGGTCTCGGGGTGATTTTCGTCTTTTTTTCAAATACTGAAAAATGATGAAAAACGGAATGCTATAGTATGACGTTCGAGACCATGGGCTATAGCCCATCGTCATAAATGATGAAAAACGAGGATTTGAAAAAAAGACGAAAATGACTCCGTCGTCTCGGAGTGATTATTATCACTATCAGATTATTATCTGATTAACATCCACGATAACACTTAAAAGCACTAAAGACACCTTTGATGCACAGCACCATTCATTCAAATGCTCTGTACATGATCCCAGGCCCCATTTGAAAAGTGACACCAAGAAGAACAACTTACAACCTATATATCACTGAGAGCTCAGTGGCACCCTTTTTAAGCTGACGTCCATGTGAGCCAGAGGTTGTGAGTTCAAATCCAGCTGAGTTCCTCCTACTTTCACTCTGCAGCATGTTTTGGAGAATAACATCCAGAAGAGAACTGGAAAGAGATGGAAAGCTGTGGAGATTCTCAGAAAGCATGGTGGCACTCTGTGATAAGCTGCTGTCTATGTGAGCCACAGGTCGTGGGTTCAAGTTCAGCCCATGGCCTCAGACGGCATACTATAGCATGCCATTTTTCATCATTTTTGAGGATTTGAAAAAAAGACAAAAATCACTCCGAGACCATGGGCTATAGCCCATCGTCTCGGGGTCATTTTCATCTTTTTTTCAAATCCTCAAAAATGATGCAAAACGGCATGCTATAGTATGCCGTTCGAGACCATGGGCTACAGCCCATCGTCTCGGAGTGATTTCCGTCTTTTTTTCAAATCCTCAAAAATGATGAAAAACGGCATGCTATAGTATGCCGTCCGATATGGGCTATAGCCCATGGTCATAAATGATGAAAAACGAGGATTTGAAAAAAAGACAAAAATCACTCCGAGACCATGGGCTATAGCCCATCGTCTCGGAGTGATTTCCGTCTTTTTTTCAAATCCTCAAAAATGATGAAAAACGGCATGCTATAGTATGCCGTCCGATATGGGCTATAGCCCATGGTCATAAATAATGAAAAACGAGGATTTGAAAAAAAGACGAAATTGACTCCGAGACGATGGGCTATAGCCCATGGTCTCGGAGTGATTTTCGTCTTTTTTTCAAATCCTCAAAAATGATGGAAAACGGCATGCTATAGTATGACGTTCGAGACCATGGGCTATAGCCCATCGTCTCGGAGTGATTTCCGTCTTTTTTTCAAATCCTGAAAAATGATGAAAAACGGCATGCTATAGTATGCCGTCCGATATGGACTATAGCCCATGGTCATAAATGATGAAAAACGAGGATTTGAAAAAAAGACGAAAATGACTCCGAGACGATGGGCTATAGCCCATGGTCTCGGAGTGATTTTCGTCTTTTTTTCAAATCCTCAAAAATTATGGAAAACGGCATGCTATAGTATGCAGTTCGAGACCATGGGCTATAGCCCATCGTCTCGGAGTGATTATTACATCTATCAGATTATTATCTGATTAACATCCACGATAACACTTAAAAGCACTAAAGACACCTTTGATGCACAGCACCATTCATTCAAATGCTCTGTACATGATCCCAAGGCCTCATTTGAAAAGTGACACCAAGAAGAACAACTTACAACCTATATATCACTGAGAGCTCAGTGGCACCCTTGTTAAGATGACGTCGATGTGAGCCAGAGGTTGTGAGTTCTAATCCAGCTGAGTTCCTCCTACTTTCACTCTGCAGCATGTTTTGGAGAATAACATCCAGAAGAGAACTGGAAAGAGATGGAAAGCTGTGGAGATTCTCAGAGAGCATGGTGGCACTCTTGTGATAAGCTGCTGTCTATGTGAGCCACAGGTCGTGGGTTCAAGTTCAGCCCATGGCCTCAGACGGCATACTATAGCATGCCATTTTTCATCATTTTTGAGGATTTGAAAAAAAGACAAAAATCACTCCGAGACCATGGGCTATAGCCCATCGTCTCGGAGTGATTTCCGTCTTTTTTTCAAATCCTCAAAAATGATGAAAAACGGCATGCTATAGTATGCCGTCCGATATGGGCTATAGCCCATGGTCATAAATGATGAAAAACGAGGATTTGAAAAAAAGACGAAAATGACTCCGAGACGATGGGCTATAGCCCATGGTCTCGGAGTGATTTTCGTCTTTTTTTCAAATCCTGAAAAATGATGAAAAACGGCATGCTATAGTATGCCGTCCGATATGGACTATAGCCCATGGTCATAAATGATGAAAAACGAGGATTTGAAAAAAAGACGAAAATGACTCCGAGACGATGGGCTATAGCCCATGGTCTCGGAGTGATTTTCGTCTTTTTTTCAAATCCTCAAAAATTATGGAAAACGGCATGCTATAGTATGCAGTTCGAGACCATGGGCTATAGCCCATCGTCTCGGAGTGATTATTACATCTATCAGATTATTATCTGATTAACATCCACGATAACACTTAAAAGCACTAAAGACACCTTTGATGCACAGCACCATTCATTTGAAAAAAAGACAAAAATCACTCCGAGACCATGGGCTATAGCCCATCGTCTCGGGGTCATTTTCGTATTTTTTTCAAATCCTCAAAAATGATGCAAAACGGCATGCTATAGTATGCCGTTCGAGGCCATGGGCTATAGCCCATCGTCTCGGAGTGATTTCCGTCTTCTTTGCAAATCCTCAAAAATGATCAAAAACGGCATGCTATAGTATGCCGTCCGATATGGGCTATAGCCCATGGTCATAAATGATGAAAAACGAGGATTTGAAAAAAAGACGAAAATGACTCCGAGACGATGGGCTATAGCCCATGGTCTCGGAGTGATTTTCGTATTTTTTTCAAATCCTCAAAAATGATGGACAACGGCATGCTATATAGTATGCCGTTCGAGACCATGGGCTATAGCCCATCGTCTCGGAGTGATTTCCGTCTTTTTTTCAAATCCTCAAAAATGATGAAAAACGGCATGCTATAGTACGCCGTCCGATATGAGCTATAACCCATGGTCATAAATGATGAAAAACGAGGATTTGAAAAAATGACGAAAATGACTCCGAGACGATGGGCTATAGCCCATGGTCTCGGAGTGATTTTCGTCTTTTTTTCAAATCCTCAAAAATGATGGAAAACGGCATGCTATAGTATGCCGTTCGAGACCATGGGCTACAGCCCATCGTCTCGGAGTGATTTCCGTCTTTTTTTCAAATCCTCAAAAATGATGAAAAACGGCATGCTATAGTATGCCGTCCGATATGGGCTATAGCCCATGGTCATAAATGATGAAAAACGAGGATTTGAAAAAAAGACGAAAATGACTCCGAGACGATGGGCTATAGCCCATGGTCTCGGAGTGATTTTCGTCTTTTTTTCAAATCCTCAAAAATGATGGAAAACGGCATGCTATAGTATGCCGTCCGATATGGGCTATAGCCCATGGTCATAAATAATGAAAAACGAGGATTTGAAAAAAAGACGAAAATGACTCCGAGACGATGGGCTATAGCCCATGGTCTCGGAGTGATTTTCGTCTTTTTTTCAAATCCTCAAAAATGATGGAAAACGGCATGCTATAGTATGACGTTCGAGACCATGGGCTATAGCCCATCGTCTCGGAGTGATTTCCGTCTTTTTTTCAAATACTGAAAAATGATGAAAAACGGAATGCTATAGTACGCCGTCCGATATGGGCTATAGCCCATGGTCATAAATGATGAAAAACGAGGATTTGAAAAAAAGACGAAAATGACTCCGTCGTCTCGGAGTGATTATTATCACTATCAGATTATTATCTGATTAACATCCACGATAACACTTAAAAGCACTAAAGACACCTTTGATGCACAGCACCATTCATTAAAATGCTCTGTACATGATCCCAGGCCCCATTTGAAAAGTGACACCAAGAAGAACAACTTACAACCTATATATCACTGAGAGCTCAGTGGCACCCTTTTTAAGCTGACGTCCATGTGAGCCAGAGGTTGTGAGTTCAAATCCAGCTGAGTTCCTCCTACTTTCACTCTGCAGCATGTTTTGGAGAATAACATCCAGAAGAGAACTGGAAAGAGATGGAAAGCTGTGGAGATTCTCAGAAAGCATGGTGGCACTCTGTGATAAGCTGCTGTCTATGTGAGCCACAGGTCGTGGGTTCAAGTTCAGCCCATGGCCTCAGACGGCATACTATAGCATGCCATTTTTCATCATTTTTGAGGATTTGAAAAAAAGACAAAAATCACTCCGAGACCATGGGCTATAGCCCATCGTCTCGGGGTCATTTTCATCTTTTTTTCAAATCCTCAAAAATGATGCAAAACGGCATGCTATAGTATGCCGTTCGAGACCATGGGCTATAGCCCATCGTCTCGGAGTGATTTCCGTCTTTTTTTCAAATCCTCAAAAATGATGCAAAACGGCATGCTATAGTATGCCGTTCGAGACCATGGGCTATAGCCCATGGTCTCGGAGTGATTTTCGTCTTTTTTTCAAATCCTCAAAAATGATGGAAAACGGCATGCTATAGTATGCCGTCCGATATGGGCTATAGCCCATGGTCATAAATAATGAAAAACGAGGATTTGAAAAAAAGACGAAAATGACTCCGAGACGATGGGCTATAGCCCATGGTCTCGGAGTGATTTTCGTCTTTTTTTCAAATCCTCAAAAATGATGGAAACGGCATGCTATAGTATGCCGTCCGATATGGGCTATAGCCCATGGTCATAAATAATGAAAAACGAGGATTTGAAAAAAAGACGAAAATCACTCCGAGACCATGGGCTATAGCCCATCGTCTCGGGGTCATTTTCATCTTTTTTTCAAATCCTCAAAAATGATGGAAAACGGCATGCTATAGTATGCCGTTCGAGACCATGGGCTATAGCCCATGGTCTCGGAGTGATTATTATCACTATCAGATTATTATCTGATTAACATCCACGATAACACTTAAAAGCACTAAAGACACCTTTGATGCACAGCACCATTCATTCAAATCTGTACATGATCCCAAGGCCTCATTTGAAAAGTGACACCAATAAGAACAACTTACAACCTATATATCACTGAGAGCTCAGTGGCACCTTTGTTAAGATGACGTCGATGTGAGCCAGAGGTTGTGAGTTCAAATCCAGCTGAGTTCCTCCTACTTTCACTCTGCAGCATGTTTTGGAGAATAACATCCAGAAGAGAACTGGAAAGAGATGGAAAGCTGTGGAGATTCTCAGAGAGCATGGTGGCACTCTGTGATAAGCTGCTGTCTATGTGAGCCACAGGTTGTGGGTTCAAGTTCAGCCCATGGCCTCAGACGGCATACTATAGCATGCCATTTTTCATCATTTTTGAGGATTTGAAAAAAAGACAAAAATCACTCCGAGACCATTGGCTATAGCCCATCGTCTCGGGGTCATTTTCATCTTTTTTTCAAATCCTCAAAAATGATGCAAAACGGCATGCTATAGTATGCCGTTCGAGACCATGGGCTATAGCCCATGGTCTCGGAGTGATTTCCGTCTTTTTTTCAAATCCTCAAAAATGATGGAAAACGGCATGCTATATAGTATGCCGTTCGAGACCATGGGCTATAGCCCATCGTCTCGGAGTGATTATTATCACTATCAGATTATTATCTGATTAACATCCACGATAACACTTAAAAGCACTAAAGACACCTTTGATGCACAGCACCATTCATTCAAATGCTCTGTACATGATCCCAGGCCCCATTTGAAAAGTGACACCAAGAAGAACAACTTACAACCTATATATCACTGAGAGCTCAGTGGCACCCTTTTTAAGATGACGTCCATGTGAGCCAGAGGTTGTGAGTTCAAATCCAGCTGAGTTCCTCCTACTTTCACTCTGCAGCATGTTTTGGAGAATAACATCCAGAAGAGAACTGGAAAGAGATGGAAAGCTGTGGAGATTCTCAGAAAGCATGGTGGCACTCTGTGATAAGCTGCTGTCTATGTGAGCCACAGGTCGTGGGTTCAAGTTCAGCCCATGGCCTCAGACGGCATACTATAGCATGCCATTTTTCATCATTTTTGAGGATTTGAAAAAAAGACAAAAATCACTCCGAGACCATGGGCTATAGCCCATCGTCTCGAGGTCATTTTCATCTTTTTTTCAAATCCTCAAAAATGATGCAAAACGGCATGCTATAGTATGCCGTTCGAGACCATGGGCTATAGCCCATCGTCTCGGAGTGATTTCCGTCTTTTTTTCAAATCCTCAAAAATGATGCAAAACGGCATGCTATAGTATGCCGTTCGAGACCATGGGCTATAGCCCATCGTCTCGGAGTGATTTCCGTCTTTTTTTCAAATCCTCAAAAATGATGGAAAACGGCATGCTATAGTATTCCGTCCGATATGGGCTATAGCCCATGGTCATAAATAATGAAAAACGAGGATTTGAAAAAAAGACGAAAATGACTCCGAGACCATTGGCTATAGCCCATCGTCTCGGGGTCATTTTCATCTTTTTTTCAAATCCTCAAAAATGATGCAAAACGGCATGCTATAGTATGCCGTTCGAGACCATGGGCTATAGCCCATCGTCTCGGAGTGATTTCCGTCTTTTTTTCAAATCCTCAAAAATGATGAAAAACGGCATGCTATAGTATGCCGTCCGATATGGGCTATAGCCCATGGTCATAAATGATGAAAAACGAGGATTTGAAAAAAAGACGAAAATGACTCCGAGACGATGGGCTATAGCCCATGGTCTCGGAGTGATTTTCGTCTTTTTTTCAAATCCTCAAAAATGATGGAAAACGGCATGCTATAGTATGCCGTCCGATATGGGCTATAGCCCATGGTCATAAATAATGAAAAACGAGGATTTGAAAAAAAGACGAAAATGACTCCGAGACGATGGGCTATAGCCCATGGTCTCGGAGTGATTTTCGTCTTTTTTTCAAATCCTCAAAAATGATGGAAAACGGCATGCTATAGTATGCCGTCCGATATGGGCTATAGCCCATGGTCATAAATAATGAAAAACGAGGATTTGAAAAAAAGACGAAAATCACTCCGAGACCATGGGCTATAGCCCATCGTCTTGGGGTCATTTTCATCTTTTTTTCAAATCCTCAAAAATGATGGAAAACGGCATGCTATAGTATGCCGTTCGAGACCATGGGCTATAGCCCATGGTCTCGGAGTGATTATTATCACTATCAGCCCATTGTCTCGGAGTGATTTCCGTCTTTTTTTCAAATCCTCAAAAATGATGAAAAACGGCATGCTATAGTATGCCGTCTGATATGGGCTATAGCCCATGGTCATAAATGATGAAAAACGAGGATTTGAAAAAAAGACGAAAATGACTCCGAGACGATGGGCTATAGCCCATGGTCTCGGAGTGATTTTCGTCTTTTTTTCAAATCCTCAAAAATGATGGAAAACGGCATGCTATAGTATGCCGTTCGAGACCATGGGCTATAGCCCATCGTCTCGGAGTGATTTCCGTCTTTTTTTCAAATCCTCAAAAATGATGAAAAACGGCATGCTATAGTATGCCGTCCGATATGGGCTATAGCCCATGGTCATAAATGATGAAAAACGAGGATTTGAAAAAAAGACGAAAATGACTCCGAGACGATGGGCTATAGCCCATGGTCTCGGAGTGATTTTCGTCTTTTTTTCAAATCCTCAAAAATGATGGAAAACGGCATGCTATAGTATGCCGTTCGAGACCATGGGCTATAGCCCATCGTCTCGGAGTTATTTCCGTCTTTTTTTCAAATCCTGAAAAATGATGAAAAACGGCATGCTATAGTATGCCGTCCGATATGGACTATAGCCCATGGTCATAAATGATGAAAAACGAGGATTTGAAAAAAAGACGAAAATGACTCCGAGACGATGGGCTATAGCCCATGGTCTCGGAGTGATTTTCGTCTTTTTTTCAAATCCTCAAAAATGATGGAAAACGGCATGCTATAGTATGCAGTTCGAGACCATGGGCTATAGCCCATGGTCATAAATAATGAAAAACGAGGATTTGAAAAAAAGACGAAAATGACTCCGAGACGATGGGCTATAGCCCATGGTCTCGGAGTGATTTTCGTCTTTTTTTCAAATCCTCAAAAATGATGGAAAACGGCATGCTATAGTATGCCGTCCGATATGGGCTATAGCCCATGGTCATAAATAATGAAAAACGAGGATTTGAAAAAAAGACGAAAATCACTCCGAGACCATGGGCTATAGCCCATCGTCTTGGGGTCATTTTCATCTTTTTTTCAAATCCTCAAAAATGATGGAAAACGGCATGCTATAGTATGCCGTTCGAGACCATGGGCTATAGCCCATGGTCTCGGAGTGATTATTATCACTATCAGCCCATCGTCTCGGAGTGATTTCCGTCTTTTTTTCAAATCCTCAAAAATGATGAAAAACGGCATGCTATAGTATGCCGTCTGATATGGGCTATAGCCCATGGTCATAAATGATGAAAAACGAGGATTTGAAAAAAAGACGAAAATGACTCCGAGACGATGGGCTATAGCCCATGGTCTCGGAGTGATTTTCGTCTTTTTTTCAAATCCTCAAAAATGATGGAAAACGGCATGCTATAGTATGCCGTTCGAGACCATGGGCTATAGCCCATCGTCTCGGAGTGATTTACGTCTTTTTTTCAAATCCTCAAAAATGATGAAAAACGGCATGCTATAGTATGCCGTCCGATATGGGCTATAGCCCATGGTCATAAATGATGAAAAACGAGGATTTGAAAAAAAGACGAAAATGACTCCGAGACGATGGGCTATAGCCCATGGTCTCGGAGTGATTTTCGTCTTTTTTTCAAATCCTCAAAAATGATGGAAAACGGCATGCTATAGTATGCAGTTCGAGACCATGGGCTATAGCCCATCGTCTCGGAGTGATTTCCGTCTTTTTTTCAAATCCTGAAAAATGATGAAAAACGGCATGCTATAGTATGCCGTCCGATATGGACTATAGCCCATGGTCATAAATGATGAAAAACGAGGATTTGAAAAAAAGACGAAAATGACTCCGAGACGATGGGCTATAGCCCATGGTCTCGGAGTGATTTTCGTCTTTTTTTCAAATCCTCAAAAATGATGGAAAACGGCATGCTATAGTATGCAGTTCGAGACCATGGGCTATAGCCCATCGTCTCGGAGTGATTTCCGTCTTTTTTTCAAATCCTGAAAAATGATGAAAAACGGCATGCTATAGTATGCCGTCCGATATGGACTATAGCCCATGGTCATAAATGATGAAAAACGAGGATTTGAAAAAAAGACGAAAATGACTCCGAGACGATGGGCTATAGCCCATGGTCTCGGAGTGATTTTCGTCTTTTTTTCAAATCCTCAAAAATGATGCAAAACGGCATGCTATAGTATGCCGTTCGAGACCATGGGCTATAGCCCATGGTCTCGGAGTGATTTCCGTCTTTTTTTCAAATCCTCAAAAATGATGGAAAACGGCATGCTATATAGTATGCCGTTCGAGACCATGGGCTATAGCCCATCGTCTCGGAGTGATTATTATCACTATCAGATTATTATCTGATTAACATCCACGATAACACTTAAAAGCACTAAAGACACCTTTGATGCACAGCACCATTCATTCAAATGCTCTGTACATGATCCCAGGCCCCATTTGAAAAGTGACACCAAGAAGAACAACTTACAACCTATATATCACTGAGAGCTCAGTGGCACCCTTTTTAAGATGACGTCCATGTGAGCCAGAGGTTGTGAGTTCAAATCCAGCTGAGTTCCTCCTACTTTCACTCTGCAGCATGTTTTGGAGAATAACATCCAGAAGAGAACTGGAAAGAGATGGAAAGCTGTGGAGATTCTCAGAAAGCATGGTGGCACTCTGTGATAAGCTGCTGTCTATGTGAGCCACAGGTCGTGGGTTCAAGTTCAGCCCATGGCCTCAGACGGCATACTATAGCATGCCATTTTTCATCATTTTTGAGGATTTGAAAAAAAGACAAAAATCACTCCGAGACCATGGGCTATAGCCCATCGTCTCGGGGTCATTTTCATCTTTTTTTCAAATCCTCAAAAATGATGCAAAACGGCATGCTATAGTATGCCGTTCGAGACCATGGGCTATAGCCCATCGTCTCGGAGTGATTTCCGTCTTTTTTTCAAATCCTCAAAAATGATGCAAAACGGCATGCTATAGTATGCCGTTCGAGACCATGGGCTATAGCCCATCGTCTCGGAGTGATTTCCGTCTTTTTTTCAAATCCTCAAAAATGATGAAAAACGGCATGCTATAGTATGCCGTTCGAGACCATGGGCTATAGCCCATCGTCTCGGAGTGATTTCCGTCTTTTTTTCAAATCCTCAAAAATGATGAAAAACGGCATGCTATAGTATGCCGTCCGATATGGGCTATAGCCCATGGTCATAAATGATGAAAAACGAGGATTTGAAAAAAAGACGAAAATGACTCCGAGACGATGGGCTATAGCCCATGGTCTCGGAGTGATTTTCGTCTTTTTTTCAAATCCTCAAAAATGATGGAAAACGGCATGCTATAGTATGCCGTCCGATATGGGCTATAGCCCATGGTCATAAATAATGAAAAACGAGGATTTGAAAAAAAGACCAAAATGACTCCGAGACGATGGGCTATAGCCCATGGTCTCGGAGTGATTTCCGTCTTTTTTTCAAATCCTCAAAAATGATGAAAAACGGCATGCTATATATAGTATGCCGTCTGATATGGGCTATAGCCCATGGTCATAAATGATGAAAAACGAGGATTTGAAAAAAAGACGAAAATGACTCCGAGACGATGGGCTATAGCCCATGGTCTCGGAGTGATTTTCGTCTTTTTTTCAAATCCTCAAAAATGATGGAAAACGGCATGCTATAGTATGCCGTCCAATATGGGCTATAGCCCATGGTCATAAATAATGAAAAACGAGGATTTGAAAAAAAGACGAAAATCACTCCGAGACCATGGGCTATAGCCCATCGTCTTGGGGTCATTTTCATCTTTTTTTCAAATCCTCAAAAATGATGGAAAACGGCATGCTATAGTATGCCGTTCGAGACCATGGGCTATAGCCCATGGTCTCGGAGTGATTATTATCACTATCAGCCCATCGTCTCGGAGCGATTTCCGTCTTTTTTTCAAATCCTCAAAAATGATGAAAAACGGCATGCTATATATAGTATGCCGTCTGATATGGGCTATAGCCCATGGTCATAAATGATGAAAAACGAGGATTTGAAAAAAAGACGAAAATGACTCCGAGACGATGGGCTATAGCCCATGGTCTCGGAGTGATTTTCGTCTTTTTTTCAAATCCTCAAAAATGATGGAAAACGGCATGCTATAGTATGCCGTTCGAGACCATGGGCTATAGCCCATCGTCTCGGAGTGATTTCCGTCTTTTTTTCAAATCCTCAAAAATGATGAAAAACGGCATGCTATAGTATGCCGTCCGATATGGACTATAGCCCATGGTCATAAATGATGAAAAACGAGGATTTGAAAAAAAGACGAAAATGACTCCGAGACGATGGGCTATAGCCCATGGTCTCGGAGTGATTTTCGTCTTTTTTTCAAATCCTCAAAAATGATGGAAAACGGCATGCTATAGTATGCAGTTCGAGACCATGGGCTATAGCCCATCGTCTCGGAGTGATTATTATCACTATCAGATTATTATCTGATTAACATCCACGATAACACTTAAAAGCACTAAAGACACCTTTGATGCACAGCACCATTCATTCAAATGCTCTGTACATGATCCCAAGGCCTCATTTGAAAAGTGACACCAAGAAGAACAACTTACAACCTATATATCACTGAGAGCTCAGTGGCACCCTTGTTAAGATGACGTCGATGTGAGCCAGAGGTTGTGAGTTCAAATCCAGCTGAGTTCCTCCTACTTTCACTCTGCAGCATGTTTTGGAGAATAACATCCAGAAGAGAACTGGAAAGAGATGGAAAGCTGTGGAGATTCTCAGAGATCATGGTGGCACTCTGTGATAAGCTGCTGTCTATGTGAGCCACAGGTCGTGGGTTCAAGTTCAGCCCATGGCCTCAGACGGCATACTATAGCATGCCATTTTTCATCATTTTTGAGGATTTGAAAAAAAGACAAAAATCACTCCGAGACCATGGGCTATAGCCCATCGTCTCGGGGTCATTTTCGTATTTTTTTCAAATCCTCAAAAATGATGCAAAACGGCATGCTATAGTATGCCGTTCGAGACCATGGGCTATAGCCCATCGTCTCGGAGTGATTTCCGTCTTCTTTGCAAATCCTCAAAAATGATGAAAAACGGCATGCTATAGTATGCCGTCCGATATGGGCTATAGCCCATGGTCATAAATGATGAAAAACGAGGATTCGAAAAAAAGACGAAAATGACTCCGAGACGATGGGCTATAGCCCATGGTCTCGGAGTGATTTCCGTCTTTTTTTCAAATCCTCAAAAATGATGCAAAACGGCATGCTATAGTATGCCGTTCGAGACCATGGGCTATAGCCCATCGTCTCGGAGTGATTTCCGTCTTTTTTTCAAATCCTCAAAAATGATGCAAAACGGCATGCTATAGTATGCCGTTCGAGACCATGGGCTATAGCCCATCGTCTCGGAGTGATTTCCGTCTTTTTTTCAAATCCTCAAAAATGATGAAAAACAGCATGCTATAGTATGCCGTCCGATATGGGCTATAGCCCATGGTCATAAATGATGAAAAACGAGGATTTGAAAAAAAGACGAAAATGACTCCGAGACGATGGGCTAGTGATTTTCGTCTTTTTTTCAAATCCTCAAAAATGATGGAAAACGGCATGCTATAGTATGCCGTCCGATATGGGCTATAGCCCATGGTCATAAATAATGAAAAACGAGGATTTGAAAAAAAGACGAAAATGACTCCGAGACGATGGGCTATAGCCCATGGTCGTTTTTTTTTTCAGCCCATGGTCATAAATAATGAAAAACGAGGATTTGAAAAAAAGACGAAAATCACTCCGAGACCATGGGCTATAGCCCATCGTCTCGGGGTCATTTTCATATTTTTTTCAAATCCTCAAAAATGATGGAAAACGGCATGCTATAGTATGCCGTTCGAGACCATGGGCTATAGCCCATCGTCTCGGAGTGATTATTATCACTATCAGATTATTATCTGATTAACATCCACGATAACACTTAAAAGCACTAAAGACACCTTTGATGCACAGCACCATTCATTCAAATGCTCTGTACATGATCCCAGGCCCCATTTGAAAAGTGACACCAAGAAGAACAACTTACAACCTATATATCACTGAGAGCTCAGTGGCACCCTTTTTAAGATGACGTCCATGTGAGCCAGAGGTTGTGAGTTCAAATCCAGCTGAGTTCCTCCTACTTTCACTCTGCAGCATGTTTTGGAGAATAACATCCAGAAGAGAACTGGAAAGAGATGGAAAGCTGTGGAGATTCTCAGAAAGCATGGTGGCACTCTGTGATAAGCTGCTGTCTATGTGAGCCACAGGTCGTGGGTTCAAGTTCAGCCCATGGCCTCAGACGGCATACTATAGCATGCCATTTTTCATCATTTTTGAGGATTTGAAAAAAAGACAAAAATCACTCCGAGACCATGGGCTATATATAGCCCATCGTCTCGGGGTCATTTTCATCTTTTTTTCAAATCCTCAAAAATGATGCAAAACGGCATGCTATAGTATGCCGTTCGAGACCATGGGCTATAGCCCATCGTCTCGGAGTGATTTCCGTCTTTTTTTCAAATCCTCAAAAATGATGCAAAACGGCATGCTATAGTATGCCGTTCGAGACCATGGGCTATAGCCTCGAACGGCATACTATGTCTCGAACGGCATACTATAGCATGCCGTTTTGCATCATTTTTGAGGATTTGAAAAAAAGATGAAAATGACCCTGAGACGATGGGCTATATATAGCCCATGGTCTCGGAGCTATAGCCCATCGTCTCTGGGTCATTTTCGTATTTTTTCAAATCCTCAAAAATGATGGAAAACGGCGTGCTATAGTATGCCGTCCGATATGGGCTATAGCCCATGGTCATAAATGATGAAAAACGAGGATTTGAAAAAAAGACGAAAATGACTCCGAGACGATGGGCTATAGCCCATGGTCTCGGAGTGATTTTCGTCTTTTTTTCAAATCCTCAAAAATGATGGAAAACGGCATGCTATAGTATGCCGTCCGATATGGGCTATAGCCCATGGTCATAAATGATGAAAAACGAGGATTTGAAAAAAAGACGAAAATGACTCCGAGACGATGGGCTATAGCCCATGGTCTCGGAGTGATTTTCGTCTTTTTTTCAAATCCTCAAAAATGATGGAAAACGGCATGCTATAGTATGCCGTCCGATATGGGCTATAGCCCATGGTCATAAATAATGAAAAACGAGGATTTGAAAAAAAGACAAAAATCACTCCGAGACCATGGGCGATAGCCCATCGTCTCGGGGTCATTTTCATCTTTTTTTCAAATCCTCAAAAATGATGCAAAACGGCATGCTATAGTATGCCGTTCGAGACCATGGGCTATAGCCCATCGTCTCGGAGTGATTTCCGTCTTTTTTTCAAATCCTCAAAAATGATGCAAAACGGCATGCTATAGTATGCCGTTCGAGACCATGGGCTATAGCCCATCGTCTCGGAGTGATTTCCGTCTTTTTTTCAAATCCTCAAAAATGATGGAAAACGGCATGCTATAGTATGCCGTCCGATATGGGCTATAGCCCATGGTCATAAAAAATGAAAAACGAGGATTTGAAAAAAAGACGAAAATGACTCCGAGACGATGGGCTATAGCCCATGGTCTCGGAGTGATTTTCGTCTTTTTTTCAAATCCTCAAAAATGATGGAAAACGGCATGCTATAGTATGCCGTCCAATATGGGCTATAGCCCATGGTCATAAATAATGAAAAACGAGGATTTGAAAAAAAGACGAAAATCACTCCGAGACCATTGGCTATAGCCCATCGTCTCGGGGTCATTTTCATCTTTTTTTTCAAATCCTCAAAAATGATGCAAAACGGCATGCTATAGTATGCCGTTCGAGACCATGGGCTATAGCCCATCGTCTCGGAGTGATTTCCGTCTTTTTTTCAAATCCTCAAAAATGATGAAAAACGGCATGCTATAGTATGCCGTCCGATATGGGCTATAGCCCATGGTCATAAATGATGAAAAACGAGGATTTGAAAAAAAGACGAAAATGACTCCGAGACGATGGGCTATAGCCCATGGTCTCGGAGTGATTTTCGTCTTTTTTTCAAATCCTCAAAAATGATGGAAAACGGCATGCTATAGTATGCCGTCCGATATGGGCTATAGCCCATGGTCATAAATAATGAAAAACGAGGATTTGAAAAAAAGACCAAAATGACTCCGAGACGATGGGCTATAGCCCATGGTCTCGGAGTGATTTCCGTCTTTTTTTCAAATCCTCAAAAATGATGAAAAACGGCATGCTATATATAGTCTGCCGTCTGATATGGGCTATAGCCCATGGTCATAAATGATGAAAAACGAGGATTTGAAAAAAAGACGAAAATGACTCCGAGACGATGGGCTATAGCCCATGGTCTCGGAGTGATTTTCGTCTTTTTTTCAAATCCTCAAAAATGATGGAAAACGGCATGCTATAGTATGCCGTCCAATATGGGCTATAGCCCATGGTCATAAATAATGAAAAACGAGGATTTGAAAAAAAGACGAAAATCACTCCGAGACCATGGGCTATAGCCCATCGTCTTGGGGTCATTTTCATCTTTTTTTCAAATCCTCAAAAATGATGGAAAACGGCATGCTATAGTATGCCGTTCGAGACCATGGGCTATAGCCCATGGTCTCGGAGTGATTATTATCACTATCAGCCCATCGTCTCGGAGTGATTTCCGTCTTTTTTTCAAATCCTCAAAAATGATGAAAAACGGCATGCTATATATAGTATGCCGTCTGATATGGGCTATAGCCCATGGTCATAAATGATGAAAAACGAGGATTTGAAAAAAAGACGAAAATGACTCCGAGACGATGGGCTATAGCCCATGGTCTCGGAGTGATTTTCGTCTTTTTTTCAAATCCTCAAAAATGATGGAAAACGGCATGCTATAGTATGCCGTTCGAGACCATGGGCTATAGCCCATCGTCTCGGAGTGATTTCCGTCTTTTTTTCAAATCCTCAAAAATGATGAAAAACGGCATGCTATAGTATGCCGTCCGATATGGGCTATAGCCCATGGTCATAAATGATGAAAAACGAGGATTTGAAAAAAAGACGAAAATGACTCCGAGACGATGGGCTATAGCCCATGGTCTCGGAGTGATTTTCGTCTTTTTTTCAAATCCTCAAAAATGATGGAAAACGGCATGCTATAGTATGCCGTTCGAGACCATGGGCTATAGCCCATCGTCTCGGAGTGATTTCCGTCTTTTTTTCAAATCCTGAAAAATGATGAAAAACGGCATGCTATAGTATGCCGTCCGATATGGACTATAGCCCATGGTCATAAATGATGAAAAACGAGGATTTGAAAAAAAGACGAAAATGACTCCGAGACGATGGGCTATAGCCCATGGTCTCGGAGTGATTTTCGTCTTTTTTTCAAATCCTCAAAAATGATGGAAAACGGCATGCTATAGTATGCAGTTCGAGACCATGGGCTATAGCCCATCGTCTCGGAGTGATTATTATCACTATCAGATTATTATCTGATTAACATCCACGATAACACTTAAAAGCACTAAAGACACCTTTGATGCACAGCACCATTCATTCAAATGCTCTGTACATGATCCCAAGGCCTCATTTGAAAAGTGACACCAAGAAGAACAACTTACAACCTATATATCACTGAGAGCTCAGTGGCACCCTTGTTAAGATGACGTCGATGTGAGCCAGAGGTTGTGAGTTCAAATCCAGCTGAGTTCCTCCTACTTTCACTCTGCAGCATGTTTTGGAGAATAACATCCAGAAGAGAACTGGAAAGAGATGGAAAGCTGTGGAGATTCTCAGAGATCATGGTGGCACTCTGTGATAAGCTGCTGTCTATGTGAGCCACAGGTCGTGGGTTCAAGTTCAGCCCATGGCCTCAGACGGCATACTATAGCATGCCATTTTTCATCATTTTTGAGGATTTGAAAAAAAGACAAAAATCACTCCGAGACCATGGGCTATAGCCCATCGTCTCGGGGTCATTTTCGTATTTTTTTCAAATCCTCAAAAATGATGCAAAACGGCATGCTATAGTATGCCGTTCGAGACCATGGGCTATAGCCCATCGTCTCGGAGTGATTTCCGTCTTCTTTGCAAATCCTCAAAAATGATGAAAAACGGCATGCTATAGTATGCCGTCCGATATGGGCTATAGCCCATGGTCATAAATGATGAAAAACGAGGATTCGAAAAAAAGACGAAAATGACTCCGAGACGATGGGCTATAGCCCATGGTCTCGGAGTGATTTCCGTCTTTTTTTCAAATCCTCAAAAATGATGCAAAACGGCATGCTATAGTATGCCGTTCGAGACCATGGGCTATAGCCCATCGTCTCGGAGTGATTTCCGTCTTTTTTTCAAATCCTCAAAAATGATGCAAAACGGCATGCTATAGTATGCCGTTCGAGACCATGGGCTATAGCCCATCGTCTCGGAGTGATTTCCGTCTTTTTTTCAAATCCTCAAAAATGATGAAAAACAGCATGCTATAGTATGCCGTCCGATATGGGCTATAGCCCATGGTCATAAATGATGAAAAACGAGGATTTGAAAAAAAGACGAAAATGACTCCGAGACGATGGGCTATAGCCCATGGTCTCGGAGTGATTTTCGTCTTTTTTTCAAATCCTCAAAAATGATGGAAAACGGCATGCTATAGTATGCCGTCCGATATGGGCTATAGCCCATGGTCATAAATAATGAAAAACGAGGATTTGAAAAAAAGACGAAAATGACTCCGAGACGATGGGCTATAGCCCATGGTCGTTTTTTTTTTCAACCCATGGTCATAAATAATGAAAAACGAGGATTTGAGAAAAAGACGAAAATGACTCCGAGACGATGGGCTATAGCCCATGGTCTCGGAGTGATTTTCGTCTTTTTTTCAAATCCTCAAAAATGATGGAAAACGGCATGCTATAGTATGCAGTTCGAGACCATGGGCTATAGCCCATCGTCTCGGAGTGATTATTATCACTATCAGATTATTATCTGATTAACATCCACGATAACACTTAAAAGCACTAAAGACACCTTTGATGCACAGCACCATTCATTCAAATGCTCTGTACATGATCCCAAGGCCTCATTTGAAAAGTGACACCAAGAAGAACAACTTACAACCTATATATCACTGAGAGCTCAGTGGCACCCTTGTTAAGATGACGTCGATGTGAGCCAGAGGTTGTGAGTTCAAATCCAGCTGAGTTCCTCCTACTTTCACTCTGCAGCATGTTTTGGAGAATAACATCCAGAAGAGAACTGGAAAGAGATGGAAAGCTGTGGAGATTCTCAGAGATCATGGTGGCACTCTGTGATAAGCTGCTGTCTATGTGAGCCACAGGTCGTGGGTTCAAGTTCAGCCCATGGCCTCAGACGGCATACTATAGCATGCCATTTTTCATCATTTTTGAGGATTTGAAAAAAAGACAAAAATCACTCCGAGACCATGGGCTATAGCCCATCGTCTCGGGGTCATTTTCGTATTTTTTTCAAATCCTCAAAAATGATGCAAAACGGCATGCTATAGTATGCCGTTCGAGACCATGGGCTATAGCCCATCGTCTCGGAGTGATTTCCGTCTTCTTTGCAAATCCTCAAAAATGATGAAAAACGGCATGCTATAGTATGCCGTCCGATATGGGCTATAGCCCATGGTCATAAATGATGAAAAACGAGGATTCGAAAAAAAGACGAAAATGACTCCGAGACGATGGGCTATAGCCCATGGTCTCGGAGTGATTTCCGTCTTTTTTTCAAATCCTCAAAAATGATGCAAAACGGCATGCTATAGTATGCCGTTCGAGACCATGGGCTATAGCCCATCGTCTCGGAGTGATTTCCGTCTTTTTTTCAAATCCTCAAAAATGATGCAAAACGGCATGCTATAGTATGCCGTTCGAGACCATGGGCTATAGCCCATCGTCTCGGAGTGATTTCCGTCTTTTTTTCAAATCCTCAAAAATGATGAAAAACAGCATGCTATAGTATGCCGTCCGATATGGGCTATAGCCCATGGTCATAAATGATGAAAAACGAGGATTTGAAAAAAAGACGAAAATGACTCCGAGACGATGGGCTAGTGATTTTCGTCTTTTTTTCAAATCCTCAAAAATGATGGAAAACGGCATGCTATAGTATGCCGTCCGATATGGGCTATAGCCCATGGTCATAAATAATGAAAAACGAGGATTTGAAAAAAAGACGAAAATGACTCCGAGACGATGGGCTATAGCCCATGGTCGTTTTTTTTTTCAGCCCATGGTCATAAATAATGAAAAACGAGGATTTGAAAAAAAGACGAAAATCACTCCGAGACCATGGGCTATAGCCCATCGTCTCGGGGTCATTTTCATATTTTTTTCAAATCCTCAAAAATGATGGAAAACGGCATGCTATAGTATGCCGTTCGAGACCATGGGCTATAGCCCATCGTCTCGGAGTGATTATTATCACTATCAGATTATTATCTGATTAACATCCACGATAACACTTAAAAGCACTAAAGACACCTTTGATGCACAGCACCATTCATTCAAATGCTCTGTACATGATCCCAGGCCCCATTTGAAAAGTGACACCAAGAAGAACAACTTACAACCTATATATCACTGAGAGCTCAGTGGCACCCTTTTTAAGATGACGTCCATGTGAGCCAGAGGTTGTGAGTTCAAATCCAGCTGAGTTCCTCCTACTTTCACTCTGCAGCATGTTTTGGAGAATAACATCCAGAAGAGAACTGGAAAGAGATGGAAAGCTGTGGAGATTCTCAGAAAGCATGGTGGCACTCTGTGATAAGCTGCTGTCTATGTGAGCCACAGGTCGTGGGTTCAAGTTCAGCCCATGGCCTCAGACGGCATACTATAGCATGCCATTTTTCATCATTTTTGAGGATTTGAAAAAAAGACAAAAATCACTCCGAGACCATGGGCTAAAGCCCATCGTCTCGGGGTCATTTTCATCTTTTTTTCAAATCCTCAAAAATGATGCAAAACGGCATGCTATAGTATGCCGTTCGAGATCATGGGCTATAGCCCATCGTCTCGGAGTGATTTCCGTCTTTTTTTCAAATCCTCAAAAATGATGCAAAACGGCATGCTATAGTATGCCGTTCGAGACCATGGGCTATAGCCCATCGTCTCGGAGTGATTTCCGTCTTTTTTTCAAATCCTCAAAAATGATGCAAAACGGCATGCTATAGTATGCCGTTCGAGACCATGGGCTATAGCCTCGAACGGCATACTATGTCTCGAACGGCATACTATAGCATGCCGTTTTGCATCATTTTTGAGGATTTGAAAAAAAGATGAAAATGACCCTGAGACGATGGGCTATATATAGCCCATGGTCTCGGAGCTATAGCCCATCGTCTCTGGGTCATTTTCGTATTTTTTCAAATCCTCAAAAATGATGGAAAACGGCGTGCTATAGTATGCCGTCCGATATGGGCTATAGCCCATGGTCATAAATGATGAAAAACGAGGATTTGAAAAAAAGACGAAAATGACTCCGAGACGATGGGCTATAGCCCATGGTCTCGGAGTGATTTTCGTCTTTTTTTCAAATCCTCAAAAATGATGGAAAACGGCATGCTATAGTATGCCGTCCGATATGGGCTATAGCCCATGGTCATAAATGATGAAAAACGAGGATTTGAAAAAAAGACGAAAATGACTCCGAGACGATGGGCTATAGCCCATGGTCTCGGAGTGATTTTCGTCTTTTTTTCAAATCCTCAAAAATGATGGAAAACGGCATGCTATAGTATGCCGTCCGATATGGGCTATAGCCCATGGTCATAAATAATGAAAAACGAGGATTTGAAAAAAAGACGAAAATGACTCCGAGACGATGGGCTATAGCCCATGGTCTCGGAGTGATTTTCGTCTTTTTTTCAAATCCTCAAAAATGATGGAAAACGGCATGCTATAGTATGCCGTTCGAGACCATGGGCTATAGCCCATCGTCTCGGAGTGATTTCCGTCTTTTTTTCAAATCCTGAAAAATTATGAAAAACGGCATGCTATAGTATGCCGTCCGATATGGACTATAGCCCATGGTCATAAATGATGAAAAACGAGGATTTGAAAAAAAGACGAAAATGACTCCGAGACGATGGGCTATAGCCCATGGTCTCGGAGTGATTTTCGTCTTTTTTTCAAATCCTCAAAAATTATGGAAAACGGCATGCTATAGTATGCAGTTCGAGACCATGGGCTATAGCCCATCGTCTCGGAGTGATTATTATCACTATCAGATTATTATCTGATTAACATCCACGATAACACTTAAAAGCACTAAAGACACCTTTGATGCACAGCACCATTCATTCAAATGCTCTGTACATGATCCCAAGGCCTCATTTGAAAAGTGACACCAAGAAGAACAACTTACAACCTATATATCACTGAGAGCTCAGTGGCACCCTTGTTAAGATGACGTCGATGTGAGCCAGAGGTTGTGAGTTCAAATCCAGCTGAGTTCCTCCTACTTTCACTCTGCAGCATGTTTTGGAGAATAACATCCAGAAGAGAACTGGAAGAGATGGAAAGCTGTGGAGATTCTCAGAGAGCATGGTGGCACTCTGTGATAAGCTGCTGTCTATGTGAGCCACAGGTCGTGGGTTCAAGTTCAGCCCATGGCCTCAGACGGCATACTATAGCATGCCATTTTTCATCATTTTTGAGGATTTGAAAAAAAGACAAAAATCACTCCGAGACCATGGGCTATAGCCCATCGTCTCGGGGTCATTTTCGTATTTTTTTCAAATCCTCAAAAATGATGCAAAACGGCATGCTATAGTATGCCGTTCGAGACCATGGGCTATAGCCCATCGTCTCGGAGTGATTTCCGCCTTCTTTGCAAATCCTCAAAAATGATGAAAAACGGCATGCTATAGTATGCCGTCCGATATGGGCTATAGCCCATGGTCATAAATGATGAAAAACGAGGATTTGAAAAAAAGACGAAAATGACTCCGAGACGATGGGCTATATAGCCCATTGTCTCGGAGAGATTTTCGTCTTTTTTTCAAATCCTCAAAAATGATGGACAACGGCATGCTATATAGTATGCCGTTCGAGACCATGGGCTATAGCCCATCGTCTCGGAGTGATTTCCGTCTTTTTTTCAAATCCTCAAAAATGATGAAAAACGGCATGCTATAGTACGCCGTCCGATATGAGCTATAACCCATGGTCATGAATGATGAAAAACGAGGATTTGAAAAAATGACGAAAATGACTCCGAGACGATTGGCTATAGCCCATGGTCTCGGAGTGATTTCCGTCTTTTTTTCAAATCCTCAAAAATGATGAAAAACGGCATGCTATAGTATGCCGTCCGATATGGGCTATAGCCCATGGTCATAAATGATGAAAAACGAGGATTTGAAAAAAAGACGAAAATGACTCCGAGACGATGGGCTATAGCCCATGGTCTCGGAGTGATTTTCGTCTTTTTTTCAAATCCTCAAAAATGATGGAAAACGGCATGCTATAGTATGCCGTCCGATATGGGCTATAGCCCATGGTCATAAATAATGAAAAACGAGGATTTGAAAAAAAGACGAAAATGACTCCGAGACGATGGGCTATAGCCCATGGTCTCGGAGTGATTTTCGTCTTTTTTTCAAATCCTCAAAAATGATGGAAAACGGCATGCTATAGTATGACGTTCGAGACCATGGGCTATAGCCCATCGTCTCGGAGTGATTTCCGTCTTTTTTTCAAATCCTGAAAAATGATGAAAAACGGAATGCTATAGTACGCCGTCCGATATGGGCTATAGCCCATGGTCATAAATTATGAAAAACTAGGATTTGAAAAAAAGACGAAAATGACTCCGAGACGATGGGCTATAGCCCATGGTCTCGGAGTGATTTCTGTCTTTTTTGCAAATCCTCAAAAATGATGGAAAACGGCATGCTATAGTATGCCGTTCGAGACCATGGGCTATAGCCCATCGTCTCGGAGTGATTATTATCACTATCAGATTATTATCTGATTAACATCCACGATAACACTTAAAAGCACTAAAGACACATTTGATGCACAGCACCATTCATTCAAATCTGTACATGATCCCAAGGCCTCATTTGAAAAGTGACACCAAGAAGAACAACTTACAACCTATATATCACTGAGAGCTCAGTGGCACCCTTGTTAAGATGACGTCGATGTGAGCCAGAGGTTGTGAGTTCAAATCCAGCTGAGTTCCTCCTACATTCACTCTGCAGCATGTTTTGGAGAATAACATCCAGAAGAGAACTGGAAAGAGATGGAAAGCTGTGGAGATTCTCAGAGAGCATGGTGGTACTCTGTGATAAGCTGCTGTCTATGTGAGCCACAGGTCGTGGGTTCAAGTTCAGCCCATGGCCTCAGACGGCATACTATAGCATGCCATTTTTCATCATTTTTGAGGATTTGAAAAAAAAGACAAAAATCACTCCGAGACCATGGGCTATAGCCCATCGTCTCGGAGTGATTTCCGTCTTTTTTTCAAATACTGAAAAATGATGAAAAACGGAATGCTATAGTACGCCGTCCGATATGGGCTATAGCCCATGGTCATAAATGATGAAAAACGAGGATTTGAAAAAAAGACGAAAATGACTCCGAGACGATGGGCTATAGCCCATGGTCTCGGAGTGATTTCTGTCTTTTTTGCAAATCCTCAAAAATGATGAAAAACGGCATGCTATAGTATGCCGTCCGATATGGGCTATAGCCCATGGTCATAAATGATGAAAAACGAGGATTTGAAAAAAAGACGAAAATGACTCCGAGACGATGGGCTATAGCCCATGGTCTCGGAGTGATTTTCGTCTTTTTTTCAAATCCTCAAAAATGATGGAAAACGGCATGCTATAGTATGCCGTCCGATATGGGCTATAGCCCATGGTCATAAATAATGAAAAACGAGGATTTGAAAAAAAGACGAAAATGACTCCGAGACGATGGGCTATAGCCCATGGTCTCGGAGTGATTTTCGTCTTTTTTTCAAATCCTCAAAAATGATGGAAAACGGCATGCTATAGTATGACGTTCGAGACCATGGGCTATAGCCCATCGTCTCGGAGTGATTTCCGTCTTTTTTTCAAATCCTGAAAAATGATGAAAAACGGAATGCTATAGTACGCCGTCCGATATGGGCTATAGCCCATGGTCATAAATGATGAAAAACTAGGATTTGAAAAAAAGACGAAAATGACTCCGAGACGATGGGCTATAGCCCATGGTCTCGGAGTGATTTCTGTCTTTTTTGCAAATCCTCAAAAATGATGGAAAACGGCATGCTATAGTATGCCGTTCGAGACCATGGGCTATAGCCCATCGTCTCGGAGTGATTATTATCACTATCAGATTATTATCTGATTAACATCCACGATAACACTTAAAAGCACTAAAGACACATTTGATGCACAGCACCATTCATTCAAATCTGTACATGATCCCAAGGCCTCATTTGAAAAGTGACACCAAGAAGAACAACTTACAACCTATATATCACTGAGAGCTCAGTGGCACCCTTGTTAAGATGACGTCGATGTGAGCCAGAGGTTGTGAGTTCAAATCCAGCTGAGTTCCTCCTACATTCACTCTGCAGCATGTTTTGGAGAATAACATCCAGAAGAGAACTGGAAAGAGATGGAAAGCTGTGGAGATTCTCAGAGAGCATGGTGGTACTCTGTGATAAGCTGCTGTCTATGTGAGCCACAGGTCGTGGGTTCAAGTTCAGCCCATGGCCTCAGACGGCATACTATAGCATGCCATTTTTCATCATTTTTGAGGATTTGAAAAAAAAGACAAAAATCACTCCGAGACCATGGGCTATAGCCCATCGTCTCGGAGTGATTTTCGTCTTTTTTTCAAATCCTCAAAAATGATGGAAAACGGCATGCTATAGTATGCCGTTCGAGACCATGGGCTATAGCCCATCGTCTCGGAGTGATTTCCGTCTTTTTTTCAAATACTGAAAAATGATGAAAAACGGAATGCTATAGTACGCCGTCCGATATGGGCTATAGCCCATGGTCATAAATGATGAAAAACGAGGATTTGAAAAAAAGACGAAAATGACTCCGAGACGATGGGCTATAGCCCATGGTCTCGGAGTGATTTCTGTCTTTTTTGCAAATCCTCAAAAATGATGGAAAACGGCATGCTATAGTATGCCGTCCGATATGGGCTATAGCCCATGGTCATAAATGATGAAAAACGTGGATTTCATTATTTATGACCATGGGCTATAGCCCATATCGGACGGCATACTATAGCATGCCATTTTTCATCATTTTTGAGGATTTGAAAAAAAGACGAAAATCACTCCGAGACCATGGGCTATAGCCCATGGTCTCGGAGTCATTTTCGTCTTTTTTTCAAATCCTTGTTTTTCATCATTTATGACCATGGACAAAAATCACTCCGAGACCATGGGCTATAGCCCATCGTCTCGGGGTCATTTTCATCTTTTTTTCAAATCCTCAAAAATGATGCAAAACGGCATGCTATAGTATGCCGTTCGAGACCATGGGCTATAGCCCATCGTCTCGGAGTGATTTCCGTCTTTTTTTCAAATCCTCAAAAATGATGAAAAACGGCATGCTATAGTATGCCGTCCGATATGGGCTATAGCCCATGGTCATAAATGATGAAAAACGAGGATTTGAAAAAAAGACGAAAATGACTCCGAGACGATGGGCTATAGCCCATGGTCTCGGAGTGATTTTCGTCTTTTTTTCAAATCCTCAAAAATGATGGACAACGGCATGCTATATAGTATGCCGTTCGAGACCATGGGCTATAGCCCATCGTCTCGGAGTGATTTCAGTCTTTTTTTCAAATCCTCAAAAATGATGAAAAACGGCATGCTATAGTATGCCGTCTGATATGGGCTATAGCCCATGGTCATAAATGATGAAAAACGAGGATTTGAAAAAAAGACGAAAATCACTCCGAGACCATGGGCTATAGCCCATCGTCTCGGAGTGATCTCCGTCTTTTTTTCAAATCCTGAAAAATGATGAAAAACGGCATGCTATATAGTATGCCGTCCGATATGGGCTATAGCCCATGGTCATAAATAATGAAAAACGAGGATTTGAAAAAAAGACGAAAATCACTCCGAGACCATGGGCTGTAGCCCATCGTCTCGGGTCATTTTCGTCTTTTTTTCAAATCCTCAATAATGATGCAAAACGGCATGCTATAGTATGCCGTTCGAGACCATGGGCTATAGCCCATCGTCTCGGAGTGATTTCCGTCTTTTTTGCAAATCCTCAAAAATGATGAAAAACGGCATGCTATAGTATGCCGTCCGATATGGGCTATAGCCCATGGTCATAAATGATGAAAAACGAGGATTTGAAAAAAAGACGAAAATGACTCCGAGACGATGGGCTATAGCCCATGGTCTCGGAGTGATTTTCGTCTTTTTTTCAAATCCACAAAAATTATGGAAAACGGCATGCTATAGTATGCAGTTCGAGACCATGGGCTATAGCCCATGGTCTCGGAGTGATTTTCGTCTTTTTTTCAAATCCTCAAAAATGATGGAAAACGGCATGCTATAGTATGCAGTTCGAGACCATGGGCTATAGCCCATCGTCTCGGAGTGATTATTATCACTATCAGATTATTATCTGATTAACATCCACGATAACACTTAAAAGCACTAAAGACACCTTTGATGCACAGCACCATTCATTCAAATGCTCTGTACATGATCCCAAGGCCTCATTTGAAAAGTGACACCAAGAAGAACAACTTACAACCATCACTGAGAGCTCAGTGGCACCCTTGTTAAGATGACGTCGATGTGAGCCAGAGGTTGTGAGTTCAAATCCAGCTGAGTTCCTCCTACTTTCACTCTGCAGCATGTTTTGGAGAATAACATCCAGAAGAGAACTGGAAAGAGATGGAAAGCTGTGGAGATTCTCAGAGAGCATGGTGGCACTCTGTGATAAGCTGCTGTCTATGTGAGCCACAGGTCGTGGGTTCAAGTTCAGCCCATGGCCTCAGACGGCATACTATAGCATGCCATTTTTCATCATTTTTGAGGATTTGAAAAAAAGACAAAAATCACTCCGAGACCATGGGCTATATATAGCCCATCGTCTCGGGGTCATTTTCATCTTTTTTTCAAATCCGCACCCTTGTTAAGATGACGTCCATGTGAGCCAGAGTTTGTGAGTTAAATTCCAGCTGAGTTCCTCCTACTTTCACTCTGCAGCATGTTTTGGAGAATAACATCCAGAAGAGATCTGGAAAGAGATGGAAAGCTGAGGAGATTCTCAGAGAGCATGGTGGCACTCTATAGACGGCATACTATAGCATGCCATTTTTCATCATTTTTGAGGATTTGAAAAAAAGACAAAAATCACTCCGAGACCATGGGCTATATATAGCCCATCGTCTCGGGGTCATTTTCATCTTTTTTTCAAATCCGCACCCTTGTTAAGATGACGTCCATGTGAGCCAGAGTTTGTGAGTTAAATTCCAGCTGAGTTCCTCCTACTTTCACTCTGCAGCATGTTTTGGAGAATAACATCCAGAAGAGATCTGGAAAGAGATGGAAAGCTGAGGAGATTCTCAGAGAGCATGGTGGCACTCTGTGATAAGCTGCTATCTATGTGAGCCACAGGTCGTGGGTTCAAGTTCAGCCCATGGCCTCAGACGGCATACTATAGCATGCCATTTTTCATCATTTTTGAGGATTTGAAAAAAAGACGAAAATCGCTCCGAGACCATGGGCTATAGCCCATGGCCTCGGACGGCATACTATAGTATGCCGTTTTTCATCATTTTTGAGGATTTGAAAAAAAGACAAAAATCACTCGAGACAATGGACTATAGCCCATGATTTAGGAGTGATTTTCGTCTTTTTCCGCTTGACCTTAACCACTCCTCTCTCCTTATCAACCACTCCTCCCTCCTTATCAAACTCACCTGCCTTTCATTATCACCCGGCCAATCCCCGGTGCAATCACCACAGTATAAATACACCTGCGATCTCTCAACCAAGTTTTTTGGTCTACTCCACGATGGGTTGTGAGTACTGCACTTGTAGATCGGCTATTTTCACTATTCTTCAAATTCGCTCTTCCACCCCAACCTCCTCCTTCCGCCTCGATTCTCTAGGAATCCAGGGGGGGGCAGTGATGGAGCAGAGGCGACCAACCGCTCATTTCGAGTAGAGCAAAGATGACCGTCAGCTCCAGAGACTACGCCCCCACCCTGAGTCTCGCCCTACCTTGGGTTCCTCACTCCATTCTGCATTCATCTCATTCTGTTTCAATAAACTGTTAATCTTGAGCGAAGGTGTGGTCTCTTACTAGTGAATGAGGATTTGAAAAAAAGACGAAAATCACTCGAGACAATGGACTATAGCCCATGGTCTCGGATGAATTTTCGTCTTTTTTTCAAATCCTCGTTTTTCATCATTTTTGACCATGGGCTGTAGCCCATCTCAGACATCAAATCCTCCGAAATCGGGACCATGGACTATAGCCTTTCGCTTTTCGCCTTTTTTTTCCAAATCGGGACCATGGTGCTCAATGACCTTGAACAGTATAAATGACCTTGAGTATAGATGACCTTCATAAGACTATTAAATTACCTTCACCAGTATCAATGACCTTGACCAGTATAAATGACCGTTACCAGTAGACTATAGCATGCCCTCCGAGACCATGGACTATAGCCTTTCGCTTTTCCGTGTTTCGCCATTTCAATAAACATGCTATAGTATGCCCTCCGAGACCATGGACTAGCCTTCCGATTTTCCGTGATTTTCACCTTTTCAAATCCTCCGAAATCGTGAAAAAATGGCACACTATAGTATGCGGTCCAAGACCATGGACTATAGCTGTATTTGGGTAAAGTGATAATATAACACATTCAAGTATCTCACAATGTATAAAGTTCCCAAATAAACTTTGATGAGTCCAGTGTTGCTCTTAAAACATCACTAATTTTTGCAGAAGAAATATACGTGTGAGAACTTTTTCAAACAAAAAGACAGACGTTCTCATATTTGTTCTGGGTCTAGTGAACAGAAATCATATGTAACTAGAAAAAGTGCCCTTCCGGGCACAGGTCTCCACCAGGAGGATAGGAGTGTGTGTGATGTTTGGCAAAATTTTCTTCATTTTGTTGAGGAAATGCAGAGCCAGATCACTCATAGCATCTCTGAGGATAGAATTCTGGATGAGCAGGACATGTGCAGCATTTTGTACAAAACGGGCCACTCCTGAAAACTTTGGAAGGCAATCTTAGCCAATCAGTGTACAATCTGAGAAATCCAACAGACTCGTCTTGATCAAAAGACGAGTCTGATGCAAAAATCAACCTGTTGGTGGCGCTATAACAGGCCAATGTGAAAAGGGTGGGATATATTCCTCAGCCTAGTACGAAAATGTGTGAAAGATTGCACGTAAATTACATGCTGCGTTCATGATTTGAGGCTATTGTTCAAAACGGGGCAATCTTGCAAACTGTGAAAGCCAATTATAGGCAATTAGGATGGAATATGAAATATCAGACAGATCCGACTTGAGCACATGACCATAGAGATACTGTGTAACGATTTGTGAGATTTTTGGACAGAATCTGGAGGAGTAATATCAAAAAATGTGTTTTACAAAAGTCGGCCTCCTGGTGGCGCTATAAAAGGCAGATGCGGAAAATGCAGGTAAAAGGTTTGTCCTTGGCCTCTAGGGAGTGTGCATGCAACGTTTCACGCAGATCGGTGCAGTTTTAGGTAAAAAATGTTAAAAGCTGCCTCATGGTGGCGCTATAACAGGCCGTTCTGGAAAATGTGGGGCAGAGGTTCATCGTTGGCATCCAGGGAGTGTGTGTGCAAATTTTGGCATCGACCGGGTTAAAGGTGCCGGAGATTAGCTGTTCACAGACGGACGGAAGGACGGACACACACGGACGGAGTGCAAAACATACTCTCTCCCCATGCCTTCGGCCTGGTGGAGACAATAAATAGACTTAACCTAACTGTAGGGAGTACAAACACAGTAGAGAACCTGGGGGTTATCATCTATGAAAAGGCAACACAATGAGCAGAAAATTTAAATAAACGATGTAAATACAACAAATTGAGCAGAGCACTCCAGGGACTTGAACCCCGTTCTAGAAAAACAGAAGTACCACACCAGTGCCTTAGTTGGTTTTGTTGTAATTTACAGGTCCATTATTTTCATCTTTTTCTCAAATCCTGCAAAATCATGAAAAATGGCATGCGGTCCGAAACCATGGACTATAGAAGACTAGTTATTTTTTTTGTGATTTATTTTTTAAATCCTCCAAAATCATGAAAATCACACCCGTGTGATGCAAGTGGTGCAACTCCGTGTGGGGGTCCCCGGAACTTCCAGACCCACAGGAACGCCCCCAGGGTAGAGAAATGACAGTTACCGTGTGGGGGTCCCTCTACTGTACTGTCACACCTGAAATCATATATACAGTTAATATGCATGTGTGTTTGTGGGGGGCGACTGTGGCTCAGGTCGTCCAATGATCCATTGGTCGGCGGTTCGAATCCCGGCTCCTCCTGTCTACATGTCGAAGTGTCCTTGGGCAAGACACTGAACCCCAAATTGCTCCCGATGTGCTGGTTGGTACCTTGCATGGCTTCTGCCGCAATCGGTGTATGAATGTGTGTGTGAATGGGTGAATGTAATGCACAATCTATGTAAAGCGCCTTGGATAAAGGCGCTATATAAATGCACCATTAAATGCACCATTCCCATGCAAAGTCCCTTAAGTCCCTTTGGGGGAAAAGTCCCAAAAGTCCCTTTGAGGGAAAAGTCCCTTTGGGGAAAAGTCCCTTTGGGGGAAAAGTCCCAAAAGTCCCTTTGGGGGAAAAGTCCCTTTGGGGAAAAAGTCCCAAAAGTCCTGTTGGGGAAAAAGTCCCAAAAGTCCCATTGGGGGAAAAGTCCCAAAAGTCCCGTTGGGGAAAAAGTCCCAAAAGTCACTTTGGGGAAAAAGTCCCGTTGGGGAAAAAGTCCCTTTGGGGGAAAAGTCCCTTTGGGGGAAAAGTCCCAAAAGTCCCTTTGGGGGAAAAGTCCCAAAAGTCCCTTTGGGGGAAAAGTCCCAAAAGTCCCTTTGGGGAAAAAGTCCCTTTGGGGGAAAAGTCCCAAAAGTCCCTCTGGGGGAAAAGTCCCTTTGGGGAAAAAGTCCCAAAAGTCCCGTTGGGGAAAAAGTCCCAAAAGTCCCGTTGGGGAAAAAGTCCCAAAAGTCCCGTTGGGGAAAAAGTCCTGTTGGGGAAAAAGTCCCAAAAGTCCCGTTGGGGAAAAAGTGCCGTTGGGGAAAAAGTCCCTTTGGGGGAAAAGTCCCAAAAGTCCCGTTGGGGAAAAAGTCCCAAAAGTCCCATTGGGGAAAAGTCCCAAAAGTCCCGTTGGGGAAAAAGTCCCAAAAGTCCCGTTGGGGAAAAAGTCCCAAAAGTCCCATTGGGGGAAAAGTCCCGTTGGGGAAAAAGTCCCTTTGGGGGAAAAGTCCCTTTGGGGGAAAGTCCCAAAAGTCCCTTTGGGGAAAAAGTCCCTTTGGGAAAAAAGTCCCTTTGGGGGAAAAGTCCCAAAAGTCCCTTTGGGGGAAAAGTCCCTTTGGGGAAAAAGTCCCAAAAGTCCCGTTGGGGAAAAAGTCCCCAAAGTCCCGTTGGGGAAAAAGTCCCAAAAGTCCCGTTGGGGAAAAAGTCCCAAAAGTCCCGTTGGGGAAAAAGTCCTGTTGGGGAAAAAGTCCCAAAAGTCCCGTTGGGGAAAAAGTGCCGTTGGGGAAAAAGTCCCTTTGGGGAAAAAGTCCCAAAAGTCCCGTTGGGGAAAAAGTCCTGTTGGGGAAAAAGTCCCAAAAGTCTCGTTGGGGAAAAAGTGCCGTTGGGGAAAAAGTCCCTTTGGGGAAAAAGTCCCAAAAGTCCCGTTGGGGGAAAAGTCCCAAAAGTCCCGTTGGGGAAAAAGTCCCAAAAGTCCCGTTGGGGAAAAAGTCCCAAAAGTCCCGTTGGGGAAAAAGTCCCGTTGGGGAAAAAGTCCTGTTGGGGAAAAAGTCCCAAAAGTCCCGTTGGGGAAAAAGTCCCGTTGGGGAAAAAGTCCCTTTGGGGAAAAAGTCCCAAAAGTCCCGTTGGGGAAAAAGTGCCGTTGGGGAAAAAGTCCCTTTGGGGAAAAAGTCCCAAAAGTCCCGTTGGGGAAAAAGTCCCAAAAGTCCCGTTGGGGAAAAAGTCCTGTTGGGGAAAAAGTCCCAAAAGTCCCGTTGGGGAAAAAGTCCCGTTGGGGAAAAAGTCCCGTTGGGGAAAAAGTCCCTTTGGGGGAAAAGTCCCTTTGGGGGAAAAGTCCCAAAAGTCCCTTTGGGGGAAAAGTCCCAAAAGTCCCTTTGGGGGAAAAGTCCCAAAAGTCCCTTTGGGGAAAAAGTCCCTTTGGGGGAAAAGTCCCAAAAGTCCCTCTGGGGGAAAAGTCCCTTTGGGGAAAAAGTCCCAAAAGTCCCGTTGGGGAAAAAGTCCCAAAAGTCCCGTTGGGGAAAAAGTCCCAAAAGTCCCGTTGGGGAAAAAGTCCTGTTGGGGAAAAAGTCCCAAAAGTCCCGTTGGGGAAAAAGTGCCGTTGGGGAAAAAGTCCCTTTGGGGGAAAAGTCCCAAAAGTCCCGTTGGGGAAAAAGTCCCAAAAGTCCCATT
Organism: Electrona antarctica; assembly: GCF_951216825.1. Lineage (NCBI taxonomy): Eukaryota > Metazoa > Chordata > Actinopteri > Myctophiformes > Myctophidae > Electrona > Electrona antarctica. Next base: position 12,012,913 of record NC_136791.1, read on the forward strand.
GGGGAAAAGTCCCAAAAGTCCCGTTGGGGAAAAAGTCCCAAAAGTCCCGTTGGGGAAAAAGTCCCAAAAGTCCCATTGGGGGAAAAGTCCCGTTGGGGAAAAAGTCCCTTTGGGGGAAAAGTCCCTTTGGGGGAAAGTCCCAAAAGTCCCTTTGGGGAAAAAGTCCCTTTGGGAAAAAAGTCCCTTTGGGGGAAAAGTCCCAAAAGTCCCTTTGGGGGAAAAGTCCCTTTGGGGAAAAAGTCCCAAAAGTCCCGTTGGGGAAAAAGTCCCCAAAGTCCCGTTGGGGAAAAAGTCCCAAAAGTCCCGTTGGGGAAAAAGTCCCAAAAGTCCCGTTGGGGAAAAAGTCCTGTTGGGGAAAAAGTCCCAAAAGTCCCGTTGGGGAAAAAGTGCCGTTGGGGAAAAAGTCCCTTTGGGGAAAAAGTCCCAAAAGTCCCGTTGGGGAAAAAGTCCTGTTGGGGAAAAAGTCCCAAAAGTCTCGTTGGGGAAAAAGTGCCGTTGGGGAAAAAGTCCCTTTGGGGAAAAAGTCCCAAAAGTCCCGTTGGGGGAAAAGTCCCAAAAGTCCCGTTGGGGAAAAAGTCCCAAAAGTCCCGTTGGGGAAAAAGTCCCAAAAGTCCCGTTGGGGAAAAAGTCCCGTTGGGGAAAAAGTCCTGTTGGGGAAAAAGTCCCAAAAGTCCCGTTGGGGAAAAAGTCCCGTTGGGGAAAAAGTCCCTTTGGGGAAAAAGTCCCAAAAGTCCCGTTGGGGAAAAAGTGCCGTTGGGGAAAAAGTCCCTTTGGGGAAAAAGTCCCAAAAGTCCCGTTGGGGAAAAAGTCCCAAAAGTCCCGTTGGGGAAAAAGTCCTGTTGGGGAAAAAGTCCCAAAAGTCCCGTTGGGGAAAAAGTCCCGTTGGGGAAAAAGTCCCGTTGGGGAAAAAGTCCTGTTGGGGAAAAAGTCCCAAAAGTCCCGTTGGGGAAAAAGTCCAGTTGGGGAAAAAGTCCCAAAAGTCCCGTTGGGGAAAAAGTGCCGTTGGGGAAAAAGTCCCTTTGGGGGAAAAGTCCCAAAAGTCCCGTTGGGGAAAAAGTCCCAAAAGTCCCATTGGGGAAAAAGTCCCAAAAGTCCCATTGGGGAAAAAGTCCCGTTGGGGAAAAAGTCCCTTTGGGGGAAAAGTCCCTTTGGGGGAAAGTCCCAAAAGTCCCTTTGGGGAAAAAGTCCCTTTGGGGAAAAAGTCCCTTTGGGAAAAAAGTCCCAAAAGTCCCTTTGGGGGAAAAGTCCCTTTGGGGAAAAAGTCCCAAAAGTCCCGTTGGGGAAAAAGTCCCAAAAGTCCCGTTGGGGAAAAAGTCCCAAAAGTCCCGTTGGGGAAAAAGTCCCAAAAGTCCCGTTGGGGAAAAAGTCCCAAAAGTCCCGTTGGGGAAAAAGTCCCAAAAGTCCCGTTGGGGAAAAAGTCCTGTTGGGGAAAAAGTCCCAAAAGTCCCGTTGGGGAAAAAGTGCCGTTGGGGAAAAAGTCCCTTTGGGGAAAAAGTCCCAAAAGTCCCGTTGGGGAAAAAGTCCCAAAAGTCCCGTTGGGGAAAAAGTCCCAAAAGTCCCGTTGGGGAAAAAGTCCCAAAAGTCCCGTTGGGGAAAAAGTCCCGTTGGGGAAAAAGTCCTGTTGGGGAAAAAGTCCCGTTGGGGAAAAAGTCCCGTTGGGGAAAAAGTCCCGTTGGGGAAAAAGTCCCTTTGGGGAAAAAGTCCCAAAAGTCCCGTTGGGGAAAAAGTGCCGTTGGGGAAAAAGTCCCTTTGGGGAAAAAGTCCCTTTGGGGAAAAAGTCCCAAAAGTCCCGTTGGGGAAAAAGTCCCAAAAGTCCCGTTGGGGAAAAAGTCCCAAAAGTCCCGTTGGGGAAAAAGTCCTGTTGGGGAAAAAGTCCCAAAAGTCCCGTTGGGGAAAAAGTCCCGTTGGGGAAAAAGTCCTGTTGGGGAAAAAGTCCCAAAAGTCCCGTTGGGGAAAAAGTGCCGTTGGGGAAAAAGTCCAGTTGGGGAAAAAGTCCCAAAAGTCCCGTTGGGGAAAAAGTCCTGTTGGGGAAAAAGTCCCGTTGGGGAAAAAGTCCAGTTGGGGAAAAAGTCCCAAAAGTCCCGTTGGGGAAAAAGTCCTGTTGGGGAAAAAGTCCAGTTGGGGAAAAAGTCCCAAAAGTCCCGTTGGGGAAAAAGTCCTGTTGGGGAAAAAGTCCAGTTGGGGAAAAAGTCCCAAAAGTCCCGTTGGGGAAAAAGTTCCAAAAGTCCCGTTGGGGAAAAAGTCCTGTTGGGGAAAAAGTCCCAAAAGTCCCGTTGGGGAAAAAGTCCTGTTGGGGAAAAAGTCCCGTTGGGGAAAAAGTCCAGTTGGGGAAAAAGTCCCAAAAGTCCCGTTGGGGAAAAAGTCCTGTTGGGGAAAAAGTCCCGTTGGGGAAAAAGTCCAGTTGGGGAAAAAGTCCCAAAAGTCCCGTTGGGGAAAAGTCCCGTTGGGGAAAAAGTCCAGTTGGGGAAAAAGTCCCAAAAGTCCCGTTGGGGAAAAAGTCCCGTTGGGAAAAAAGTCCCAAAAGTCCCATTGGGGAAAAAGTCCCAAAAGTCCCGTTGGGGAAAAGTCCCGTTGGGGAAAAAGTCCCAAAAGTCCCGTTGGGGAAAAAGTCCCAAAAGTCCCGTTGGGGATAAAGTCCCAAAAGTCCCGTTGGGGAAAAAGTCCCAAAAGTCCCGTTGGGGATAAAGTCCCGTTGGGGAAAAAGTCCCAAAAGTCCCGTTGGGGAAAAAGTCCCAAAAGTCCCGTTGGGGAAAAAGTCCCATTGGGGAAAAGTCCCGTTGGGGAAAAAGTCCCAAAAGTCCCGTTGGGGAAAAAGTCCTGTTGGGGAAAAAGTCCCTTTGGGGAAAAAGTCCCGTTGGGGAAAAAGTCCCAAAAGTCCCGTTGGGGAAAAAGTCCCATTGGGGAAAAGTCCCGTTGGGGAAAAAGTCCCAAAAGTCCCGTTGGGGAAAAAGTCCTGTTGGGGAAAAAGTCCCTTTGGGGAAAAAGTCCTGTTGGGGAAAAAGTCAAAAAAATGTCAAAACATGTTTGGAAAAGTATGAATAATATGGAATTTCTTAAAAATAAATCTTCTCTTTTGGGGTCCCTGGTACAACATAATGTTCAGATGGGGTTCCCTGATACAACATAGTGTTCAGATGGGGGTCCCTGGTACAACATAGTGTTCAGATGGGGGTCCCTGGTACAACATAGTGTTCAGATGGGGGTCCCTGGTACAACATAATGTTCAGATGGGGGTCCCTGGTACAACATAGTGTTCAGATTGGGGTCCCTAGTACAACATATGTTCAGATGGGGGTCCCTGACATTAATTTGGGGGTCCTTGTCATGAAAAGGTTTGTCAAGCACTGCTGCACCAATAATAATCTTCAGACACATGCAGTGTCTGCTGGTGAACACTAGATGGCAGCAAAACGTCGGTTTTTCAGTCTTCTGTCCATGACACACGACTTTAAACAATGTGTAGTTTCACCTCTCTCTCTCTCTCTCTCTCTCTCTAATAAGTGGACAATATTACCAGAAACACATGAATAGTAGAACTTTTTTCCCCCTTCTTTTTCTTAGCCTTTTAAGCGCAAGGGGAAAGGATAGTTGGATCATGTAGGCGTATTAATCATTTTTAAAAAAAGACTAAATTAAATTGGTAGCCTATTTATATTTATATATCCCCCCCCCCCCACCCCCCCTTTATTTGTTGCTTTTTCTGTCTTATTACTGAATCGCTTGCTTGCTTGTATTGTTTGTTTCTTAGTTTTTTTTGTTTTTTTGTTATCATAAGGGGTAGCCTCCACAGCCTGGTTCAAATAGTGGTGTGCCACCTGATAATTTAAAGGGGAAGTTAACAAGGAGCCAAGTGGGGAAATAGATATGGGGCTAGTGAGTATGTTGTGGTTTACTTTCTGTTTGGGGAGGGTATGGGGGGATGAGAACTCAATGCATGTGATCTTATGAACTATGGCAGATTGTATGACACAACTGGAGTGACTAATTGTAGGCATATATACTGTAAACATGTGTGTGTGTGTGTGTGTGTGTGTGTGTGTGTGTGTGTGTGTGTGTGTGTGTGTGTGTGTGTGTGTGTGTGTGTGTGTGTGTGTGTGTGTGTGTGTGTGTGTGTGTGTGTGTGTAAAAACACACACACACTCATGTACAAATGGAATGCTGCAATCTCTATAACAAAACCATAATTAAACCACTATTAAAGTCAATATGTGTCAGCATGTGAAGTTGCAAAGAGATTGGGTTGGGTCAGTATTTTATTCCTCATTTAATTCCAGATCAAGAGGGGTGGCCATACTATGTCACAAACAGTTAAACTTAAAAATACGTACTCAAGAAAAAGATACCGCTGGTAGATGGATAATCCTCAAATGTGACATAAAACAAGAACCATTTACACGTATTAATCTATATGGCCCCAACAAAGATGATGCATCCTTTTTTAGGAATATTCTATTATCCTCCGCACAAAACTATGGCACATGTATCCTTGGAGGTGACTATAATTTGACACTGAGCTCTTCAGATAGATCTAACCCCCAGCCATTAAGTGCCGCAGCTAAAGTAGTAAGGGATGGTATGTCTGAAATGGGGTTGGTCGATGTTTGGAGAGTTCTTAACCCACTGGAGAGGGAATACTCATTTCATTCTGTGGTTCATGACACTTACTCCAGATTAGACTTGTTTTTAACAACTAAAACACTACTTCACAATGTAATAGAATGTAAATATCTAGCCTCTACAATATCGGATCACTGTCCATTGAAATTAAAGGTGAAACAATATTCTGATAAACCTAAAACTTAGCGTTGGAGATTCAAGCCATATCTCCTTAACGACCCTGATTTTGTTAACTTCTTAGAAAATCAAATCGATGACTTTTTAATAATTAATGCCAACTCCGCCTCCCCAAGCATAATTTGGGAGACACTGAAAGCTTTCCTAAGAGGTCAGATAACGTCTTTTGGAACTTCTAAACAAAGAAAAAGTAGACAGTATTTAAACACACTAGATAAAGAAATTCACAAACTAGAGAAAAAACATACAGAAACCAATAGAACTGAAACCCTTCACATACTAGTAAAAAAGCGGCTTGAATATAGCAACTTAACCACTAGCCAAGTAGAAGCAGATATGGCTAGAACTAAATACCACTACTATGAAAAGGGGGACAAAACCGGATAATTACTTAGCTGGCAAATAAGAAAAGAAGAAATGGCAAAAACAATAGACTCAATCAAATCTAAGGATGGTGACGTATTACATAAACCTGAAGAGATAAACCAGCGTTTTGAAATGTTTTACCATAATCTATATAAGTCTGAAAATCAAAACTCAACTGTTACAAAATGTGAGGACTTCTTGGGAAACTTACCGATTACTAAGCTTCCTGTAGAATTTTATAAACAGTTAATAAATAAATGAATCCGCCCTTATATGGACATGCTCAAAGACAGTCTCAATAATGGTAAATTACCACCAAGTCTAGAATTGGCAACAATCAATGTACTTCCTAAGCCCTCTAAGGATAAACAACTTTGTGACTCCTATAGGCCCCTGTCAATGCTAAATGTGGATTATAAAATATTTTCTAAAGTAGGCCTACTCGCACTAAGAATGGACCCTAGGCTGTGATGTCTCTTTTAATCCACGAGGATCAGACAGGTTTTATTCAGCAGCGACAGGGTTCAGATAATATCAGAAAACTTTTTCATATCATTGAGCTCTCTAAACAAACAGATGACTCAAGATTTGTAATCTCGATGGATGCTCGAAAAGCTTTTGTTACGATAGAATTTGAATATATTTTTTATACTCTGAAGCAGATGAATTTTGGTGATGTCTTCATTAATTATATTAAGATGCTTTATTGCTCTCCGAAGGCACAAGTGTTGACAAATGGTATACTTTCCAAACCTTTCCAATTGGGACGTGGAGTACGACAGGGCTGCCCACTTTCCGTATATCTGTTCGCCGCGGCCATTGAACCGTTGGCGGTGGCAATTCGGAACAACAGCAATGTATGTGGCATAAAGACTGGAACAAACGAATCCAAACTCTCACTATATTGTGATGATTTATTACCCACCCAGATAAATCCTTGCCGCAATTACTCAGCATATTAGAGGCATACAGTCAGTGCATACAGTCTGGTTACAAGATATATTATGACAAGAGTGAAATAATTCCACTAAATAGTGTTACTACCCACAATACCCACCCATTGGTTTCCCATTTCAAATGGGCACCAAAAAGCTTTAAATACCTGGGAATCCAAATATCTAATGACCTGAACCAAATATACCAAAATAACTATTTGCCTATTATGGAAAAATCAAAACCGACCTACCAATTTCCTTAATTGGATGTGTTAATGTGGTCAAGATGAATGTTCTGCCCAAACTAATTTATTTGTTCCAGTCAATCCCACTCAGCTGCCCACCAAGCCTGTTTACATCACTGAACAAAATCATCTCAATGTTTTTATGGTCCCAGAAACGGGCTAGGATCAGGTTAAAAGCACTACAGGCTCCCCTGAATAAAGGGGGCTTAAATCTCCCCAACTTCAGACTGTATTACCTAGCCTGTCAATCACGTGTTATTTGGTGTTGGCTCAACAGTGAGAGGCTGTCCACACCAGCATGGGTTAAACTGGAAGCAGTGGAAGGAAACATAATCCATCCCACTCCCCTACAGGTAATCCCTTATATAGACACGCAAAAAGCCCTAAATTCTATTACTAAAAAACAGATTATACATCATACTTTTGCATGTTGGAAAGAAACTATTAAACTAATGGGAAAACAAAATACCTTGTTAATGAGCATGCCTTTGTGGAACAACCCTAAAATTATTAGTGATGGGATATCTAAAAACTGGAGAACTAAGGGAATCAGTGAGATAAGAGACTTGTATAATCAAAGCATTTTTGCTGATTTGAATTCTCTGAGAGCGAAATATAACTTACCATCATCCAACTTTTTTAAATATTTACAGATACGGAATTGGGTAAAAAATAACAGTTATAGCTATCCCCATATGACTGAAACACCAATAGAGAAACTGTTTAATCACCGAAGGGCCTTGTATCTAAGATGGACACACTGATGAACAACGAGCAGAAAGATGATAAGATGCTACATCAAAAAAATAAATGGGAAAAAGACATTAAACTCTTGTCTCTTGTCATCTCATTTTGAATAAACTTTATTTGAAAAATAACTTTGAATATTAATGCAATATGCATACTGAAATATACAACCGATAACTATGTCTTAAGTCACATAGCAAACTCCCATCTTGAAAAGCAACTGTATCTTGCATACAAACAGTTCTTATTGCCTATACAAATAAAACATATATTCTTTCAACTTTTAATTGAATATTCAGAGGTAAAAAATTAAGTATATTACAATGAAAGAACATTGTTATTTATACTTTAGGGATACAATATAATAACATGCTATGAAATACCCCTTGGTATTGTACTGTATGTATACTTTTCATACTAACAATGCAATTTAGCTAAAGTATGACCAGTTCAAGCTGGTTTCAGTATTGCCAATAAAAATACATTTTTTTTACACTGGTTTGGAATTAGTGTCTTGTAAACAAAGAGCTTCTTGTCTTATAAATATACTGTAGCACAGCTGCTGTTCATATGTTGCCATAATATGTCTTGCACCTTCCTATCTCCACGATTGTTTGCCTAGATATGTCCCTAACCACCCCCTCAGGTCCTCCACTGCTGGTCTGCTCGAACTCCCTAAAAGGGTGGCTACAAAAGAATATGGCGAGGCAGCCTTCTGCTTTTATGGGCCAACGGCCTGGAATAAACTGCCACTACAGCTCAGACAGTCACCCTCTATAGACATTTTTAAGACACAGCTTAAAACTCATCTCTTCACTCTTGCTTTTAGTTGAGTTTTAAATCTCTGTTCTTATTTTTGTATGATCTGCCACTGTTTTATGCTCTTCGCTATTGTCCTATTGTTTTAACTGCCTGCCTGTTTTAATATTGTTCTTGTTTATGTTTTTATTATTTTTATTCTGCTCTTTAAAGCACTTTGGGCTGCATTTATGTATGAAAGGTGCTATATAAATAAAGTTTATTATAATGGTAGCTGTTACTGAAACCTTGTCTGCAAGGAACGATTCATCTTCTAATTAGAGGATCTCAGTGGAGAAAAGATCCTCTAATTTCAATGGAGTTCATCTTTTGCTATTCATTCCATCCTCATCTCTCTTAGACACTGTAACTCATTCTGCATCTCGTCAGCAATCCGATAAGGGAATCTCAATGACGTAACATTGGCGTACAAAATGCTAAATCACAGTACTTAAGGTGTCACTGAAAAAGTCGGTCATGACATATACCTTGTATCATGGGGTCAGTGTTTCTGAGCAGCCACTTATCATCAGCGTTTATGGGGAGACAATTATTTGACAGCGGAGGCTACGGCAGCCGACTGATCAATGGAAGATTATTCTTCATCTGGAAAACCAAAACCAAAAGTATCTTATGTTATGTAAGATTAGATTTTAGCCATCAAAGAGCAGTGGTGATTTCTCTCACAGTATATGGTCTTTAACTTATATAGTTGCTGTCAGGCAGATAACCTTGTATGTCCAAAACTGTTACTTTTCAGGAAATGGGGAAAAAAGAGCCTGTGTTCCATTAGATCCAATGTAGATATTATTTAGTCACAAGCTCTTGATAATACTTTTTAGGTTAAATATAAACCCCGACAGACTTAACCGTTTTCAACCTGAGCTCCCCTATTTGGTCATGTCATAAGTCATGTCATATACCACGTTGATCTTGTTACGTAAGATCAGATGCTATCCATCAAAGAGAAGTGTTTTTTTTTAATTATCTTACATGATCTTTAACACATAATATGCTTTCTTTATAGACATAGGAATGTACATAGCACATAACCCACACAGAGCACTGGTTCTCAACGTGGAGTCCGGGGACCTCCATGAGTCCTTAAACGGGGTTTGATGGGGGCCTCCAGTTAAATGGTTTATAGTTAGGAACCAAATGGACAGTTATGGTTCTGTAACTTGAGGTAAGGTGTATTCACACCTAAAGATATTTGACTTTGCTCGAACAAAATAAATATCTCTAGGTCTCGAAACTTTCATTCCCTTTCCTTGCTCTTAAGCTATTACTGTACAAGGCTACACACTAAGACACACCGCCGTCTATCATTTGTGTATTATACAGTATATATACACACATGATACTGTATGACCACGTACGGTGAGACAAAATGAATATATGACATGTATTGTGTTTCACATTACATTTTTGTCTACACTTGCAGCATTCTTATTGTATTGTAGTGTATGCGCATGTGCTAAGTAAAGTGACAATGAATTGCCTTGTTCTGAATTTGAAACAGAATTCTTACAAGGCCTGATTACTTTTTACAGGTGAATGAATGTTAACACAGCTTACTAGAGTTGCCAATAACTATTTCACAATGACTGAGATGTTTGTACTATACCACCCAGTAGCAAACAGCTGTTTGTTACTCTTTTGACAAGGAATGGATAAAGAAAATGCATCACTTCCAAAAGTTGATTATGAACATCACTGAAAAAAACGGTATGAACTTGTATGAACACAGCAATATACCCTTACATGCAAGACCATCAATCCCTTATTCTAGAACCTTAACATTAACCCTTATCTTGTCTTTTCTTGGTGCTCTCCTTTTCTCGTCTATGATCCATCATAGTTCATCCTTTCAGCCCTCCCTCCATTCCTCCCTTTCTTTTCCAATCTTGAATCTCTGTGCAACATCGAGTCCTTCTGCTCTTCAGGGCAGCCTCTTCTTTCCCAGCCCCATCTGGATCGTATATCTGTGTAGAAGACAGAGGTGCTCATTGTGGACAGTGTGTAGAAAAGAGCTCATCTGTTCACCTTTTTGAATAAATCCAGCAGATACAGTATATGTGGACACTGAATCTTGTTGTTTCAGTGAGGCGCTCCCCAGTCCCCACCATAGGAGGATATGCCCATAGAAAGAAGCAGAACATAAATAAATACATCTATAAAGATTTGTATATGCGCACGCACGCACGCACGCACGCACGCACGCACGCACGCACGCACGCACGCACGCACGCACAATAACAAAAATAGACTATCTACAAATTCGATATATACCTACAATGATTTGTTTTGATTTTGTAGATCAGCCATTTTTTCTATTCAATATACAAAAAACAAAATATATAAGGGTTTAAGTGGTTAAACCTTGCACGTGTGAATAGACGCCTTAACACAATCGGTGCCGGGATTTCTTCCAAAATAACAGCTCGGGGGCCGCACAGATAAGGCCGCTTTTACTCTGTAAAAGCGGCCGCCCCCCCCCCCCCCCCCTTCCAGTCCGGGAAAAAAAAAATCGGTGGAATATTTTTTGCTCGCTTACCTCTAATATTACATTGCTGATGATCGCTCGCGTTCATATTTGGAACGAGAGGCATGTTGAAGTCAGAAATGAAGAGCTTAGTATATCCATCTGATCAAAACCACGGAGGGCGCCCTAGATTAGGAGACACGAGGCATTCTTTATGCAGCGGTAACAGGGAAGTGAACGGCAGCGCGGATGAACGAAGAGCGAAGAGTATGGTGGCCTTGGAGTCCAACTCAAAAAAAAAAAAGAAAAAAATTCAGAATATTCTTCTCTCATCTGATATCAATGCGAATGCGCTAGGACGTGTACATTTTTAACTATTTAATAGCCATTTGTACATACATTCTTGTTATTGTTTTGTGGCATTTTATTTTTGTTATTGTGTGTTTCTTGCTGTTTTTAATCTTGCTCTGTGCAGCACTTTGGAACTATGTTTTGAAAAGCGCTATACAAATAAAGTTCATATCATAACAGACGACGTCACACTGATAAGCAACAGCATGCGCGGATTGCGCGCGCATACCGGCAGCACAAGAACCCTGCCTCTCATAAGATGCAATGGAAAAGTTCTGCACGCACGCACGCACGCACATGTAAAAAAATGCACCATCAAATTTTCAGATGCTGTTTTTCTCCCAGTGTGGAGGAAGAATGATTAGGATTTTGATTGTGATCTCTCGCCCTTGAAATATATAATCCTTGGTTTCTGTTTCTGTGTTTGAACAATAATATCAATTCAAATCAGTTGTCCTCAAAACCATACCTCCAGTCGCTGTCATAAGAACGGGAGGTGTGCTCATGAAGAGCCTGTTTGTCCATGGCTGCACGCGCACCTGCAACCCATCAAGTATAATTTATGCTTCGTCCCGCGATGGTGTCACGCACGCAGACCTCTACGCTCACAACAGTCGCATCCGCGATGCGATGTGCGCTTGTATATCAGTTGTTCTCTGTGCGCAATACTGTTGCGCTTTGAAGTATGAATGTCTCCTAGGGTGCATCTCTCACTAGCCAACACACAAGGAGGTTGAATTAACTTAAACCAGTGCTCCCCAAAACAACAGGTTTGGAGATCTGTTGGGAATTGATTACATGAAACAGTCACCCGTGCGCCCAGTCCCAATGTTGGTAAATAAATAATTGGTCTAATCACTATTGTGATTAGAATCAAAATGATTTTGATTAACTTTTGGACAGTTTTGGTCCATGTCAGCTTAATATTCACTTTGACGTAGTCCTATCCCCACCTTCAATCTAAATTGAAAGTAACATTTCACATCTCCTTTGAGTATTTTTTTAAAATTATTATAATATTTAAAGGAAACTATACTGAAGTATGTTGACGTGTGCCTCAGTTTTGTATGCCGTCCAACAGTATATGATACAAGGTCAGCACCATAGTGTGAAAAGAGCACTTGTGCACTAGCTGTACCTGCATGGTTACTGGAGCCAGGGGAAATCGAGTTTGTGCTGATGGCCCAAGGCAATCATGGAGTTCCTGTTTCTTCCAGGGAGCTCGACTGTTCCCAAATCAGGTCTGTGGGGGAAAAGACACAGGCTTTGATTACTGAGAGACATTGGCATTCTACAGTGTCTCTGATACACATTTGGGCCACTTCAGTGCACAATGAAGCAGCACAACCTTTAGAGAAGACAATTTGAGAGAAATTTGTTGCCATTTTCCGCTCAACCTGACATACGGTATATACAGCAACAATGGTGTCGTTCTCAATTCACTGCTATTAGATGACACTAAACAAAGAGAGCTCTGGGAATATTGAAGTATTCATTCATTGACATAAGGACTATAAAATAAGCCGTGATTTGGAGACAGTCCCAGGTGCAGTTCTGTCTTGGAGAGTGGCGTCTTTTAATGAATGCTGGATGAGAGCCATATCTCACCAGACCACTGTTAAAATCCATGGGGGAATTCTCCTACTCTTCCAGGCATACCTCACGGCTGACACTCCAACCCCCAGCTCTATTAGTCTGGGTCACGGCCAAGCTCTTGGAGACAAGTGCCCTGCTCAGGCTCGGGGAATAGGTTGAAAGGCCAGAGAAAGAACTGTTCTTTCCTGCAGCCCTCCGACTCCCACCAGATTCCAATGTTCTAGAACAACTCAAACAAAGGAATACCACACAACCCCTCTACTGACGACGCACCCATCTTACAGATGAAAATGTCCCAAGAACAATGCAGTTAACATTTTATGCCTCAAATAACCCATTAGTAATTTTTCTCCCTTTTTGCTTTGATTTCTCTGGTTGGGTTTTTGAGAGTCAATCTGTTAAAACAAGTGAGGGAGGTGAGTAGAGTGGTTCAGTGGTTTTGGGCTGTTATCATTTCAGAACCAAAAAAGCAATTAAGAAGTCCGTCCTTCTGATAGTTGAAAAAGATAATGGCATGTATTGTTGAGATGTGAGAGAATTTTTAAATTAGTGTTCATATGTCGGCTACTGTATATAGATGTATTATTCCCTCATAATTTATGTTCACAGTGTAACTAAGTTAGTGTCTACTTGTTTTTCTTCACAATGGCCTATTTATATTCTGCATGATGACAACCTGTAATGTCATTTAATAATAATAATAATAATAATAATACATTTGTATATACCTTTCATAAAGTTACAAAGTATTTGTACTGTACAGTACAATACATAAAAAGCATTTAAGTATACGATATATAATATCATATACGATACCAAAAGTAAGAAACATTTGCCTTCCCAGTTCCCACTATCTCCAGAGAATGCTAATACTTAAATATAAGCAATTTGATACAGATATACAGTGCCACACACACACACACACACACACACACACACACACACACACACACACACACACACACACACACACACACACACACACACACACACACACACACACACACACACACACACACACACACACACACACACACACACACACACACACACACACACACACACACACACACACACACACACACACACACAATCTGTGAGGAATCTCTTTTACATAATGAAGAAATTGGATATTTGGAAACAAAACATGGAAACTTGGCAAACTGCCACAGGCATCACACTAATCTTTCTGTGAAAAGCCACTGTGGTTCTCTGGCAGGGTTTCACAATGTGAAATGTGGGGTAAAGATGTATGCTGCAAAATATGTTAATTTAAGTATTTATTTAGTATAAGTATTTATTTAACTTAAATTAAAGGGGGTCCCCAGATAAAGGATTTACAGTTAAGAAGCAAATGGACCCTTATGTGCCTGTAACATTGAACGTGTACAAGTTGGTTCCATTTGTACACTCTAAGAGTTAAATAAACACTCAGGATCTTACAGTTCAGTAAAAGCCAGGCATGCCAAAGGTGATGAAAGAAGAGATAGTTCTGTGGTTGTGCAGTGGATCTGTGAAATACCCTTTGAAAGCCCAAACATTGAAACTATTGATATTGTAAATTACTACCAAAACCAGAACAACGTACAGAGAAGTGACAAAAGGAAAATGCTGAAAGCATGTCAGATTGGAAACTACAGATTCACAATACATGAGCTCTCTCTTAGTCAAAGAGAGAGCCTGTGTCGTGTACTGTACTTTCACACTTGTATTGTACATCTTTTTTGTATAAAATGACGTCACAGACATTCCGTGCTCAAACGGACAGACAGAGAGACATACACACAAAGCTGTGCATTGGAGCAGCTGCACTGCTCAAAAAAAGAGAAACAAACAGAATAGATATACACAGGGCGATGTATCCTCACCTGTAAAGCTGTGGACAGGACATCTTCAGAGATGGTGAAGTAAGTCCTAGCCTGCTTTGGTTCCTCAGCTTTGTCCTCTTCACCAGGTCTTTAACTCTGCCCCATGTGTGGTTCTCACTCAGCTGCGCACAAAGATGGGGTCGCCAAAATCAGTAAGGTTCATCCTCCAGGGAGCATGAATGCACTCAAGATATCTCCAAATATAATTGCCTAGGAATTTGTTGAGTGCAATTATACATTTTGAATTAATGATGGAGCTAGAGGGAAATGGCCATGGGGTCACCAAAACCGCTATTGGCCATCCTACTGTATGCGGAGCGTGAAGGTGCAAATCAGATCGGCAATCTAGCCTGTAGCTTTTTAGATATCTTGTCTGGGAGAAACAGACTGACACAGTGACATAGTCATAGAGCCCTGCCGCTAGTGGGGCTAAAAATATCTAATAGCACTTGCTACAATCATACCATCTCACCAAAGTAGACAAACCCTGACCTCCAAGTGACACACAAATGAGAAACAGGGAAAACAAACAACCTCTATATCTGATAGTAACTGTGTAAAGCTGCTGAAAATGTTCTTATTCTGCTGAAAACTGTTCTTGTAAATTGAAAGGCGTTTGTAAAGCTTGCAATTTTCTTCTTGTAGACAAGCGACATCGTTGTTCTACAGAATAGGATTTATTCAGAGGAATGTCAGATACATGAAGGAACATCCCACGACTAAACGCAGCAATGCTACCAGCGATACGCACATTCCTTTATAGATGTAATGTACAGCTTTTATCATCCAACAACCTAAATATTTAATTACAGTACATCAGCTATCACTTCCTGCCATTCCCAGAGGTTGAGACTCTCACCGAGGGAGGCTCTCTGGAGTTAAGAAAGGTTTAGGAAAGAAAGTTTATCTATGAAAGTTTATCATTCCACGTGTCAACACTCTGGGCACGCTCTGCTGAGAATAGCAGATCTACAAGCTCACACCGCGTCGTACCATCTGATATTTTTGCCTTTTGACACAGTCATGCGGTGTGAGTCAGATGGGTGGGTGTTCAGTGTGACTCACCCTTCGGTGGGGGATGGAGAGACCCTCGGTGCTGTCAGAGAGGAAGTGTGTCTCTCCCTCCGTGTAGCTCCTTCGGTTCTGACCCCTCCTCCACAGCGGCGCAGCTCCCAAAAGCTGGCATGAACTGGCCAGGTCTGCACCAACGACATGGGGATGTTTATTTTACATTCTCAGGGAAGGTGAAAGCTCTTTTTTATTCTTTTGAACAGGACACTGACCCGAGTTGAGCTGCTGATAAAGTGAGAGGGTCTGTGTGTGTGTGTGTGTGTGTGTGTGTGTGTGTGTGTGTGTGTGTGTGTGTGTGTGTGTACAGTTTTCATGCACATAAAGAAGGGAGTGAGGTCTATTATGACAAATGGTGATGGGAATCAGAGGTCCCAGAGGAGTTCTGCCTGTTTCCCCCTCCCACACACACACACACACGCACGCACGCACGTACGCACGCACACACACACACAGGATTTGACTGTGTATGGAAAGTCAATCCACTCCCCCTGGCTGCCTCTCAACCGGAGGGCCCCCATCAGCTGGGCCCCCCCCCCCCCCCCCATCACCCGTTGCACCCATCAGCCGGGGCCCCCACATCTCTCCTGACTCTTCAACCTCTTCTCCAGATCCAATTTCCCACCCATCAGAGGAAGGAGCACAGAATTCCTGAGTCCACGGGATATTATATGTTCCGTTCGTAAGCAGAATGCCTGGAATTCTGCCTGTGTTCCATACAAGTCATAATTTCACCTTTCTCGTGGGACCACCAAACTGTCAGCCACCACCACCTCCTCAGGCAAAGTGGACCGCTCCAAAAAAACACAACAGTAATAACATTTCAGGGGGCCAACCCTGCCGATCAAATGACCTCCATTGGCTAGAATGGTGTAGCGATGATGACGTGGTAAAGGTCATCACTGAAAAACACAACTGGGGTCGCTTTACGGTCGAGTTGTGAAATGTAAGGCCCTGCAAAAGCTGTTTTAATAAACAAACCCACCCAGATTCATTTCAGTTTAACGCTGGGCAAACACTGTCCCTAAAACGTTAGTGGTTGTGTGTGTGTGTGGGGTGTGGTGGTGGTGGGGGGGGGGGGGGGTGCATGCGTGTGCCACTGGAGCAGGTTATGAGGTGCTAATGAAATTGTAATGTTGTAATGGGATCGACCTTGGGTGGCATGATGTCATAGTGGTTCTCATACCATACTTCAAGCGCTCGCAGGACAATTCCTTCTGATACAGTAGATACAATAGAGGCCACAGGATTTACATTATATTATATAATAATAATGTCTGCCGCCAGACAATGAGTATAATGTACTATCCATTGTGCTACAATGACACATGGGGTTTAATGAGGAAGAGAGACTGCCTGGTAAACCCGGAAGAGAAAGATTATATTTTAAATTATAAACCAGGATTCAACCTACCGAACCTTGCTGGCAACAATGTGGAATATGAGAGCACACTTATGCAACTCTAAATCAGCCAAAATTGCTTGCTGGCGGAAATTATGACTGAATAAGTAGACTTCACGGAACACTTTTGAAACTTTACACTGTTATTATGAACACCTTTCTTCTACCACACCCATCACCTCAAAAATGGAAAGCAGACACTGTGCATATTTAACTGTATAGAGATATATGCTTGATGCAATGGCATCAGCGGCTTACACTACTAACTAACTATTAAGTGGTACTAACACTGCTGCAGATATAATGTCCCACCAGTTACAACACACACCTCTTGTCCTTGACATAAGTGGATGTCGTGTGACCTCAGGAATGGTGGACAGGTCAGAGAGGGTACCGCTGGGTGAGAGACATTCACTCCTGGATTGTCTTTTGTGAACGTCCTGGAAGGCCAGGCAGGCTGCGCCACAGCTACAGTGCTGCTGGAAGAAGTCCTGTACAGAATGACAAAGCAAACAGATCAGTACTGTGGGAAAGGCATTCTGGGACTGCATGAGAGGCTCACCTCGGTTGACCGTGCAGTCTTCTTTTGGGACACAGGTCTGTTGATATAAATTCTTAAGGCCACTAAAAGAGATCTGCATGAGAAACAGATGTTGAACTCGGTCAAGATACAGCTATTCACAAAAATCGGCAGTTGGTGAGTTGAATATTGGCTGAAGCACCGTCTCACTCTGGGTGTTTTCACACTGTCGAAATTTAAATTCTGTCCAAGTTAGCAATTCATTGCCCTTACAGGTCAATTTTTACACTCTCAACTTAAAACCGTATGGCTGCAGCTCAACCTTGTTAAATGAAAATGCCCTGCAGTAAGTTTTAACTTTGTTTTGTTTCTTGCTCACGGGTCAAAAAGAATCCTCCGATGTTACATACTTGGCCGAGGAAGCAAGCATCTGGTAAAAATTCAGAAGCAATGTAGTATGGGCCGCCATGCACTTGCATTTCTTGGCAGTATAAGAGCGCCGGTTTAGTTTTTTAAAGGCCCTGTGATATTTGAGCTTTGCTTTACTGTTTTAAACTTAATTTTGTATATTATTTTCTTACATGTTTTGTTATTGCAAGTGCTGGGCTTGTGTTGTGTTGTAACATACTGTATTGTAATTATAAACTAGTATAAAATACAGTAATTGTGAGTTTATCTCTGTGTGTGTGTGTGTGTGTGTGTGTGTGTGTGTGTGTGTGTGTGTGTGTGTGTGTGTGTGTGTGTGTGTGTGTGTGTGTGTGTGCGCGTGCGTGCGTGCGTGCGTGCGTGCGTGGTCTGACTATTTTCTTAGTACTCTTAGAATACTATTTAAAGTAAAAAACAAAACAACAATAGGATTAACTGAGTCACTTTAGTGCAAAGATGGGTGTGATTAAAGTTCACATCTGTGAATTCTGACTCAAAGGGAACTAAGCATGTCATTTCCACGTAGAACCCCAGAATAGTTCAAACCACACAAGCGGCAATGCTTGATGAGATAAAAGACAGCGAGCAAGATGTTTTTTCCTACTCCATTGTGCAGAATCAGATTTACAATGTCACCCAGGGGGATTATTGGCCGTCTCTACTTGGACCTGCGCGGACACACACGTGACCAACATCTCCAGTACAGTACAGTACAGTACAGTACTACATGCACTGCACGTACAGTACACAAACCACCTGCACAGCTTCTGATTAGGTGAAGTCATTTCCTAACCTTTGCTAAAAGTAACCTCTCTGTACCAGAATTACCTTTCACCTACATAGACACAAGGTCAAAACTAGATTCCAAAACAATGCATCATTTGGTCATCAGCCCACACACACACACACACACACACACACACACACACACACACACACACACACACACACACACACACACACACACACACACACACACACACACACACACACACACACACACACACACACACACACACACACACACACACACACACACACACACACACACACACACACACACACACAGAGAGAGCGATTAGACCGGTCAAGGACCCCCAAATCCTTTGGCTGTGGCGGGCTGCTATTTGAAAAGTTTACGTGCCAGGAACACCCGAGCCCCATACAAGATTTGTGTTGTTAAAATGTTTAAAAAATATTCGAAAGTAGCAGCCACGAGCTTGTAGATCGACTTTTGTCAAAAAGTACAGCATATACAGTAGGGTTAAAGTGGTTAAACTGATTTTAACTTATTATGCTGGAGACCACTCGAGGACCCCTGGGGGTCCCCGGACCCCACTTCGAGAACCACTCCTTTAGACATGCCTGTGCCTGTAAGGCAAGCCCAGGCACTGCCAGGAACCCTGGTCCAGTCCCTGAGCAGGTTGCATAGTGATCAACAAGACTCCCTCTATGGATTGGATGGACCACCCCATCGGTGTGCTTATCCCCTCAGAAGAAAGCCCCGGACAACCTTTTGGGGCTCAGAGGGGGCACCCACACTAGGCCAATGACCCCTGACCTCCCTGCGGAGGATTATGCTGTTAGAAGTATTATCTGTATAGTCAAGGGGCAACAAACATTCTGGGATTCTGGAATGTTCCACCACATACTTCCTGTCCCTCAATGACTGAAGAGACCGCTTTATGAAGCACATAGAAGATCCATGAGTGCAGTGGGGTGCAAGAATTTTCTAAGGATTTGTTATTTTGGGCGTTATGTGATAGCAAAAGAGACAGGAAACTGAGGGAAGAGGGAGAGAAGGAGAAGGAGAGAACTGCTACACAGTTCGCCAGAATCAATCCGGGGATGTTGCAATAATGTAAATGGTAAATGGTGCATTTATATAGCGCCTTTATCCAAGGCGCTTTAAAGAGATTGTGCCACCCATTCACATACACATTCATACACCGATGGCGGCAGAAACCATGCAAGGCACCAACCAGCACATCAGGAGCAATTAGGGGTTCAGTGTCTTGCTCAAGGACACTTCGAAACGAACTCTGGGGGAGCCCGGGTTCGCTGTGACCAGACGAACACCAGCACACAACCAGATATTTATTACTGACTTTGTAAACTTGTATCTGTATCAATGTCATCGTTACAATGTACAGTATTTACTTCATTTTGAACATTGGGCTTCAATGTCTATTATTATGCTGACCTCGTAAGTGTACTCAAAATCGACGAGGATATGTTATCTATGCATGATATTGTGTGTCAGTTTATACAGTTCACCGCCATGTGAAGCATCAACTTCAGTCCTGGTGGTCTACCAGTTTAGAGGTCAGCAAGGTTGTTTAGTCTGAAGGTGGTAAACTGCCTATTGTCTGTCCTCTCTGCCTGGTGAGTATGTGTCCAACTGTGCTTCTGGGGCCGGTGTGAAAGGTGGATGAAGTTTGGCGGACACACATAGGGGAGCTCTGGCTGTCACTATGGCCTATTCACAGACCTTTAGACACGTCCAAGCTGAGCCGCTGTCCCCCTTTTGATGTGCCATGAACGTGTCTCGGCTCGTGGCTTTGCCATTGAGAATGTCACAGCGGGAGAAAGGGGAGAAGCAGCCGGTGTGGTCTGGTGGAAGAGCAGCTAGCGCGCGCGCGCACACACACATGCACACGCACACACACACACACCTCACATTCCTTAGATCTTATCCTATATTATGACTGCAAAAACATCAATGAAAATGGACATTTTATGAATCAAATAAAGGTTTGTCCAATCGATATGGTAGAAATATGTTAATACATAAATACAGTGTAACTGTGGTAGGATTTTGTCTCCCTGCTCTTCTATTGAGACATTTAGATTGTGTCAAAGGTCATGTCTCACCTAGACACAGGATCTGACACGAATTTTGACCTGATGGTCAAGATTCAATTTATCCCCCGAGCAAGCAGGCCGACTATTAGCCCAATGGCATAAAAATGTATCAGCACTTAAACCAGGTTCAAATCTGGGGTAGAAGATAAAAGTTACATAATGCTGCTTTAAAAATGTAAGCCTTATTCTCAAAATGTGTTGCATGTGGAAATATAGCCAATCTACAAGCTCACCAGTCACCATGCTTCGTAATACGACATGTTGTGAGCTTGTAAATAGATTAGCAATTTTCGGGGGAAAAAAACTGTTAATGCCTATAATTACATAGGGATGCCATGTTGAAACTTAGTTGAAAGCGGTTAAAAGCAGTTGTAGAAATAAAATGAAACTGAGCCTTCTTTTCCTCTCTCTCTCCTTCTCTGTCTCTTGCTCTCCGCCTGTCTTTGAATGCTTTGAAGTCGGGAGCTCATGCTGGGTTCACCCACTGCTCCACTGGAAAGCTTTTCCGGCCTCCGGGCCCAAACTGACAAGGCTAGTTTCAGAGCAGGCTATGTGAAACCCCCTGAATGGAGCCGCTCCTGTATTGTGCCAAGACCTTAAAGGAGCAAACAACATGCCTTCTTTACAGGTCCCTGTGTCCAATGTCAATGTCAGTGACAGATGACGAGAACACAATGCAGAGAAAGGCAGAGTCCAAGATGATGGTATCAGATTAAAACGCGACTACACTTATAACATTATTATATAACAATTTGCACAAAGAAAGATTCAACATTATCTTTTAATAGTATGGGAACAATGGATTCAACAAACACTATCTTCAATAGCCACATAGTCGAATGCTTCCCATGAGCTTGTATTAACACTACTCTGACATAGATGACGATTCCAGCAATACATTGTCAAACAACACAAATTAGTAGCGCTTTTATTTGCAGCATGAAGCTAGCAACCTGAGCAAAGCTATATACTATGTTTGAGAACATAAAGTGAGAGGTACACTGGTGGACTATACATACAATGAATAGAATTGTATACAGTAGGTTACTCAGTGTTAACTGTGCAGAATTTGAAATATTTTAATTACACTACTACTGGAATTCTACTAATTTCCTAGAAAGATTTATTTTTATTGGCCATTGTAAATCATCGTTTGACAGGGTCTGTACTTTCCTCCAAGTTCAACTAACATTTCAGTTGTGGAAAATTATGTTCTGATTGCAGTCTAAGAATCATAGGCATACATTTTAAAATATATATATATATAAACATTCCTGCACTCCCTCATTTGCAGAGAGCATTCAATGAACTTGAAAATATTTTTCGTTCTCATATAGGATTTTAGAGATACATGACCTTCTGAGTGAACGATTGATAAAATATATACTCGCGCGCGCGCGCACACACACACACACACACACACACACAAGCGCGCGCGCACGCACGCACGCACACGCACACACACACACACACACACACGGTAATAGTTTATTAACTTAGTGTAGATATGCATCTCTATGTTTGATACCAAATGTGTGGCCCATATGTGCCACCATTCCTCTAGTGGGCTGACACAGCTGTTGTATTAATCAAATACACTTTTAATCCTGTATGACTAACAACCCTTACTACTGATTTTGATTGGCGGGAGGATGGCTGAGTAATGTAATGGTTAGCCATACATAGCTGATGCTGAATAACCTGCATGACAGCTGGTAACAAATCCAAGATCAAAAGCTTCATTCTACCCTACGGCTTTGCACATTTTACATTATTATTTAATTAACATTTCAACCCAGTGCTTTGTTGTGGTCCTTGCTACTGCCTGGGAGAGTGTAGACTACCATGTGCTGTCTCTGATATACATGGAGTCATCAGCCACTTCATCATGGCACCTATACACTAACAGGGTTCTCTAGTGCACTAGCCTCAGGGACCGCATGCGTTTTGTTTTCAAAAGAAAAACAAAACATAGGTTGGTGAACCAAGTAACAGGCAGCCGGCGTCCATTTCCAGAGCTAGTTTGATTTGCCCCTCTATGCCAAGAAAAGCTCAGATACTTTCAGGCTACTATGAAATGAAATGAAATGAAATGATTACTATATTTACCCAGGGTATCTGGGCTAAGCTCAAGAACTTGTTTCCAGCCAGGCCCTGCTCATAGAACATTTCATCGTAGTGGTTCAATGCCTTGTTCAAGGGCACTTCAGCGGTGGTAATTTTAACGTGTCGGACCGCTGATTCGAACTGGCGACCTTCCGGTATCAAGACCGCTCCGCAATCCGTTCGGCCACCGCTGCCTAGTGCAGTGACAAGTACATTCACTAGCGTCCCTCCCACAAACAAAGCCAATTATGTTTATCAGAGCACCTGGAGGACCACTGTGTGGTGGGTGAGTGTTTTAATTACCTCTATAGAGGGTATGCGCATGCATAAAGTGAATGGCAGATCGAGTGGCAAATCGAGTGGCAAAGTGAGTGACAAAGTGAATTTTATGTTGTTTAAAGACATTTAATGCAATCAAGCAATGCAATTCTGTTTGGATATATGGGTTGTCAAGGCCAGAAAATAGTTTTTTGCCACTCAGTAGGCGCATAACTTCCGGGTATGATGATGATGTCACACGCATACCCTCTATACCCCAGTCATCACATCCCCAGTTTGATGTTCATTTTAAAATATGGCGCACACACACACCTCTTTGGTCTTGGTCATCCTGCCATCCTTCTCCTGGCCACAGATCTGTCTCTGCAGTCGTAGGTTGGTCTCCTGGAGTTGACCAATCTTCTCAATGAGTTGGCAGATGTGCTCCAGGTAGCCCAGACCTGAGCCCAGAGGGTTGGAGCCAGCCTGATGTACCTGGAGGATCAACAGAAATAGTATTCATCAAAAACAGCAGAAGTCTATACAGGCCATGACCCCCAGGCCCCCAAAAAAATGTAATTGGGGAAGATTTAGTTTGACTCGTTTCCACACATAAATATAATGGCTGATTCATTTTTGCTTTTCATAATTGTTTGCCTCTTTCTAAAGTCATATTTATTTGGTTAATGTTTGACAAGTTTTGTACTTTGAATGCAGTAATGGTCTTTTTTCATTTATTTATTTTTTATATTAAAAAGGTCTTAAAAGCCCTTAAATTGTCACTTCATTGTTAGCCTCTGGGACCGCAGTCCACAAGCCGGAAAAGTGGCATAGGAGTGGGAGCGAACCTTCTATTTTGCTAACAGCTAACCCATAACAGTGCAGATTTGGTGACGTCAGTGTTCTCCAGGAGAGGAGGGGGTGGTGCACAGATCTGACAGATTTATCACCAAAGACATTTGATATTTTCACAAAAGAAATTAGATTGAAAGATCACATTGATTGTCCTTGGTAGAAGTCGTAAAGTTCAATAATGTAGTATTTGTAAAATAGTGTGGCTTTAAATAAATGATCTGATTATCATAATGTTGACTGGTTCTAATGCTCTTGAATACCGTATTCATTGGATTGCCTGTCAGCAAAGAGGTCACTGGTGGGTAATGTAATCCTTTTTACAAGGAAACAGGTAGCTTGAGTAAGACTGGTGACAGGTTAATGGTACTGTAAATCCACTATGATGGGGGTATTATAGCAATGTCTCTCCCATAATCCCTAATCCTCAAACTGTCCCCACCTCAAAAGGTTGAGAACCCCTGATTTACACGAATGATACAGACCTGTAAGGGTCCATTTGGTCCTAAATATCGACCCTTTAGCTGGGGAAACCCCTCCCTGGGGATCTGTACAATGGACTACAAATCTAAAAGCATGAGCTTTCAAATTTGTTTCCATACTTTTTTTCTATACTTAGTAAAACGGATCTGAGTTGGCACTGTACTAGGTGTGCTCTTTTTTCCCTCTACACCAAATCTCTTCAGCGAAAATAGATGAACTTCAAGCTCACATCGTGAGCAACGTTACATCAAGCATTCATTTGTGAGCTTGTTCCCAGGGACGCTAGGGCTCAAGTGGTTAAAGTGCTTGAAGAAATTTCACCTACTTGGGATGGTATAGGATGAAAGTAGTTGTACTCTGCCATACGACAAAGTATAAATCAGGCTTTAGTCTGTTCTTACTGGGATGATGTATGGCTTTTAAAAACAGTTAAGGTGGTTGCACACTGGACGCGTTTTTCGGAAAACCAATGGAGAAGCGCAGCTAAAAATCCGAAGGCTAAGGCTAAATCTCTTATCTGTCTCTCTTCATGCTAACATTGACCAGAGGGTTGAAGAATGAAAGCAATTAACCTCATCCTGACTTCATTACATAATCGTGACATGTCAGCATCAATTATGTACAGTTTCACTTGTGGTCTTTCTGATTAATTGTCGGGGAGTATGTTCTCCACGTTCCCATGGTAGAAATTGAGATATTTTACACAAACAAATGTCATAGGATCTATGGGTAGCTTCACTTACAGGATAACATATGATATGTTGCCATTGAGAGGAATGTTATTGCAGTCAGGTTAGATTTAGAAAAGATAGTCTGCAATATCTTCTTGGAAAGACTTGGTTACGACGTCCATGATAAATCATAACAAGGTAAAGGAAAAGTTTAAAGTGTCTTTAGGGGTGGGCAGGCAGTGAAAGTCACTTTCTGTTTAACGTCAAATGTGTTGCTGAGAATTAATTTAAGGTTTTTCTTCATTAATGTATTTGCTCTGGGGTGTAGTGGCGTGCCATGGCTTGCCCGGAAGGTGCAGATGTTCATCTTTTTCAGAAATACAAAAAAGGAAATTTTGAGCAAATATTTACACAATCATCAACATTCCAAAAAGTGTCCCAACAAAAGCAGGATGTGAGCTCAAGTCGGGGTCTCGCACCCTCCTTCCCCCCTTCCAGCAGCCCTTTCCCGTGCCACTGGCTGTGAAACTCCAGTGAGGGAGCTGGCACTCTGGTGGACAGGCTGGACAAACAATAGGACAGCAGCCACAACAGCATGGCGGTCTGACATCACTCATTTCCTCTGACGGAGAAAGAAGATACCACATCACACGCTTGACCGGGATCCATTTCCCACCTTGACATTTTTATCGCCTCTTATCTTTCTTTCACGCAGCAGTTTCTGTATTTGATATTACCTGTAATAACCTGTAGCCTGAGAGTACTAATTTAACTCAGACGGTACAAATGTTACATTTAAATTTAAATTAATGGATAAATGAACACTGAGGTGTTTATTGTGTATTTTTTCAGTTTCATTGGAGCTTGAGACAAATGTTGCTCACAGTAAATATAATCACTTAAAGCCTCTATACTATAAAATTGACCCGTTTTGCAACTGTACATGATACGCTCTCTTTTTTCCACTCTAAGGCTAAAAAGAAATGGGCATTTATGGCCTGGAAAAATGATGTTAAAATTCGTAATTTAGGAATAAAAGAGTGCTCCTCAATTGACCATCTCCAAGTTGGATTTGGTAACTGATCAAACAGGTGGACAGTACAGACACTGTACAGACACAGAACAGACACTGTAAACAGTAGGCTAATGTAGTTTATGGGCAGCATAATTGAGATAAACGGGTATTCCTCCTTCCAGGAGATGACAGATGTTCTTCGGGGTAGTTAGTCACGAGAGGCCACTGGCCGTTAGTTATTAGTGGCCTTCCTGGCAGAGATGGTGATGGTGATTGGGTGGGGTGGGCCGATCTTATCAGTTCACCCAAGGCCCCTTAGAGACCCCTGTGGGCACGACGACAGGGCCAGATCGTGGAAGAGAGTCTTGGGGGTCCGGGAATGCCCCCTTTTCGCGTGCAAAAACCCATTTTGAATGATGCACACGCCAAAAAAAACACTAACATCCACACGCCCCGTTTCCCTTCCTCTGAATTTCCGCTGTCACTGTGAGTGAAAGGACAACAATGTGTTAAACGTGGGAATGACCTGGGTGACGAGGAAGTGGGTGCCTCTGAGTCCCACTTAGTACTTACACAGTCTTCAAGCATTCTTCTTTGTCGCTGTTAAATTTATAACCACTTGGAATGCGATATTGTAAAAGAAAGATGTTTTTCAATGAGCAAGCTATAAAGATTTATTTTGTGAGAATGCTTTTTCTTTCTTCTTCCAGCAACTGGGGATAAATCAAAAACAGTTGCGAATTCCTTCGCTGTGTCGCCATGGTTTTCTCTTTTAATTTATTCTCCATCATATCAAATAAATATAAGAATGATAAGGCAAATGATAGCCAAAATCACTATGGAAAACTACGGCCTCCTTTGGCCATTGCTTCTAGATGTTTCCAGCACCTTCTGCATCCAAAATACTTTCCTAAACATGACAGTGTTGGAAAGGAATGAAGCACCAGATGTGGGGTGCGCACATAGATAGAGAGAAAGGTACGTGCAGTACTCGTACACACGTTCTCCTAGCCAGGCTCTGTTTTTATTTATTTTCTCTATATACAATCTGGCGAGTGAAGATAGTGCGCTTGCACTCGCTTTCTCTACAGTCGATCTTTGAAAGCAACCAATGGGGAGCACACTACATGCACGGGTGTGCTTTTTTGTGATGATTTGTTTTCTTTCTGATTTGACGGAAAGAGACTTATCTACTGATTTATTTGAGGGAAGCGTGAAACAACGTAGAAGCACATTCAGTTACCCATTTCAGTTGCTCACATCTGACACCTCGCGTGATATCTGCTCATAACGTGCAGTGTAATAATAGTATTTGAATATTAGACCACATGGATGCCTACTATGAAGGTCAAATTACGCACCTATAACAGTTGCACCACTACGAGTGTAAGGAGTGAACCCCATCATGAGGCTCGCACACCAGCGCTGTGCATGTTCATACGTTACTGCTGAGGAATTCAAAACAAGTCACAATCACAATTTCAAAAGAATATCCAGGCTTTGTTTTTTAATTGGACCATATTTCACACTGCACTGATGAGGGAAGTATGCTTTGAATACCCAGTGGTTTCCCAAATGCGGATACAGACGCTGCAGATCACATGGAGGGCTAAACAAGTCCATATGATCCGCGCTATTTTCCTGACGTTAGAAATACATCTGCTATGTGCCGTACAGCTCCATCTCTGAGCCATCATCATATTTTATGCGGCCAGGCTGTGTTTTGTTGTTAAGGCAACATATTTTGTTTGACAGGCAACTAAGTAACTGCCAAAGCAAGGTCACTACTGTGTGTTCATCTTGCTCATAAAAACTGCAGAGAAATATGGAAAGAAAAAAATAGATGGAATGAAGTGAAGGGGAAAAGCCCTTGATGTTCGCTTAAAAAAGGTTCCTTCTTCCTTGGACCACTGAGATTCATTTTAGCAGGCAAAGGAATTACATTATTAGCTGTGGTGACAAGTGACTATAACGGACGGCTACCTGCCTGTCAGCAATGTACCCCTAAAGAAGGCTGAGGTGGGCCCCCTAAAAAACGCCACTGCTCGCAGTTCCCTCACAGAGGCCCCAGACATCTATAAAAGGGCCTTTATCTGGGTAAATATGCGAGTAATTTGAGCTATTTGACACCTGTTTGATGCGTCTAGGTAGGCCGCCAAGATTTGGGCTTGGAGAGCAGGCAGGGCGCAGATGAGAGAGGGGCCGCTGGTCGGCGACAATATCGCCACAGCAATCTTCACAGTCACTCAGCACAGATGAACAGGTGCTGCATGACATGCGGGTGCAGGGGAAAGCGACCTCGCACTGTAACGCATGCCCTCTCCACCTTTCCTCCTCTGCCCACATGTAGCAGATTCTCGTGTTTTGGTTCACCCGATCCGTCGGCAAGGATGAAAGCTATGTCTTCGGTGGGGTCTCTTTGAACGCAACGTTGTTGTGAAAGGTCTTCAAGGGGAGAGATGGAGAGGATGTGTTGAGATATCTAGATATCTGCTTTGAAGTACAGTAGGGCTAGGTTAGGGAATTTAACCCCCTTCTTATTCAATGGCATGGTACTGAAGGGAAGTGTACGTTATGCTAGAACTATCAAGCTCTCTCTTTGTCAAACATTTTTTATTTTTTTCATTGTTTAGGATATGATCATGTAATTTCATTATCGGTGCTCTGAGAAATCGCTGAAAGGTCATCAAGGTCATCACAAGAAGAACACCACTTTCTACTCAACAATGAAAAGGTTCATTTTTGGTTAAAAGGAAATTAATCATCGACAATCTGGGGGTGTGGAGGCGCAGCCAGTTAGTGCGCCACCAATCATGTGCTTCTTGTGTGTCCTGACGACCCAAGCAAGATTGTAATATATCACACCCACTCCCTTTGCCCTTGTTTTTTAGTCTCTCTACACTCTCCTATCTTAAATACTATAAAGCATACAACATTATGCCAAAATAAATTCTACTTTGTTCCAGTTCCAAATAATGTAGTTATATTTTTATATGCATTAAAGGAGGACAAGCCTTTTGTTAGCATGATTTCCATCATAAAAAGCTGATAAATCCCACCACAGTCTAAAACAACAGCAGGTATTCATATGGTGAAAAACAAAAAAAGTCTGTATCAAATTCATATGCTAACAGTTCTCTGTAACGAAAGACTTAACTGAGGCGTGAGGGTGATGCTTTCAGGACATCAAACAGGTGATTATGACAACCCGTACAGCTGTCAGGTGCACTTCTCT
Organism: Electrona antarctica; assembly: GCF_951216825.1. NCBI lineage: Eukaryota > Metazoa > Chordata > Actinopteri > Myctophiformes > Myctophidae > Electrona > Electrona antarctica. Next base: position 12,041,999 of record NC_136791.1, read on the forward strand.
TAGAACCCACTGTTTCTTTTTCCAGTTCAGACATGAAGAAGCCAGATGTCTATATTTTCACCCCATGAGATGAATGAAAATCACGGGTCTTTTACTATCAAGCTTTGATTAGGGAACATGCTGCTACTGCCGGCATGAATGAGTACAGTCGCTTTATTGTCATGCCCTCTGGGAACAAGCAGCAGGTCTGAGACTGATAATATAACTCGTCTCAAATTAAGCCACATTTTATACAATTTTATATTATACATCGTTCGACAGTGTCCCGCAAAAGTAACGAGAAATTTGGAAAAATAAATTACAAGTCCAAAATAGGGACGCCTGGTTTGGTTTAAAGCATTTTGTTCTGAGGTGGCAATACTGAAGAAAATATCCAATTATTTCAGGCTCTTTGCTTGTAATCATACCCTGAAATAAACTGCGGGGAATACATCGACTCCCATAATCTTATTTTGCTAGCAATGAGATAATTAGCTGGTGACATAAGCTGGGAAGAGTTGGTAATTATAGATAATGACAGAGGTCCTAAAATATCTTTGCTGTTCACCCAAAAGGGCTTTCCTCAAGTCAAGTCCCTGCCACTTTGTAGGAAATCCGAATAGCCCTATCCAATTGCCCTTGGGCAACAACATTGTAACTAAGCACTGTGATACAATAACACTGTGACGTCCTGTGTGACGACGTGGAGCAATTAGCAATAGTTTATAAGCGGTTTAAATGTCTTTGTATCCATTTGAAGATCTGCATCATGATCTGGGCGAATCGCATTTTTTTAATTATCACTTTGAAGTATCTGATTTATCTTACCATTTATGGTAAGTGAGATCAAATAAAATAAATAAATAAAAAACAATTCACAGTACAAAAGAACCACATCAGTGATTTAAGCAGACTGAAAGTTTTAGAAGTCCCTCCAAACAGGCCCTAATTTTTTTATGGGCTGTTACATAAGTGTGTAAATAAGACATGGGAAGCATCTGCATATTTGCAAGCTAGCTCTGGTCCATAGCCTTCTACTGCTTCTACGATTCTGCCCTGCAGTATAAGGCTATGGGACTTTCGGTTTTAAATCTCAAATCGAAATCAGACCAGCCTCTCCTCTTTAGTGGAAATCTCACGAACGTTTGACCTACTCACCAATACAAAGACGGGTTGTGTCAATAGAAAGCCTACTTTCCTTAGTGGACGCACTCTGAGCCCCCCACCACACATATAAACGGTACCTTTTGGCCAAAAAGTGATTTTGTTTCCACCGGGAAAAAAATACTTTTAGTTACTCCAATGCGCCCTCTACCGATATTGCCCAGAGAACTGCCTCATAGAGAATATTTTTCCTCCGGTGAAAAAAAATCCCTTTCTGGCCAAAAAGTACCGTTTATACGTGTGGTGGGGGGCTCAGAGTGCGTCCACTAAGGAAAGTAGGCTTTCTAATGACACAACCCTTTGTTTTGGTGAGTAGCAAAAACGTTCTTTTAAAATACGCTAAAGAGGAGAGGCTGGTCTGATTTCGATTTGAGATTTAAAACTGAAAGTCCCATAGCCTTATACTGCAGGGCAGAATGGTAGAAGCAGTAGAAGGCTATGGACCAGAGCTATTTGCAAGCAAGCATTTTGAGTAAACATGTTAAGACAAACAGTTCTCACCTCACTGATTCTGCAGCATTCCTCCATGTATTCCTCCAGGCTGTCACTGGTGGTGCTTTTTCTCAGGGGCTGCTCCTCAAACCCAGCTCCCGTCGAGTCATCAGAGGCCCCCACTGAGCATCGGCTGCTAGGCCTGCTGTGCTCCGAGCAAGCCCGTTCAGTCAAATTATTATTTTCCTCAACCTGTTCCGAGTTCTCTATATTTGTTTCAGTGGTGTCTCCCAAAGCTCTGTACTGGGCCTCACCCTCGGCTATGTGCAGTTCTACCCTCTCAGGGGAGCAGGGTTCCACTGACTTGACAAGCGCACCGTCCTGAGCGTCAGACGTCGTACATGGAGGATTATCATTCGAGTTCCCCGTCTCTGCAGTGTCAGAGTCCTGTTGGTGTGTGTGTAGTGTGTCGGGTATCATGTCACCATTGTTCAAGTGGCAGGAGTCGCAGGAGGACTCTCGACTGTGAACCACGAAACTCTGCTCAGAGCCTGTTGGCGTTGAGGGAGAGTTAGCTCCACTGGGAAGTTCCACCCCAGAGTCCTCCGACTCAAACTTGTACAGCCGAGGCAGCTGGGAGTCCGAGAACATGGCTGCCAGGTAGTCCCTGCTGGTTTCCATCAAAGGCTCGGAGGCTTTGGTGGGTTCTGAGATGTCCTGCTCACAGGCCGACACGGTGGAGATCGTAGACACAGAGTCATCCAACATCAGGAGCTTCTCATGAACGTTGTTGAAGAGTTTCATTTTGGTAAGCACGACCTCACTGTCCAGCACCATGTCCCCTTTCCCTGTGAAGAGCAGAGAGAGAAAACAGAAATGTACTTACATGTACACCCTATTGCATACATTACATGGGTTGTCAGTTTGCACAGTTTCGACTCAAGTATCTCAAGTTTCCTTGAATTATCCACAATGAAATGAAAGACCTCGAAATACCTGTGTTTGAGCCAAAATTAATTTTGCCATGTCACAGAATCTTCCCATGGCATTCAGTATCATCATCACTGTCATTATAAGCATGTTAGCCCGTAAAAGATATGTTGAGAACAAAACAATGAACTGTAACAGTTCAGGGACATTAAACATGCCCTAGCCTGTTTTATGAGGGGGCTGATCGTGTGCCTCTTCCAACGGATTCACGGTTGCATGTTTGTCCAATTCTTTTGACCATAAGTGACACTGGTGTACTAGAAAAATATACATCTACAGTTGGAGGCCATCGATATTGTCCTTTTCTTTTTGCTGAGGTTTGCGTGATCTGCGCAAAAGGACAGTTAACCCATTTTGGGCGGGAACCCCTTTTGGTGTTTTAAACATTGTTATAATTTAGCTATTGAAAAATAGCAGATCTACAAGCTCATAGCGCGCCACCGAGTGGCGCGCTACGAGCTTGTAGGTCTGCTATTTTTGAAAAATCGTGAAAATATTTATTTCAGAAAACTGGAGGATTTAGAAGGAATTTTTATAAATTTTGAGGTCAGGCCTAAATGGGTCAAATGATAAGGGACAATATCGGTGGCACCCAACTGTACATCTAGAGTCCAGAGTCAGCCAAGTATCCACTGCTGAAACCTGAGGATTTACACTTAAGGCTATAACAATCCTGCATTCTTTGCCTCGGGGGCACAAATATACGGCAGGACACACACTAACTGTCAGTGTCCCCAATAATACCTGACTGTCCTTTGATCTAGAGCTCCAGTTAATACCATTAGAGGGAGCAGTCATATGTGTCCTCTCCTCTTACTCGCTGCAGGCAATCTGATAGGCTCCCTGTCAATCAAATATTCATTCTTTCCTTTTCCAAACTTTTCGAAGTTCAAGAAAAGAAAATTTTCCCTGGGAAAAATCCTGGGGTTCTGATTAAACAACGACGTATTATTTATTTAAGTCTAATGGGGCATACTAATAAACATAGCTCTTCTGGAATAAGGTAACCCCAGTCCGTTTGATCACACCTCAACAATAGAGGAGGTTTGGCGACTTCCTGCTGGTTGAATCGGAGATCGCGCCAAGCCAAATTTGAGATTAAAAAAAATGTCTTTGAAGTTATAAGTCCTGCACTTTCATCCTCTGTTGAGGGGAACTTTAGAAAGGAGAGTTCTTTTTGCAGGGAATGTTCTGGAAATCATGTTGTGGGAATTTGAATGGGATGAGAGAGTATTTGGATTATTGCTAGTTGGGCCCTGGAAAGCAACAGCAGGAGAAGGAGTTGTGGTTGGGGGATTTGTGTATGTGTAAACACTCTGGGTAGAATATATTCCTTGTAGTTTAAATGAGGCACTGAGGCAGGCGGATGTTGTGATTATGAGGGGAGTTGGCACACAGTAAATGATGAATGATTTGTTGGAGAAGTTAATTAACAGAAACTCTCAGGATAGCCCCACTGTCCTCTGATTGGCAGGAAATGACCTCACCGGGTTCAATAAACTACACAGCTTTGAATGGATGGGCGGTTTTGATTCAGTAATAATATCCTGTGGCGAAATACCTGAAGCAAATAATATTACATTACATTTCAAAGCAGCAAACTGTAGCGACGGACATCTTTAGGATATAGGATTACATACTGTTTTAGTTCTCATCAATCAGAATCTCTTGATTTGATTTCAAAGTCAATAACAAAACAGAGGTGCGGCCATGTTTTCCCACTGGGTCGGACACAAAAACAATCCCTGCTGTGATAACAGTGTTGTTGGATAGGCCTTAACACCTCTGCCAAAATAATGATAGGACTGTGGGGTCTGGTTGGGAAATAACGGGTTGGGGTCTGGATCGAGTCTTATCCCATTCCAAGCACGGACAGTGTTTTCCCAGAGTGGTTCAAGGTAGCACTGTGGCCACAACACACTTCAAAGGAGTTTCGACACAAACTGCACTTTTCCAACTATGCTAGGAAAAGATTAAATTGCATACTGGTGTAGAACTCATGTCGCAGGATAATCTACAAATACATCCGTTTAACACTTTTAGACCACAACAGACTTTTTGGAGACAATTTACTGTAACAGGTGTGTTTATTTGTTATATGGTTGTACTTTGAGTTACATCCCTGTTGCTTTATTTCCATATGGAGACGATGCTGCGCACATATTTATTTTCAAATGAAGTCTGGCCACTGTGAGGTGCCACTGTAAATATGCATCTCTGTGTTGATTTTATTAGACAACACCACTAATTGGTTTTCATTTAAACTAATTGCATGTGGTGAGGTACCACACACTGTGTGAGTACAGTGTGACTCACTGTATTGCTGTGTGACATACATTTGTCTCATCATCATCATCAGTCCTATGCGTCTGATGCTGCAGTACTGTACATGTGGAATACATCACAACGGATTAACTCGATTTAATGCTTCTCACAGCTAAAATATTTTTCAGCAGAGGCTAGAGAACCCATTTCCTGTTTGCACTGAATGCAGAAATCTGTTGCTTTCAGCTATGTATGCTTTAGTTTATGGTGAGCATTGGGGTAGACAAAAAAACACAACCACCGCCAAATCAACCATTGTTTACAGCGATTACCTCACAGCAGGCAGTGAATGAGCAAGCTCATTGTGTGTTTATTCTTGAGGTAACCCAAGTCATTCTTCACTGCCTCTTGAGAAATACCTCTTAACAGCACTAAAAGCCAAAGAATGATGTAACTAACTTCTCTGAATAGAGCCTGCCCACATCCAAACAATAGTAGTGAAATGCAAAATACAAATAGGTCTAGCTATATATCCCAAGTTATATAAGTATACACTGTCCATTGCCATTTGCCACTCTTCATTATTCCACTCTCAAAACATGAACAACTTCAGAAAGTACTTTCCAACGATGAGGTACAAAGCGATAGAGCACGTAGAACAAAATGCCAAGCATAAGCCAGGCTACAAGGATACTGTGCTGTGAATGTGAAGAACTAATTTAAACACATTTGTAACAGAAAGGCACCCTGATAAGACTGTAAGCCCAAAGGAGAGGTGTGAAGCCTTAAAGCCCATGTCCACCCTCTTCAACTGTATGGCACACATAATTGTCTGCATCAAGTCCGTCTGCGGTTAGTCATGTGTTATCAGTGCTGGGCTAATGAGAAGTGTTGTGTATCACCCAGTGACTGGTGATAAAATAAGGAGGGTTCAAGAGCAGGACTGATAGCCCACTGTACAATGTCTGCCACATATATACAGTAGTTAGCGGTGGAATTTAAACATAATGCTATACAAATACATGCTGTCAAGGATGGCAGTATTATAGTAGACAAATACAATATACAATGTGTTCCTTTGAACGGTTCAAATTGAACCTAAATTAAATTGTCAATTTAAAGTTTGAAGACACCTGCAGGTATTCAGTCTATAAACATAGGTCATTTTAACATTGTGGTGAATGACGTTAGTATGCATTATCAGATTTGATTACACGGCTTGGTTGAATGCTTGATTCTGATTGGTCAATCGCTGAATTCAGTGGTAAGCAAAGCAAAGTTCTTTGTTTACCCAGGGTGAATGGACTAAGCTCGACGAACTTGTTTACAGCTAGACCCTGCTCATAGAACATTTCATGGTAGGGGTTCAATGCCTTGCTCAAGGGCACTTCAGCGGTGGTAATTTTAACGTGCCGGTCTGGGGATACGAACTGGCGACCTTCCGATAACAAGACCGCTCCGCAAACCGTTCGGCCACCGCTGCCCCGCTGTGTTATTTCTGGATAACACACCGCTCTGCTCTATAACAGACCGCTGTCTAATCAAAGCCTTAGAGCACCTGATGCGCCCGCTTGATTTACTGCTGCATCCAACATGACAGCCATGTAAACACACACACAGTCATTTACAGCTAAATATTGCTCTCAAAAATGTTTTTGAAAACATTTGAAGCGAGAAATAGACGATGTAGTACCCAAAAATGTATTCTATTTGATCAACTGCACTTCCTTGTTTTCCGGCTGTGCTGTAGCTGGGCAGACAGCCAGCGCGACACTGGAATACTTTAATTACCGTAAGCAAGGAAATACCTTGTTGTCTCCACCAGGCCGAATGCATGGGGAGAGCACTTTATTCATTTATTAATCAATGTATTAATGTATGTATTAAGTAGCCGTGTAATAAGCGGGATAATGCATGGCTAGCCATGCATTATATGTCCCTTATATGTTTGCCAATTTGCAGTGAACGCATAGTTGTTTCTCCACAATACCAGTAATTGAGAACGCTGTCGGCCAGTGTGCTTGAAGGTAGTGGTGAAAAGTAACTCAAGTACTGAACTTTTACTTTACATGAGCATTTTGAACGTAGGCCTTACTTGTAACAGAGTATTTCTACATTGTGGTATTGCTACTTCTACTTAAGTACTTCTTCCATCGATGCTTGTAGGTCAGTCAATTAAAGTCAGCAAGCATACTTTTGCAGAAAAGTGAGACGCATCGTCAAAGTGCCAAGGCCCCAAACACTAGGACAAAGAGTACGTTTGATGGTTGTTGGTGGCATGCTTTCATCAGGTCATTGTTCACGAACAAAAGTCAATCTGCATTCTAAATCCCCATGGATTTTTCATTTAACAACCTGTAGACCTGGCTGCCCTCACGGGAGAGATCAAACAGGACCTCGCCAAGCACCACGCAGCCTGGAATCTCAATAATGTAATATATTGTAAAGTACCTTGCCAGGACTATGATGGGACATACAAACAACAGAATGTAGGTCACTCACGGCTATCTTAAACGGATATGAAATGGATGGGGAGTTTGTTTGTTTATTTCTTTCTTTCTTTCTCTATAAATCATAAATCATTTCTTACCACACTCTAAACTAAATTATTTGTCACCCAGCAGTTACAGTGATGTACAGTACTGTAGGTGTATTCTGTTTCATTTAGTTTGCCTCATTCCGGACAGTACACATATTCCATTCCATAGTTCTATTATTCATAATGAATCAATCATATGGTGGTTGGGAAAATCTTCCATCATTGGATTGATTAGTCTTCTTCTCCTGATTAAGATTATCATTATTGTTAACCCATTATAGGCGGGAACCCCTTTTTGTAACCCTACCCTTCTGGACGGGAACCCCTTTTGGGGTTCTGAATCTGTACAGTATTCACAATTTAGTTTGGGTTTTGAGTTTTTCAGAAACCTTAGGTCAGGATTTAGAGGGCGTTTTTAGAATCAGCCTCAGTCCAAAATGGGTTTTAAAAGCAAACTGATCTGATTTTCAGTGACAACACACCCCAAGAATTTCTGTTCAACACCAAGAATGTGTGGAAGAGGGGAAAAAAAGATAGAATAGAATCTGAACACCCTGTAATTAATTAAGGGCAAAATGACAGCAGAATGTTCCTTGGAGGAATAAACTCAAGTTGATCTCTTCATTCCATTGCTACCTCCTCAATTCTTCCACACACTGCAGGAAGACGTAGGCTACGCAGTGTCTTTTACTTACAGTTAGATATGTCCCGATACTGTATCGGTATCGGGAAAAGTATCGGATCGGCCCTTTTTTGTCATATCGGGGTCATATCGGTATCGGCGAATATGCCAGTCTACCCACCGTTCCGACACAGGGATAAGGGGTTGACACTATGGCAGGTAAATGAAATGTTGGGACATTGCCCAAACTGCAAGTGCACATATGAGTGAGGAGTCACAACACAACACGAGATATATAGCTAGATAGCTATAAACATGAGATCAAAACACTGGTATCGGTATTCGGTATCGGCTAACACAGAAATTGAGGTATCAGGATCGGATCGGATCGGAAGCGAAAAAAGTGTAAGTAAGTGGTTAATGTATGGTTTGTTTTAATAATGTAAGCAACTTGTAACTAAAGCTGTCAAATAATTGTAAAAAGTACAATATATGCCTCTTATGTACCTGTACACAAGATGGAACAATAAAGTACAACATTGAACCTTGAACCTCTGAGATGTAGTGGAGTAGTTCAAGTATGAAAAAACTTGAGTACAGAACTTGAGTACTTTCCAAAACTGTTTCCACAAACGTATTCTGTGACAGTCTTTTCCTGTGCATCACAGGTAGACAATAAGGAGACGGGGTTGACTTTAATTACACACTGCAATCACCTTGTCAACCCAGCTGTGTAATCTGACATTCTGCCATTGTGATACAATCCCTTAATTCCCCGCAGTCACTTCCACGCCATCGGCAACAACTGCACAGGTGTCGTCAGACTCGTCACTGTCATCATCCGCACCAAACAACACAAACAGATATCCTGTCCTGTGTAATTGTCTGCGCTGGCTGAGTCAGCCTATTTCCAGTCTCTGTCTGACTAAAACCCACAACATATAATTACCAATGGTCCACCCCCAACCCACCCAACCCCCCGCCACCCCCCAACGACTCATCCTAAGCTTCAGGTCTGTCTGTAAAAAAAAAAAAACGCTCAGCCATTTCCCATAATATTAATTTCACATTCCAGACACTGCTAATGTCACCATTCAAGTGAGCCAAATACTTTTCCCCCTGGAAAGCGGGCAGCTCAGTGATTTCAAGAATGGGGAGTTTTAGTAAAGTCGGTGGATTGCCCTGTTGCCCTCCCAGATGCTTTGAGCCCTGGTCCACTGAAAGAACAAAGGCCTAAGCTGCCTGGAAGGCTGTCACTCCCTCACAGAGGGAAAACAGCACCTGTGCCAGGGGACTGCCAGAGGCTAACGGGTAGGGTATGCATATCCCCTCCTCTCGTGTGCGCACATGCGTGCGTGTGTGCATGCAGGTGCATGTGTGTGTGTGTGTGTGCACACTGAACAGCATCTAAATCATTCTCCTGAACAGGCCAAGGTGTTGTACGTGACAATAAGTAGGTGGTACTGTACTCCTGGATGTCTTCATAGAGTTTATGAATATAGGTTTTAACTCCTGCAGCAGGTGTGTACTGCTGCCTAATACCCATCTCTAAAGCAAAAGGCAGGTTTAGGGACGTCCGCGAGTCCTGGAGCCAAGGCAAGCATAAGCCCTGGGGCTAAACTGTTAGCTTAGTTGGCCCCTCGGTTCCTGAGTGGAAAGGTCAAAAACAGGCCACAACATGTTGGCTATTTTTACGGCCAAAGGGGATTATTGGTATGTCAGCTCCCTGTTAGAAGTTTGGGGTTTTCGCTGGTGAAGACTACTGGCCACTAGTCCTACTGTACTGTACTATGGTATGCTAGCTAGTGCAAGGCTGCAAGCTGGCCACCAGAACAAGTGGAACTCGTGTGGTGGTGGAAATACTAAGGGATTAACCACCATTTGTCTGGTAACGATTTAAAACCCTTCGATTAGTTTGCCTGAGTACCCCAGGTTGAAACCTTCTTATTTCAACACCAAATCTCTCCACCCCAAAATAGGGATGCTAGAGTTCATGTGGTTAACTTTAACTTCTATGATAAAATAAGAAGCAATTTTATGACAAGCTTCACAAGTGATATAATACAATAATAACCCCCAAACTGAGATTGTAGATGTAGACCATTCATACACATTGAGTCTTAGAACCAGCAATCAACAGGGCTTCCAAAACAAAGTAGCATCATTTGCTTGTGCCCCAAGGTGCCAGAGCATCTCAGGTGACACAGACCAGATGTCCTGTCTGATGAGGTGTAACATACCACCATACACCTTCTCCCTGTCCCCCTGTCCTCCATCTCTCACTCATCCCTGAAAACGCCTGGAGAAGCAGCATACCTCGCAAGTCCCATACATTGCTCAGCTGAGATTGTCTGTTTCCATCTCTTCCCTGACCATGGCGTTGTCAGACCCATGGACGCTTCCCAGACTCCCCGTCTATCAATGCAAGCTAACGGGGCCTGCGACCCCGGCCTCTCCTATCAGACAACATTGCGATAAGGCAAGAATGTGCAGGAGCGCTGTAACTCAAGTCAAGAAGGCTCCTTCGGGCTAATTTCCCCCGACAGCTTGTAGTTTACTCTACTCCAAAATATATTAAAAACAGACTTTTTCCTAGAACTGTTTTCAACTTGACACTGTGCAAGCCCTGAAGCTAATATTTGCCTCTAGACTGGTAGCATTACAAGCTTCATTAAATTAAAACCCTTGGCCATTAATATAACCAACAACTTCATTAGATAAAGGGGCCCTGTGGTCTGTCTGGTCAGGTCAGATGACCAGGGAGAAGATAATGTGCCCCCTGACATATGTTACTACTTTCTTTACTTCAATATCAAAATGCCTGAGTTCTGATTCACTTCTCCACAAGGTGAGTCTGTATATCACAAAATTCCAGCATATCCATGTCAGTTTTGACATATTTCAGGGTATTAGTCAGTCAGTCACACAGTGATGATTTAGGAATGTAAAAAAAGGGCGTCATCCGGAATGGTCCAATGGTGCAGAGTAATTTCCTCCTTCCAGGAAATTATGAATATCAAATTAACACTTTTTCTGTTTTTCATTGTTCGTCTCTCTCTCACCAGGAGAGCATTATGCGGTGTGATTTCAGCCAAGCTCAGTTCCTTAAGACGACTCCCCCACCCTGAAACCTAAACAGTGATCGAGTGACAACAGTGATTCGCAAGAATATGCAAATAAAAAATTGTGCCTTGATGTACTGTACACAATGTAAGTGTTGTCTTAACAATGGCCCTTTTCTTCCTCCTCCAAGTACCATGGCACACAACGCCATGACTGTCAGGGAGGGCTGGGAGTCACTTTAACAACGGCAACAATGAGTAGAACTCTCCGTTTTTCTCTCTCTCTCTCTCTCTCCCTCTCCCTCCCATAACAATACAGCCGGAGGAGCTGAGGCAACAACGCTGCAGCTCAGCAGGTGTCGAGGCCGCACTGTACATATAATAAACTGAGATTGTGATCTGATCAATGTTCAATGGAATGCAGAGGAACCTGAAGGCAGCTAGTGTCCCGTTATATAAAGGGATGATAATGAGAACTCCTGGTGGATCACAGATATTTCCTTGACTTTGTCTAAGAGCATCACTCATACAATTAATTTAAGTGTACTTAAAAGCATACTTCTGCTTGCTACATTAGCTATTCAAGGCTTAACCTATATGCCCACTATTGATCTGAACATCTTTTTCATCAAGAAACACAAAGTGTAGCATTATATAAATCATTGTGTGCTCATGTTGCAGTAGGCATGCAAAGCAGGGAGTGCACCAATTATATTCCACCTCTGCTCAGAATGAACCACCACACATAAAGACACTTCATATGACTTACTTTTTAACAACTCTCCAGAAAGGGACTTTTACAACTCATTAAATTCATTAAACAATTAAGCCTTCTTTATGCCATTTGTACCAGACCAGACAATCCCTTTAAAAACATTGTAATGAACAATCAGGGGCAGATGTAGAATGGGAATGTGTCGTAAAAGCTCTTCCAAATGTTAAAGCAATTGGCTTTACCACTCTTTAGAAACAAAAGCAATTCTGTAGTCTACAGAAGTAATTACAGCCTTATGTGAAGAGCTGACTATATGGGCCACAATGTGATGAAATTGGTGCCACTACAAGAAAAGCAGTCTATAGTACATTTGATTCATATTAAACACACCTGTTGACTGAGTCACAACAAAATAACTCCCCATCCCGTCCCACACAGAATCTTTACTCAATCTATCCAATGGATAGTATCCATCAAAGCTATGCATCTCCCAGTATCCCCCAGTAGCTGGCACCCAGCATCACCAGTAAATCAGCCCTCTGTTTGCTGAGACAAATGCCCTGCACATGCCAGGCAAAACAAATGGCTGTTTGTAGACGGGGGAGCCAGTCGTCTATGTGATGAGGGGATATGAGGGGATTTGTCTGAGGATGAAAGGCTGGCACTTAAAGCAGCAACGCTTGTGTTTAAAAGAAAAAGAAAAGAAAAAACACCTTGAGGCTGAAATTATAGCTTTATAGCTCCTTCCCGACCACAGCTACTCATCCTGCAGACGCTCAAATTACAATCTGTGATGGGAAACCCCGGGTGGCACAGATAAGACTGGCAAGACAGCAAACACAAACAGGTTGATCTGGAATGGGACAGTACTGTACCTTTCCTCCAAGGAGACAGGATGGAGAAAGACTTCTGCCAGCTGAACACTAGACCAGCCTTTTTCTTCTTCACGCTCATGGTGTATAAAAAAAATAATCCCACTTCTTCAAAGACTTAAATCGGTCCCTTCTGTGAAAATTAAAAACAAAACAAGCAAAAGAAAAATAAAGCACTTCCTCAAAGCATCCACATGATCTCTTGGTTGTTGTGAATCATTTCACTGGTAGAGGAACAACTCAAAAGCTTCACTTGTGGTGGACGCATCTGTTGTCAGAGGTTACAGCTAGGATGGTGTCCCTAAATAGGGTCATAGTGCCAGCTTGTTTCCTTGCTTGCCTGCCTGCTGGTCTCTCTAGGAAGGCTTATTTCTCCCTACATCTAGAGTGTGTGCGTGCATGTGTGTGGGACAGAGTGTGTGTGAGATTCCTCCAGCTGAGGAGAGTAAAAGGGGGCCGGGCTCCACTGGCAACACTCACATCGTCACAGGGCTGCTAGAGAGGTGTGGCACCCAGCCAGAGAGAAGGGCGGGAGACAGAGGGACAGAGGGAGTAAAGGGAGAGTCTTGGAAAGGAGGCGAGCTAGCTGAGATTTAAAATCAACCAGTGGGCGAACATGAGAATAACAGGGAGGGACACAAGAGCTGCAGAGGGCTAGAAAGGGAGGATATAGAGAGAGCAATAGAGAAACAAGGATGTGTTTATGTACAAAAATGGTGAAAGTGGAGGAGGATAGGGTTGATGGTGAGATAAAGCAGATATTATCACTTTTTTTGTGCCCGCCTTCCAGCACTATAGAATGTGAGAGTATGAAAAGAAACCTCCACTTTGGGAGGCTATTATACTGCACTACCGTAGAACATTAATGAACAAGGAAGTGGGAAAAATACCACCAGGAAACACATCCATGGGAAAGAAGCATAGGTCAGATCATCAGGCCTGCCTGATAAAAGATTTATATCAGTACGGTACTTTTTCATTGCTGTGACTAATGTGGCCATTTTGCACAGATACACACATCCAGACAGTCAATATAGTCATTGGTAATATTATACTATAGGCTATTGTGTGTGTGTGTTATAATTTAGCCCAAATGTACGTATGGCTGTACCCATGCTATACAGTGCTATTTGTATGACTCAATGTTTATTCCTTTTTTCAAGTTGTACACAGAAAAATAGGATGCATGAACATTTTAAATTGGATTTCTGTCTAATAAAGTAATCAATCAATCAATACTGGAATTTGGAAAATAGAATAAAATGCAATAGTTATGAATGATGGTTTCAGTTTTGCAGAATAAAAACATATACAAACACCCTGAGACAAAATAGCATTACAGCATCCACAGCAGATACTGTATACTTGTTCATTTGTTGACGTTTGCTTTAGTTAATAATAATTAGTTCCATATCATTAACAGTGATCACGTGATACAAAAACATTAAAAGCATTCCAGGGAATAGCAGACACCAATTTCTTTCTGTTGTTGATGTTATTTAATGATCATATTAATTCAAAATATTGACTCATGACTGGATATCATCCAGTCCGTCTTCCCCTCCTTCTTTTAAACAAGTCTTGCCTCTGTTTTTCCTTCACGGACTAGAAAAACAAAGCAAGGTAATGGAATCCATACACACCCACATACATATAGTGCAGCTGTATTACAATGGATGCACATCTTAACTCTCTTGGTCTGCCTTCTCTCTCTCTCTCTCTCTCTCTCTCTCTCTCTCTCTCTCTCTCTCTCTCTCTCTCTCTCTCTCTCTCTCTCTCTCTCTCTCTCTCTCTCTCTCTCTCTCTCTCTCTCTCTCTCTCTCTCTCTCTCTCTCTCTCTCTCTCTCTCTCTCTCTCTCTCTCTCTCTCTCTCTCTCTCTCTCTCTCTCTCTCTCTCTCTCTCTCTCTCTCTCTCTCTCTCTCTCTCTCTCTCTCTCTCTCTCTCTCTCGACCCCAATAACTCTGAGAGTGAACGAATGGAACCAAATGGCCCCGTAAAAGTGTACACTCATTCTCAGGAGTTACAGACCTAGTGTAATGGTCAATTTCAACCCGAGGGTCCATGGACCCCACTTTGGGCATCACTGCTAGAGCTACAGTAACGCTCTCTTACAGTAAAGTTGAGTAACTCTGAGACTGTACTGAGTATAAGCTGAGGATGTTTACGGTATAGCATGTGTGTCTGTTGAGAAAACAACAATGCTGCATTCTATGAAGCTAGACATTGTTCAAATAAGTTACATTTCTTCAGGGATAGTGGAGCTCATCAAGCATGTATTTGACAGCGGCCGCCAGGTCTATGAACGTTTTACTATGATGTAGTGAGTGCCCCCCATTATGTCATGTTGCAGCCAAGTCTATGGACGTTTTCGTAGTGAGTGCCCCCCCGTGATGTCATGTGGCATCCAAGTCTATATGGACTTTTTAGTATGTCGTAGTGGGTGCCTCCCAAAGTGTGAATTTTCAGGGGCAGATAGCCGCTCCAACGTCTGGCTTTCTGAAAAGATATCATGTTGCAGCCAAGTCTATGGACATTTAGTTTTAATGTTTGCTTTAAGCAGTGACATCATGCAACAGCCTCACTTCACACAAGTGTGATTGTTTATTTCTACTCTTTTTTGAGGGGCGCATGCCCTAACCTGACTCCGCCAGATGGGGCAGCAGAGAGTACACTGGGTTCCCCCCTCCTGCTCCCATCTGGGAACTCTCAGGCAGACTTGATGCTCCGGCCACAAAACGGCCTGGCCAATCAGCGGCAGCTAGAGGCGGGATCAAGGCAGCACTGTGTAGGCCTTGTGCGTCTGTGTGTACCCCATAGCGATGATTTGATTGGCAGAGAGCTTACAAAGTGAAGATAAAAAGCCCCTCTAGACCAGAAAGCACGCTGAGTGGGAGGCTACACCATTGCTAAACACGGGTATATTTTACCCAATGTAAAATATTCCATAAAAAATACTTCTCATCAAAATGCTGAATATTTCAGTATAGCATTGAGGTACTCTTCTTTAATATTTAAAAAAATATATCACGGGGGGCCCTAACATAGGAAAAACATGGGAATTATTTTAAAAATCACAGCAATGACCTTTTCTGATCATGCAAGAAAAAAAGGCTTGATCCAGTTGGAGATTACAAAGCAAATCAGTCTTATTTTAAGGAATAAAACATTCTAACCAATCTGTAAAGTATGTGAATACAATATAACTGTCTAGCACATGTGCAGTGGTTGGAGCTGGTCTCCATACTAAAAAAATCACACCCGTGTGAACTGAGTGGTGCAACTCCCCCCCCCTCTCTCTCTCTCGCTCTCATTAGCAGGCAACAGTGGAGCACTATTTCTCTCTCTCTGTTTCTGGCACGACAGCGCCCCTACTGGTACTCATGAGTCACACATGAGTCACACACAAACATAGGTTAACACGAGTCACATAGGTGTCACACGGACACGGACATTGCTGTTCCTTGGAGTGGTTGCACCACTCAAAAATATAGAGCCTGGTGTCGGGAAGAACACCTACTGGATTACAAATAACCCTGCCTGAAGTTTATCATGCCAATTTCTCCTTTGGTCAATGTAGGATTATCTCTTGATGTTTGATTTCCCATGTGGGAGACAAGGTTCGAATCTCGGATGTTAGGACACCGGGAGAGGACATAAAGCGTAACTTTATCGAATTTGGCAATGTGTATCATACACATGTACAGAAATACATTATCCCAGCTTGCTCAAGAATACAGTTTCTCAACGTACAATAAGCCTGTTGTTTTACCTTTTTGAAGTTACTTCATAAAATAACCTTAGGAGCAAGCGCCCCGATGAGAAACCCATCTTTCCCATGTCCCTGACATCTATTGTGTGTGATATTCCAAACACGTGGAAAAACAAGAAACTCTCTGGTCACGGCTGGGGATATTGTCACAGGTCAGATCATAGGATGTGTGAAGCATTGTTGGTGCCAACGCAAACAGGATTGTATTCATGGCAACCGCATGAGAATGTTATTTGTGAATGCTGATGGGGGGGGGGGGGGGGGGGGGAGAGTAATCTTTGGTTTTTCAACCGAATATTTGCAAACAGTTCTGTTGCCTTTGGATGTGAATGAGAACAGTCTCCACAGGTATCAATACTTTATGTGTAACCTAATGCCTGATTTATATTTGATTGTGCACCGTGCAGTGCACTGAAAATAGCAAGTATAAATCAAGAGTGTTATATAATATTGACAATTTGCCCAGACTCAACTCATGTTGTTCTTTATCGTTTTTCATTTTTATTCCACAATTTTGTAACCCATTTTTCACCCAGTGCCATTTGCCTAAGCTGTAATCCTGGACGCTACTCTCCCTCTGCCAACCTGAGGAGACCCCCGAACTGACCTCATGCTTACTTCAATGCATGAGGAGTGAGCAAGCCGATTCTTATCACCTGACAGGGGGGGAGTTTCCCCTGTAGGACATAGTGTGTGGAAGGAACACGGTATTCCAACCAGCTCCTTTCCCCTCCATCAGGCACCCCAGCTGACCAGGGGGAGGCAGTATAGAGACCAGGATTACTGCATGGTTTTTGTGAGGGTACCTATCCTAGGGGACACGGGGTGAACATGCAAACTCCACACAGAAAGGCCCTTTCACCGACCCCACCTAAGGTATGGGCTCTGATGACGCGGAGATGAGAACACACCCCCAGCGGGAATCGAACCCGGGACCTTCTAGCTGTGAGCGCTACCAAGAATTATTCTATATTCTTGGTTTGCTTTTCACAAGGAGCAGGGTGGGGCTAAAGCACTAATCTTTAGAGCAAAAACCAAAAAGATCTTATTGATTCGTTTCCAGGATAAGGGAACATTTCTGACCTGAGATATGTTGACCTACTGTAGCTATGAGTACAGAACTTTGTGGCAGGTATCGATTGATTTTACAGTCAAGTCAGAAGCTTTGTGACAAATTTCGAACCGTATCCAGGTATGTTTACATATAGATGGGTGACAGTAGCTTTGGTTATGCTGCTGTAACATTCCATTGAAAGCTTCACATTAGGAATCTTAGGAATGCCAATAGTACCTAGAAGAAGCAAAATGAAGAATAATTCCCAGTAAAAAAAAACAAGAAGAATTATTTGTTCAAAGAATTTCCGTTTTTATATCAGAAAGCATGTGTACAGTATGTAATACTTGTTTTTGGTTAATAATGGAAAATACAATATTACTGAATAATATTATTATTATATTTTTTTCTTTTTTTAACAGGACAGGAACATACTGACGGTACTGAATCAATGCAGTGACGTTTTGTGTTATTGTGTTTGGAGTCATTGAGTGTTCACTCTATGGACATGCCTTATCTGAGCGGCTTGTCAGAGCTACAATGTGAGCCACTGATAAACTAAACTGGACAGTGAGCAGGGGCTGGGGTAAGTGAGGGTATAAGGAGAGGTTTATCACAGAGGAAGTCCTCTTGTTTTTAAGAGTTAGGAACATGCTCTGCTGCAGTATTTACTGTTTCTTAAATCTGCAATACACAACTTGGTTTTAGTGAATACAATGTAATTTTAACCAATCTGTATGGTAGAGTATGTTAATACTATAACTAACACAACTGCAGTGGTTGGAGGAGGTCTCCCTGATCTTCTATTGAGACATTTAGTTTAAGTATCTCTGGGTCTTGTTCACGAGTGAGGGGAGGACGGAGACGCTGTACCACACTGTTGTGACGAAAATAGTTGAGCCAGAAGGCAAAGCTCTCTGTCTACTGAGCAATCAAGCTATGGTCATGAAGTGTGGGTCATGACCGAAAGAAGCCAGCTTAGGTGGTTCGGGCATCTGGTTAGGATGCCTCTCGGGTGTCTCCCTAGGGAGGTCCTCGATGCACGTCCCACTGGGAGGAGACCCCGGGGCAGACCAAGGCGCAGATGGAGGGATTACATCAACTCACTGACCTTGGAACGTCTCGAGATCCCCCAGGAGGAAGTCACTAATGTTGCTCTGGAGTAGCCTGGCTAATAAGCCAGACCGAATCAGCCGTTGGCAAAAATAAATTTGCCTGCCGGCGGATTACGGTCTGGAGAGGCTCAATTGTACGCCCATTTCCTACACCAGAGAACTGGTGTGGCCAATCGGGACACGGTATGCAATATGGGCGGGATTTGGTACAGTGACGTTCAATGCTTGAGACCTTTGACTGACAGTAGCTCTGACCAATTGCGTCAAAGAGAAAATGTTTGAACAAGATCCATACACAGCATCTCCAGACTCAAATACCACACGACAGTGTGATTTGAGTCTGGCTTATTAGCCAGGCTAGCTCTGGAGAGGGAAGTCTGGAGCTCTCTGGTGGAGCTGTTACAATTTACAATTTAGGCATTTAGCAGACGCTCTTAATCGAGAGCGATTTACATTAAGCAAGAACAAAAAAGCATGGGAATACATCACATAAAAAAGCATTTATCATGAAACATGCAACAGTGGAATATCTATATAATGAAACTATACATATATATATAAATACTATACTATGCTATACAATATGTACTATGATGTGCTATGACTACATACAATGCAATTATAGTGCTGTCTACATAACATGCTATAAGTCTGTATCAAATGATATCTAAGTCTACAGAAATGCCATCTAAGGGGGTAGGGTAAGTGCTATGGGCCATGATGGATTCTGAAAAGGTGGGTTTTCAGACTACGGCGGAAGATTGGGAGTGATGCTGCAGTTCTGACTGCAACGGGAAGTGCATTCCACAGTTTTGGAGCCAGAAGGGAGAAGAGTTTGGGACGTGTGGAGCGTTGTCCCGGCGCTTTTAGTGAGGGTACTTCCAGCTTCCCTGCGTTGGCTGATCTGAGTGTGCGGGAGGGTTTGTAGGGTTCAATCATACTTGCAAGATATGGGGGAGCCATACCTTTGGTTGCTTTGAATGCCAGCATCAGAGTTTTGTATTCTGTGCGGGCAGCAACCGGGAGCCAGTGGAGGGAGCGGAGCAGGGGGGAAACATGTGAGAATTTTGGCTGGTTGAAGACCAAGCGAGCTGCAGCATTTTGGATCAGTTGGAGAGGCTTAAGTGCACATGCCGGTAGGCCAGTAAGGAGGGAGTTACAATAGTCGAGTTTTGACAAGACTGTTGTCTGGATTAGGAGCTTAGGGCTGTTGCCCCCGCGACCCGACTACGGATAAGCGGTTGAAGATGGATGGATGGATGAAGATTTTTTTTACAAATATGTTGAGATTTGTATCATCGTGAGAACGATGCCTTCCATTTTCGCATTGCAACTTTTCAGGACTAGAAAGCCTGCAGTTTCTATTAGCTTGGATTCCCCATCGATGTCACTGGTGGACGGGTTTCTGAACTGCCCACAGCCCTCCTATGAAACACAGACTGAGTAGAAAATTGTGCCATTTTATCATGATTATTAGTGAGGACCTATTATATGAAGATAGGTTGAAAAGTGGTGAAGTGGTCCTTTAAGTATATCACAAACAGCCACAATACGACGTGTTGTTGTGAGCTTGTACACCGGCTGATTTGTTATATTTACATTTCTTGAAAATGTTAAAATGTTTTGACACTGTTTACTATACCTACTACAGTGACATGCCCAAAATATGGACGCCAGGTTGAAAGTGGTTAAGACTGCTGTCCTACGTGCGCTCAGATTGCAAAGTACATTCAGCAGAAATAAATTAATTATGTAACATAATTTATGTTCTCCTCAGTGTGCGTAAGAGAATCCATATTCCACGTAATCTACAAGCTGTAGAGCCAGAAAAAGAAAACAATATTTGTACAGGCCTGACATTCTCATGTCTGTCTTAATGTTATGTATAGACAAAGATAAACCAAATCATGTGGATTTTTCTGCCATTCCAGTCAGCCATGTGAAGACTGGATCAGTCATAATCACTGGCTCCGAGGAAAAACAAAGCATCACACACACACACACACACACACACACACACACACACACACACACACACACACACACACACACACACACACACACACACACACACACACACACACACACACACACACACACACACACACACACACACACACACACACACACACACACACACACACACACACACACACACACACACACCTCAGAGTACTGAGCTAATAGGGTATAAATATGGCCTAGAATATACATAGGATAAATAAAAATTACTATGTCACTGCACGGAAGCCATGTCCTGCTTTTAACAGGTGTGAGCTTGTTTGGTCTGCCTGCTGGTACCCTGTCATTAGCCTAAATGGTGAATAGCAGGAGGTGTCTGAGGTAGCTTGTTTTTCCAGCAGTGAGAGCTCTGGCAGAACCATGGATTCCAGGAAGATGAACACAAATGAAAGACAAGCAAGCTAGGATAGCCTCATTGTCCTTTTTTATAAATCCTTTAAGCCTCTTTATTTATGCTAGCCATTCATCCCAGTACAGTCAATAGCAGTAGAAGTAAGCAAACGTAAATATTTGTTTTATTGGCCTTTTGTTTTATTTTTATTTATTTATTTCTTTCTTTCTTTCTTTCTTTTTAAATAAAGCTTTTAAGTCTCTTTATTTATGGAAGACATTTATCCAGTACAGTCAATAGCGTCAGATGTAAGTAACTAAGGCAACATTCATATTTGTTTTATTGTTTGTTTTGTGTTTATTAAAAAAATCACACCCGTGTGAACTGAGTGGTGTAAGGTCTTATATAGCCTGATCAGCTGTGGTCTGACGTAATGTCTGACGTAATGAAATCACACCCGGGTGAACTGGGTGACCGTAGCAACCATGCTCATTTTTTGAGCACAGACAGACAGACTAACAAAGCCAGTCGTAGGAGTGGTTTACACCACTCAAAAAAGGGGTGGGGGTTTGAATGATGTGTGACCTTGTTTTGACATTAACTGTAAAATATCCTAAACTATCTACTTTCTCTACCAACCCCTCTGCTTGTATCCTTGTCCTGGGGTAAAACAGGGGTGCAGAAAATGTTTTGCGTGAGAGACCCAGAAGGGCATAGATTCCACAGCAATCAGAGTTCATCATGTTCATGTGAAAGTTGACTTCAGACATCTTAACCCATCTTGTTTGGAAACGACTTTGAGCTGTATGTCTTGGCCCATCAGTGAAATTATTACAGTCGGAGAGAGAATTTGGGCATAAGGAAAACCATGTGTCTCTCCAAATGGGCTCTGCTCTCTTGAATTAATACCTCTGGAGCTGATATGATAATAAAAGCACATCTGTGTTGGATTGGGAAGTGATTTACTCCATTGGACTTGTCTCCACCTTTTCCACCGCAAGAGAAAGCCTTATATCCCTGAGTCAGATTTTTAGGGCCTGTGTCTGCCTGTGATGCATCAAGAATCAGACAGTAACTGTAGAGGATCAAACCTGTTCACAGATTAGGTCACATTAACCCCACATAATCATGAGTTAAAGGGGTATTTCAAATGAAAACACTTCTGGGATAATTTTAACGTGTACTCAGGCTTCTGCATGCACCACAGACAATATGTAAGTTGCTTGATTCAATTCTTTTGAAAATGAAAAATCACACCCGTGTGAAGTGAGGGGCGCTCTTATCATCGTACATCATAATGCATCATCTCATTTCTGGCCAATCAGAATGCCTGTTGTCTGTGATTTGCTCGTCTACATATGACCTTCCTTCATTATCAATGGCGTTTAATGTTTTGATGTTTAATTTACATCATATTTAGCGGACATTTGACCTGAATTCCCCTTTCATTGTCAATGGAAAATCTTGAGACGTGTGAGGACAAAAGCTGTATACAGGAGGGGCTCCTCAAAAATAAAATAAAAAATAATTTAAATAAATATAAGTAACCAGAACTGAGAAGCAGGGATGTGTTTTCTCAAAGAGTCTAACATTGTTTAAATGAAGTTCAATAAACGTATAGGAGGGGGGGGGGGTGTCTGATCTAATGAATATCAAATATCTACATATGGAATCAAGCCACTAACAATTTACAAACTCTCTGGGGTGCACACAAAAGCAAGCCTGAGTAGACGTGAAAATGATCCCCCTTGAAGAGTTAAGTTTAATAAGACAACTTAGACAAGGGATCTAAAAGCCATGACCCTACAGTGCAAATCCTTAAACGAAACCAAACCAAAGTTTGTGCTTTGTGTTTGTATGAAGTGCAACAATCTTGAATCTTGTTTTCCTTATTTTGCTTTCGCTTTCCTTTTTCTGTAACAATTCCGTTAATTGTCAATAAGGTGGGCATAATAAGCTTCTGCTTCAGCCCTTTTCTTTTCGGTCAATTGTAAAACATAAACCTTTGTATATTGTACCGGTATGTACAACTGATGTGATAAATGACAGAGACAAATAAACTAACTAACTAACTAACAAAAATGATGCAAATCAACCAACATTGTAATTAATATTTTGCCCTAAGGCTGTGTTAGACTCCATTGTCTTCCCTCTAACCATGGGAGACCATGGGTTCACCATAAGCACACTGCTTCATCCTCCACGGAGTGTGACCTCCCATGGAAACACAGCCCGTAGTTTTCAAGACATCTTGTTTGGGACCAAAGTGTTAGAAGGATGGAGGAAGGAACAGACAAACAAACCGACATCCTCTTTTTCTTTTCCCATATAATATAATTGCATTGCTCCATGGTGAGGTCATGGGCCTCAGGAGTAACGAACGAGAAATGTATGGCAAATGGCACTTACTGTATGCTACTCCAGCTCCCCGCCCCCTCCATGCTGCTCTAGAGATTGCTCTTTCTGTCAAAAAGACAGAGGTGGCCTGGCCTCCCACTCTCCACTATTGTGTCTGGATTTCCTTGAATTGAGAAGAGCAGAACAAAGAACAATGACATCATTGATAGAGCAGTTATAACACAAAGGGCTAAACACATACATCTTACAGTAAGCCAATGGACTCAGCACGGTGTTCGCTCATATGAACACAGATAGGTATACTGTATGTACATACATACATACATACATACATACATACATACATACATACATACATACCGTACATACATACACATGCACATGCATGACGTTTCTACAACACTACCACACACAAACTCAAAGAATCCAGTATCCAAAACATCCACTCTACTCTCTCTCACTCTCACACTCCCACAAAATACTCTCTCTAATGCGTAAAAATCCATGCAGACATATGCGGGCTTCACTGTGGCTAACATGTTGTTTTGTTAGTGCTTTTCCTATTCATGCTTGGAGGGCAAAGGGAGAAAAGCAACATCCCTGATCCTATCAGCCAACTAGAGTTGAAGTGATTTCCTTGGAAGTGCTCTCGGACAATTACTGGATGAACATAAAAGGACTCCAGCGCTGACTACTCTAAGAATACACCGATTTACGGTAATTTACTACTGGAAGGAGGAGGATCAGACACAAAGGTTGTTCAAATGTTTTGATTTGCTCTCATGAACTCCCTGGTCGTGAACAGTCATCATTCTCACTTCGACGCTTATTTGTATTTATCTTCCGACTTCCAACCCCAGTTATGACTTCTTTTGGGAACAGTTTCTGGGGTGTTGACGTGATTGTGGCTTGCTTGCACAGAACCTATTGTCATATCACCATGCTTGCTCTTTGCACTATATTTTAAAGGCGTTGGCGTGACTTCACCCTGTTCGCATGGAACTCACAGGAAGTAAGTCACAGAGGGGGTTCGGAGGGGAGGTGCCTATATTTCCAATCGTGCTCCCCCATGGAGGGCAGCGACCTCAGTAACTTGATTACTGTCTGTGTTATCATAAGGCATTCCGGCTGCTTTTAATAAACTAAGCTTTGCAGCACCTTTCACAATGAGGTCGGGGCTCAGCAAACATACAGTATCAGGTGTGCCTGAACTCTTGCTCGATGTGATGACTAAAGCCCTCTGTTATTTCATTGTTTTCTCCTGATATATTCTATTCTAATCCAGTGCTGGATGAAGAGCTTACTCTTAAGCACTGTTTGTCAACCTCCCCTCACCTCACCATTGTTTACCCTTGTACTTTAGAAGACTTTGTGATTATGAGACCTATAAACCCTAACCATTTTTTTAAATGTTTTTTTTTGTGGCTTTCGCCTTTATTTTAGACAGAAACAGAACGGACAGAAAGTAGGCTGACAGGAAATTGGGAGAGAGATGGGGGGAAGACATGCAGTAAAGGCCGTCGGGATCCGAACCCGCGGCACACTGCCAGACTGGATTACCAGCCAAGGTGCCTGGACCACTGAGCCATTGCCCAGGCACCCTAACCATTTTTAAACATACAAATAAATGACCGGGGTGTGTCTCTCTCTCTCTCTCTCTCTCTCTCTCTCTCAATCCCAATGCATTTTTCCCATAGACATTTCAAAACGTATTTATTTAAAGACCTTTTAAGCGTCGTACGAAGCACACAATATTTTGGACCAAACAAATAATTACAAAGAAGAAAAATAACAAAGAAAGTGTTGTAACCTGCCGTTTTTTTCTACTTTCTAATTCTTTGTTTGGCCCGAATAATTGTGTTTGTTGTCATGATTTGTCACGACAAGAGTTGGCTTTGTCCGCGGCGTAAACGTCTTTAAATAAATACTTTCTGAAAAGTCTATGAGGAAAATGAACAGGGATTTATTTTCCGGGTCTCTTGAGGGGGCGGGACTGCGACTCTCTATACCTCTAGACTAAGGGTCGTAACAGCCTAATTTACATATTGGAGTATAACTAAGCTATTGTTACCATTATAAAGGCTGATGATATTCATGAACAGTAAAGACTTCAAGATCATATTCTAAGGATCACCCAGCCCAGGCTGGTGTAATTTTGTGAAATGTTTTACTATAACTCCCGGCTTCTTAAGCTCTAAGATATGTGTTGATTTGGGATTCTGTATGGAAACTATTCTTGAAACAGGTTCAAGTTTTGATGCAGGCCTGCTCCCTCCATGAACTCCCTGGGCCTGATGATTTCCACGTTTGAAAATTAGTTTGACTGCACAGCCAGGATACAACGATAAGAATTCATTTATGGTCTGCGAAATAATTTGCTCTGGAAAATTCCCCACATACTCAAAATTAATTTTGTCCGATGATCCCATTTACAATAACGTCAGTTAGGATTTGTAAGAATGTAACATTGATAAGCATGTTCCTTGCCAGCCAAAACATTTTATCCTGATTCACGTCCAGTCCACTGTAGATGGTGGTTCTCAAAGTGGGGTCCTTTGGGGGTTACCCAGGGGGTTACCCAGCAAAACGTGTTAATACATTTTAAACCCTTTATCGATATTCTATACGTTGGCTATTAAAAAATATCAGATATACAAGCTCACATCGCATTACCTCATGTCACACTGCATGCTTGTACATCTATTATTTATGAGCATTTTTGAAAAATCTTAGATCTTTTGGCACAACACACTTTCAGATGGGGGTCCGTGGCCAAATACATATCAATGTGGGGGTCCTTGACATGAAAAAGGTTTGAGAACTACTGACAGAGTACTGTCCACGATGCACATGGGTTTAGTGGCAGCACAGAACTGGAGTTGGCGGTGGAGAAAGATTAAGTGCTTTGCTCAAGGGCACAAAAGGGAAAGTGTGGCATCTTGATGAGATGACATGTACTTTATTATCCCCGCAGGGAAATTGATAAGCATGTTCCTTCAGAGATCTTCCTGATCTCTGAAGTCAGTTAAGTGACTATCACATTCAGTAACACCTGTTAACACTTGCTGGAAACACCTGAGGAATTACGTAAATTATTCCTGGAAAACATCACAATCCATTGTATCCTGCGAATGAGTTCATCGCCAAAACACAACTTTCTGAGACATTTTAACCACATTAACCCCAGCGTCACCCATTTTCAAAAGAATGTGAATTATTTTTCCAATTTCTACAACATATTTTCAAAACTGCCAGATCTATAAGCTCACAACGTGTCACGTCAGGTTGTGAGCTTATAGCGTAGGCTATTTTCTCTATTGGCATACAAACATATATAGGATTTAATTGGTTAAATATTTCAGTCTATTCCCAGGGGTAAATCTGTTACTGTGTCTGTTGTGCTCGATTTTGCGTTATTGAATTATTTGTGAGTTTCATCTTACTAAGTTATTTTGAGAACCACTGTTCTAAAGTTTTTTTAACAAGAATAAAACAAACTTATATAAGATGAATATTATAAGCAGCCTTGAATGAAACTTGTTCATGTAGCTACAAACTGAATCTATTGGACCTCACACCTATGTTACCTCACCCCAAACACATGGACACTCTGCTCTGTCATTGGAGCTTGTTTGAGTCTGGGACACGGTGTAAGGCTATACTTAACACAGGCTGAGTGTATGGCAGGCAGGAGCTTCTCCCAGCCTGCGGATTTATGACGAGAGCGTTGCATTGATGTGTCCACAACAAAGAGACAGACAAGCCATTTCTTGTATGTTGTACGCACGCACACACACACACGCACGCACGCACACACGCACACACTTCTGAGAATAACTGACAAGAAATGAAGAATGTTGTTTTGATGGAAAAGCGGTCTCTGGAGATCCATGGGGAACACTGCACTAACATTATTATTGTTTTTCAACAATAGAGTGAAGGGATATAGTATCCAGCGATAAACAGTATGGACCCGTTACCTCAATGCACTGTAACTCTGTAAGTGTACGTGGTTCTAAAATGTGTTAATATCAAGAAACCCCAAATTAATATGGATGTAACTGCACACCCCCCCATCTAAAAATATTTGGTGCCAGGGACACCCATACATAACCTCACTCTGCCAGATTGCGGCAGTATTAAGTTCACAAGTTCCCTCCTCCTGCCTGGATCTGGGCTCTCTCAAGCATAAACGATAAACCGGAAGCAGTGGGACAAACATTATGATATCTCCATAATAATTTCGAGTTGTAGTCTTGTTAGGTTTTGTTCACATTTGCAATGTGGCAGCACTTCAATACGTCATCAGTATCTCATTGATCCCGCCTCTAGCGACTGCATACGGCCGCATATCTCTCCGGTCAGAAATGGTCCGGAGTACATCGTCTCTGCCCGAGAGGGACCAGATGGGAGCAGGAGGAGGAACTCATTTCTGCCACCAGCTGGCGGAGTCAGGTTAACCCATACAAGATTTGCGGTTCAAAAATATTACCAATTGTCTTTTAAAATTCAAGATATTTCGAAAATAGCTACAATATCTACAAGATCACAGTCACAACCCCTCATGCTATTTTCAAATGGCCCAAGTTTATAGCCTAGAGTTAAAATGGTTAAACAGACATTTTAATTAACTCATTTTGCTGGGGACCCCCTGGAACCCCCTCAAGGACCCCTGGGCCTGGCTGGCTGGGGGGGGTCACCATACCTCACTTTGAGAACCACTGCTGTAACTAATGGAGTATAGGAAGACTGGAAGTAGAGTGCCCAGAAAACAGAAGTCACTGTAATCTGCAAAGAAAACATCAATGGGGAAGCTCTCTGCTGAACCAACATACTGAGAGCTACGGTGGAGGAAATGGGTCATTTCCATATGTTTACATCCAGCAGTCTCAGTGATAACCTTGTTGATAACCTGGGCATACTGGTCTCTCCACCCTCCACAGAGAACAGGCCACAGCCCTGCACGTGCATGCCCAAACAAAGACCTTATTTATCAGTTTCACTGTAGTATAGCTTCTTTGGCTGACAAGCAAGCAGTAAAGCTGCCATGTCATCAAAAGCGTTAGATGTAACTGCATTGTTCCTCATAGTGTGTGAGGATATCCTTATCGCACACTGGTGTGACTCGATGACGTGCTATAGGATTATACGCATACACCGAAGGATCGTGAGTGTTGATTTAACTCAGGGAGTGGCTTACAGATGCTCCTGAGAGTGCAATTATACAGTAGATCCATATAAAACCATTTTTAGGTTCTAAGAGGTAAACACTCTTAGAACGATATTCCTGTGTAGTGTGTACAGCAGGTGGGATTATCTGCGTGCTATTTGGTTGTATATGATAAAATATATGAAATCATTAAAATTGTAATCTGTATTGGCCAGCACAGCACCCACATAATTGGTATAAAATGTATACAAGTACTGTATATTACAAACATAAAAGTAGGAATAATTACAATGGATACTGTGTCAGCTGTGTCTGTATTATGGTAAAGTTTACATTATTTAAATTGGTCAATGGACATTAGATTATCTACTCTATAAATTCAAGTTGTACATTATGTGTACAGGTGCACAATCGGCATATGATATGCCCATATATGGACTGGACATGCCTGACGTCAGCGCAAATCTGCGTTGTTAGGGCAACGGTTTGCACCGCTCAGATCGCTGCTATAGCCTATAGACAAATGCACAGAGGGGCGTCCTGGGTGTGGTCATTAATGAGGCCATTAACTGATTAGCTACACCTGTCCTACAGGGCACTGCTCCATGGATTCATGCCCTGGAGGTCAGTTGTAGCTAATGGTACACCTCAGTTTTGGTCGCGCCCTGGGGCACCTCTCTGTGGATTTGTCTATATGCAAAGGTTTCTGTTGTGTGTGATGACAGACCACTGAGACCAGAGCTCGATCAGTGAGAGAGAGGGATAAAGAGACAGAGAGAGGGAGAGAGAAGGGAAGTCAGGGAGAAGGGGAGCAAAGGATGGAGTGGGAGGGAAGGAGAGAGGGAGACCTCAATCAGTGCGAGAGAGGGAGAGGGATAGAGCCCATTTCACCCATACAATAACTCAGTCAATGTTGGGTACCGAAACCTGAACATGGTGATCGACACGTCACCACATGCAACACGCCACGTTATCAGCTTGTGCTACAGAAGGTACATGCGTATAAATGGAATATATGCATTTCTAATACTAGCATTTATAGTAAGCAAAAGCAATACAATTAGGAAACTGACAAATGGCACCATCAAATTCACTTTAAAAATGGCATTCAAAGCTGCAATGAAAGGATAAGAATTGGTATCTATCATTGCTACCAATTTCATGCTCAGCTGCAGAGCTGTTTTTCTTCTTTTTTCCTCATGTCCCTCCCTTTTCTAAAAGACTGGCATAAACACTTAATCCAAAAGCAAACAAAAACATGCGGGTGTGCTGTGTTCCAGATCACAGACTTTCACAACATGGACGAGAATGCACTCGGATACCAAGAATGCAAGATGTGAAGAGACAACCATTAGGCCTGTTTCATTTCACACACATGCTGTATATGACCCTGTGAAGTGTAACCACTTTCACCAAGGGTCACTGTGTTGGGAATGTCTTTATAGGTGAAAATGTAAAAAGAAAAGGTCAACCTTCAAGTTCAAGGCAAGCTCACCATGCATCGCGATGTGGCGTGTGAATAGCCTGGCTAAAAAGCCAGACGTGAATCAGCCGTTTTTGCAGTGTGATATGAGTCTGACTAATTAACCAGGCTAGCGCATGATGATCATATAATCAGCTATTTTTTAAGGGGCTTAAGGGATATTAAATATCCCTTTAAGTATTACACTTTAAGTGTTACACTTTAAGTGTTAAAAGTGAAATGTCCCTTTAAGTGGTTAATTCAAGTTTTGTTATACAACCGTGTCGCTCACTGAAAATAACAGATTTTCAACGTGATGCATTTCAAAATATAAATGATAGATGTGACAACATTGACCATAGCTTTTGAAAACTGATGAGACTTGAACTGTGTGCCATATCGTCACTACTTAAGATATAGTACTGTATAACGTGACCTCGTTATTCCATACCTGTGTTTTGTGTGTACATATGAATTAGGTACCACATACCTGTAAAACAAACAAGCCCACTCCTATTTATGGAAGTAATACATCAACTATTCAATCAGCTGCCTTGGCCAATCATTGTTCTTGCTTTTTACATGAGTTTCAGCTACAGTGATAAAAGTGTGAATAATGTGAAATGGATGAAGATATACAGTATTGTGAGTTGAAAGAAGCTAACTAGATACCCTTGCTTTGCCCAGGGTCAAGATGACATCTCTACGACGAATAGCGAAAATAGCCAATCTACAAGCTCACAAGATGATTTGAGATCTTACAGTTTGCCTCCAAAATAGCCTGACCATCATGTTAAATACAGTAGTTATTTGGGAGGAAACTTTTAAGTAAGCAAATCTTTCTCAGTGTTTTGTTTGTGGGCATTTTGGATTGCGATATAAAGGGCATATGTTTAGTGTGTTGTGGTTTTTTGCAGGAAAGCTAATTCGATTTTCACTGGGGATATTGTGTTTGTACAGGAAATGTAATATTCTCTCGTTTTAAAAGTTGCTCCAGGCAACTCAGGCTGGTTTGGTTGTGCTCAATTGATCCCACATGTAGCCAAGATTAGTTTAGAATTACTAGACTACTTGGATGAAATGTTTTACGATTGATACTTTGACATGCATTGATTGATACACATTTCTGATGCTTTTGCACTCATTGTTAATCTAATTATTTTGCTTTTTCATTTAGCTTAAAAGCAGCAAACCGAAACTACATATTCATGTCTAATAATATATTAGTAAGACACCCTGAGGGCGAGAAGCGACCTCGCCCTAAAGGGCCCTAAAGGACGAGGACGCGCTGAAACAACAGGTCTGGGAATGCCCATATATGGACCTTTAGTGTGCTAATTAGTAAGGCCACACGGGGCCTCAGGCCAGCCCAGTTAGGGCCCAGTTAAGGGCCGGGCCTGTTGAGAACGGCCGGGCGCGGCTGTGCGAATAACTTTGGGGGCGGGCCTGTCTAGAGTTTGAATGGACGGGTATCAGTCAAAGGGGAGTCATTGAAGAGGAAGGACAAGGGGGGGGGGGGGGGGGGGGGGGGGGGGGGGGGGGCAGCTGCCCGGGAAGGTGGGTGGATTATGACAGCTTTGTTCCGCGGCAGTGTCGGTCCGTTCCACGGCCGCCGCTCCAGACGCCGCAACTGCCGGTAACAGCCGTGGCGCTGCCGGGGAAGGTGGGGGGATTTTGACACTGCTGCTCTGTTTCTGTAAATGTCTTGAACCCTCAAGTGAAATTTGGTCTCCACAGTGTACATTGATTCCCTGTCCATCTGTTATCATTATAGTTTCATTGTGAACTGACAGTTTATCAACAGTTTAATGTCTACATATATATATATATATATATATATATATATATTACAGCACCGTCTTTTGGATAGATATTGACCCTGAAAATATAAACCCTGGCACATGATACTGTTTGTTGCACAGTAAAGTGCTCATTGTTAATTTATCCAATTGTAACTCAGATTAAGTGTAAGAGTAAAGACTCTTGAATGTACAAATGTAACCAAGTGGACTTGTAAACATTTGTTCACTCTGATACTCATACACTTAAGCCTTATACTGTCAGTATACTTTGTTAAAATAACATAACGTTCACGTTCATGTTGTAACACGATTTGGTGTAAAGGAGGGGGAAAGACTACTTATAGTGCTCTGTAAAGCACTTTGAGCTACATTTATGTATGAAAGGTGCTATATAAATAAAGTTTATTATTATTATTATTATTATTATCGTGTGAAGTACATCATCATGACGAAAAATAGACACTAGGCCTATTTGCTCAGACACTATGACGTAAAATTCTCCATTCATTGTCAATGGGAATTTAATGTTTGTGTAGGACAAAGTTTGAGAACATACACTAAAAGCTGGAACAAAGGATTGTACAGTGTGGTTCTTGATCTGCAGAATCATTCATACTTTGCTAGTAGTATGAAACTACAGTAACTTCATCATGTTTCTACAAATTGTCTGTGATTCCGATTGTAAAGAATCAAATAGATTGCTGCATTCACCTACTTGGGCAAATACAGCAATCTAATTGATTAACCCATATAAATGTACAATTATTTTTTATTTATATATTGGCTCAGTGAGCCAATATAAACAAATGAGCTATGAGCTCACTCATCTTATTTTTACTTTCTCCTCAGTAAACTCCATATAGCTGTTGTGGGACAAAAATAGATGATCTACAAGCTCACAACATGTTGCATTAAGCTTGTAGATCTGCTATGCATCCATTATGTTAAGTAGGTACTGTAAAAAAGAAGTCAGGAGCCCGGTCAAGGCTAGACAATGGCCTTTAAAAAATAACATCTTGTGGAGATCTTTTGTGAGATTGACTAACTTGCACTCGCTCAAGAGTTCATGTTTCACTTTTACCCATGACTGATCTCAGTCAATGCCCACAGCTCCATCTAGTGTAGCAACCATGAACTACAACCAGTATTATGAGACTAGCCTACATTTTTACTGTTGGAAATTAAGGCACACCCAACAAGTGTGCCGTTTGTGAATAAGCAAAGCGAGTTTGTGAAAGAAGCTTCTAAATATCTGAAAACCTTTACTTTTTTTGTAGTAAAAGCACTCAAACTTTCTTATTTCCTGCCTTGATCTCCTTACCCCCTCCCTCTCTTCTTCCTTTTATTTGTTTTCTAATAAGACGATGGGAACTATGCAGAAAAACAAATTTCACCCACTTTGTTTTTAACCTCAAAGTTGAGGTCCTGGGAGGGACTTCCGGCAGTCTTCCGGGTGCTTCAAAACGCCACTGAGCAACTTCCACTGACATGAATAGCTGGGGGGGCGGAGCTTCGCGCCAGTTCAGTCTCTATTATATATATATACTCTATGGCTTCAACGCTGGAGAGCCTCACTGGGGGCTTGCTCATCCCTCTACAATGCTACGAAGGACGGAACCCAACGAGCCCTTGGCTATCTGGAGAGGAGTCCTCTCCTCTTTGTTTTCAATATAGATACTGGCTCCATGCTCAACCAGCAACTTGGCTGCCTCCACACGTTCCTCATCGCATGCCAGGTGGAGCGGCGTATTCCCTTGTGTGTCCTGGATGTTGGTGCCGGCGCTGTGTTTGAGAAGCAGCTGAATGAGCTGGTAGTTGCCTTTGGCTGAGGCTCTGTGTAAGGGAGTAGACTGCAACTTGTCTATGACATTAGGGTCTGCTCCATTCTCAAGCAGCAGCAGAGCTATCTCATATCTGTCTTTAGAAGCTGCATAATGCAGAGGGGTGCAGCCATTCTGATTTACAGAGTTCAACAGAGCTCCTTTGGCTATTAGAGATCTCACTATGTCCTCTCTGCCTGCAGATGCTGCAATGTGAAGAGGCGTCCAAGAGGCATCATCTTGCAGATTCACTTCAACGCCCACTTCCAGGAGAAACTGGACTATGTCGGTGTGTCCAGCCGAACAGGCCCAATGGAGGGCGGTTCTGTGGTCCTGGTCTGTTTTGAAGGCAAGTGTTTCATCTATTAATATGCATTGCTTTACTTGGTCAAACTGTCCCTTGTAGGCAAAATCACAGATCTCCACATTGGAAATAGAACCCTCCATTAGAGACGTTTATCCTTGATGTTATAAGAGATTTCAAATAAATACAATTACTTGTACAACAAGTGAAGACAGCAACAAATCATGAGAGCTTTTCACTCAGGAGGTTGAGGGCTCCCATCTCTTATGGCCTCCAGGTACTAACAACCTGTACTGACGTCATAGTAATATCATGTGATGTCACATAATGTCATACCTTCTTTGCGTGTTTTCAGCTGAGCCCTTTGTTGTGTGATGTCAAAGCTGAGCAACTGAAGTGATGTCATATCTGAGTCTTGTGATGCTATAGGTACTTTTCCATTTAATGTCTTTGACTCTTTACATAACCCCGTGGTTTGGTAGATTTCTTAGAAATTTGCATTGAGTATAATAAGCAGCTATTCAACTGTTATGGCATCCAGTGCGGCGACAGGAACAGCAGCAGTTGCTGCTAAAGTGGTTAAACCTATTTTTTCCAGGGACCTGGATGAAGCGAAACGCAGAGTTCGGGAACTGTATCGGGCTTGGTACCGTGAAGTGCCAAATACAGTGTCATTGTTCCAGTTGGATATATCTGCACGTCAGGGAAGAGACAAAGTAAGAGAGATGTTCAACAAAAACAAGCATGTCACCGACCCACGTGTGATAGACCTGCTCGTCATCAAGGGCAAGATGGAACTCCAGGAGACCATCAATGTTTGGAAGCAGAAGACTCATGTTATGCGGTATTTCCATGAGTCCGAGGCACCTCGCCCTACAGACTTCCTGTCTAAATTCTATCATGGTCACGACCCATGAACTCTTGATACTCTGGCTCCTCTGGAGAAACTGGACTGGTAAAAAGTGCAACCGATCCCCCGGTGTGCAAAATGGCAGCCGGGCGACAAGTCCGTCCAGAGAAGGCTAGACAGCCACGTGACGGAACCAAAAGAGAACTACAGCATCAGATGAGATTTGCTTTATCAAGTCCCCGTTGCCACCAGAGGCTGAGGGCTCTGGTGGTCCTAGCCGTCAGGTGTTAAGATAGCAGGAGATAGCAGGGTCCCAAGGTACTGGGTCCTAGTCGTTGGATGTTAAGACGACATGGTTCCGAGGTATTGGAACTCCCGTTGCCACCAGAGTGTGTCTGGTTAAGTTCTTACCGGACACCACTGCAGCAGGTTTTAAACTCGGACAACCAGTCCCCTTTGAGTAGTATTTTATAAATACATACAGTATAAGCCCAGTAGGCTAGCAGACATTTACGGTCATAATGGCAAAAAAATGTGAATTTATATCGAATTTCCTAGTTACAATGAAATTGAGTTGACTTTTTTATGACAGTCCCGTGATCTCCCCCGGGCACAATTTAGACCCCTGTCCCCAGCCGAGGTGCCTTCTCCCCGGGCAGAATTTCAGGTTTACTCCCCCAGACCACCAGGGCCATAGTGAGCGTAGTGATTCTCATAATTTCAATAAATAAGCATAAACAACTATTTCACATGAACTATGTTGGTAAAAACTCCAGCGTGTCACTCTCCAGGCTGCATGAACAGCGCTCAAGCACTCGGTTGTCTGCACCCCTCAATGTTGTAACTCTGTCTTACTCTATGGCTCTGATTAGATAGCGGCAGCCCAATTACCCTCTTTTTTGGATATCACAGGCACTTAATAATTCACAGGGAACCTTTAACCTCCAGCTAACAACAAATCTCAGTCAGTCCCCATTTAATATAATTTGACTTGACCTTTAGAAATGTCTGACCACACATTGTTTTGAGTCCTCCAAAAAAGCTATTTCCACAATGGCCATCTGTTAATTAACAACATGAACACTTGCATAACATATTCTGAGCATTTGATGATAGGTGACCAGTCAGTGAAATGCTACATGTTGTGCGCATGTAGATCCGAGAAGCAATAAAGAGGGGGCCCCTGGGATCCCAGTCAACAAAGTATATAAGGTTGATGTAGTTAAAATGAACGAACCTCACCCCTGCCCACTTTGACAGGCTGGAATGGCTTAGGGTTGACGACACCGAGTACGGCATCTAGCAATCCAGCGGTCCAAGATTTGCTACACCACCAATATACCCATGTACCTGTCTAAATACTTCCTTAATGTCAACAAAGTCCACACCCACAACACCAGAGGGAGTTCAACAAACCATGTGCAACCCAGATTTGGAACTAACAAGGGACTAAATGCATTTCGCTCCTATGCCACCAAAATGTGGAACGCCCTACCAACAGTCATTAAGACATGCAAATCCCTTGACTCCTTCAAAACCGCTCTCAAAGGGCACCCACGGACGGCTGCAATTCGAAACGGGCCCACGTAAGATCTGATTCCCCCACCCACCCCCTTTTCCCCTCACTGTATATGTTTTTTTCCCTTTTTACCTCCACTATGATTTCCTGCTTTTGGCTACATAGAAGTGTATATACGTCTCTAAATGTTTTGATGAAATGAAAATGGTGGGCCCTATTGTAAACAAGTAGAAATGCTTTTATGCGGTCATCCTCATAACTCACAGTTAACAGTTTTATATTGAGTTGTGCTTGAATGTACTGTAATTCTGCAAACTGTTAATAAATATTTCAATCAATCAATCAATCAATGCTTGAAATGTAGGCCTACTGTAATTCTGCAAACTGTTAATAAATACTTCAATCAATCAATCTTTGAATCGGAGTACAATTATTATAATGCCTTGCTCATAATCTTAGCCTCCATGAATCATTACAAGACTCTCCTCCTATCAAAATAGATGCCAACAACAATGACCATAGATGCTAACAATACTGACCTGGAAAATAGAGAAGCTCTTTACTCTGGTCTCTCAAACGAGTGACCAAAACAGGCAGGTCCATTTTGAAGATGGGTCCAGGACTCCAATCTTGAATGCAACCACATCCACCTAAAACATAAGAAAACACTGCTAATCGATAATCTACAATCTAAATGCTTATGCTTATCAGATAACACAGGGTACAGTGGCTCTATTTTATTTGGTTAAATATTAGATCATATTAAAGCCTTAGTTACACAATTTTTTGGGTATATGAAATAGGATCATGTGCTATCATTGTTCCATAAATTATATTTTTCATTAGCCTGTTGCTTGATGTGCATAACACCTTTCTCCCCAGAATTTACCATACCTTCATTATTAATTAAATTATTCACTCATTGTTGTGGGTTTTATTATTAAATGACTGACTTATATTTGCTTTATTCTAATTATCATCCTAGATAATAAGCAATAGTGACTATCAATGACTGGTACTGGTAGAACTTAGAAGACGGTGTCCCGGCCCAGACAGCTAGTGGTCCGGGCACCTAGGCTGCTGATGCAGCCTGACAGCATGTCGCAGGTTCGAATCCCGATCCCCGGCGACCTTGCTGCGTGTCACCCCCCCATCTCTCTCTCCCATTTAGGCCTACTGTCCTATCAATAAAGTCATAAAAGCCCAAAAATAAATCTGTAAAAAAGAACACAGATACCCACCCCTGGGGCTAAAAACATCTTGTGTCACTGTCTGTGTCCATCTCTCTGTGTGTCCATCTGACCTCTGACCTCCCTGACTCCTCATCCATTCTATCTCCCTCCACTTCTCCCAGCTGGTGCCACATCTTCCATTGACATCAGCATCAGCAATGAGTGACATCTGTCTGCCTTGCTCAGCTCTCCCCGACGAAAGATCTGATGCCTGATTAGATTACCTCTGAGCCGAACTCTCTACACCACTATATTGCAGTATATGGGTCGTCCGTCTTTGAGGTTGACCAGGGTCCAGCGTACAAGTTACTAGTACTATGGGTAACCTAACTCGCCGCGGTTTAGTGCTTTTGTTTTGTTTTACTTCACCTTTATTTAAATTGCATTGAATTGAGAGAGAGGATAGTTGTTATTATCTAGCTGACCAATTGCACAAATTAATTTGATCACTTTGGAAATTAACTATAACATCTGTGGGTTTGACATAGGCCTACTATACTGATGAAGACAGCATAACGATGAAGACTTTGAAACAATTGTTTCTCTCCACTTTTCACTGCGGCGAGTTGGTAAACCGGTGAGTTCTTGGCTGGCGTGCGTGGACACGCTTCCAGGTG
This sequence comes from Electrona antarctica, assembly GCF_951216825.1. Taxonomy (NCBI): domain Eukaryota; kingdom Metazoa; phylum Chordata; class Actinopteri; order Myctophiformes; family Myctophidae; genus Electrona; species Electrona antarctica. The sequence continues at coordinate 12,080,065 of NC_136791.1, forward strand.
GGGGGGGGGGGTGACTGTAGGCTATACGGTGCTGCGTTACTACTTGCCTATCGGGCCATGGCTCTTTAGTCGACTGGTAACGTACTGTGCCTGTGGAATGGAATGGGTTCGCCTACCGGCCGAGGCTACACTAGTAAGTATAGGTGAGGGAGGCGAGTCCGTCGTGGGTGACGGGTCCTCTCTGGAGTTTGTAGTGAATACAGGTCCAGACAGTGGGCACTAAAACATTCTGATGCCTGATGAAGACCTAGTCGGTCTAACCGTGGCCGACTCCCGCCATCCCCGGGAACCCTGGGCACCAAAACACACTGCCAGTGGGCAGTGGGCAGCAGCCGCAGCACCAAAAACGACTGGGCCCCTGGAATGCTGCAGGTCACCAAAAAAACCTAGTGTGCACCTCATATCTGGTGCAATTTGATACCATTGCCCAGGATTCATATGGAAGATGATATGTATTTATATGGAATCTGTTTCATATGTTGCTTGAGTGGTTGTCACTAGTTGATAGAGAGATAGCCTAGTTAAGATATTTATGTTTGTGATATTTGTGATTTGCGGAAAGTTGTGGCAGGGTTATATAGGCCAGTGGTTCCCAAAGTGGGGTCCGGGGACCCCCCAGGGGTATTCAGGGAGTTCCAGGGGGGACCCAGCTAGATGATAGTTTGTAACCAAATGGACCCTTATGGGTCTGTAACTCAGAGTGTACAAATGGAACCAAATGGACCCGTTAGGCATTGATTTTACAATATAAATTGGGCGTCCCAGAGATAGAAATGCCATTAAATGGGGGTCCGTAGACTAATGCATGTCAAACTGGGGGTCCTTGAAGTTAAACGGGTTGAAAATCACTGCTAGAGAGTAAAAACCTTCTCTTATGGGGGGGGGTCACTGGCATATCTTTTCAAATGGGGGTCCGCGGGCTAATTAGTGTCAATTTGGGGGTCCTTGACATGAAAAAGTTTGGGAACCACTGATATAGGCCACAGTGTTGCTGTTGTTGCTACTGTAGATGCTTACATTGTAAAATATGCCTGCAGCCTCGCAGCGGAGCCTCGCAGCGGACGGTCGAACCAAACTGGAGTTACTGGAACAACAGGTTAACACGCTTCTCAGCTCACTCGCGACCACACCACAGCTGCAGAAAAGAGAGGAGACATGATTAGAAACAATCACCTCAGCCAGACAAACGTTAGAAATGACCTGTTGGTTACGGTCGGTGACGCATGCATGGTAGCCTCGGAAACCCAGACGTTTTTATTTCCAGGGAGAAAACATGCATGGTTGTTTAAGTGTTTATTTATGCAGTGACGCATCAAAACTTCCAAGTGAGCCCTGATTGGCTGATTCCAATTAGTAGGCTGGTTATCCAAGGTTGTCCAATGATCATCATTGATCGCACTTTCAATTATTTTATGTTCCAAATGCATCAGTCGTACAGTAGCCTAGGCCTAATCCTCAAACACAACTCCCGGGTCTACAGGTGTGTTAGGTCTCATGCTCTCATCTGGTCATAAGATATATACTACCAGTGCCGTCCGCAGCGGAGAAAGAAAAATAATCAGTTTGCTTTGCTTCAATCATTGGCCACTAGATGGAGCTAGTACACTGCTATACACTCAAACTTTTAGTTTGAGAACTTGTGCTTGTTATTTCGCAGGATTTTTGTTCGGGAAGAAGAACAAAACAGAACATTTACATATAGGCTAGACATAATACTATGCATTTGGCATGCGCAGATTAGACTACATGTAGGCGGCAGGCCTACTATCAATACAATGAGAAAACCTTAATAGGAATGATCTGGCCAAAGGATCGTGATAATCTCAGACTCAGACTGGAGTCTTTACAGCTTCAAAAAATAAATGTCCATATCGCAAACCAAGTGCTATAATAGTTTATCAACCATCATGCCTGATGCCTATAGGCTATAATTTAATTCAGAAAGCAATTATTTTACAAATCTATATTTACCTACATTTTATTCTCTGCAAAGCAGGAAAGTGAACTATTTTAGTACTATGTTGCAGTTGCAACAGGCAAGTTAACAGGATAAAAGGTCAGGATCAAATAAAACGCGCAATATTTGGTTGATAGCTTTATTAATATGCTAGCCATAAGCTTTGTCTTGTTAACTTCCAGTAAATTAAACCATTTCTTATTTTATCGTTATCGGAATGCATCTAGCCTTTTTATATCCATACATTATCCACACTATAGGGGTAGGAATTTAAATCCCCCAAATGAACCACGTAGGCTATACATAACCTAATTCCTAAACAATATTAAGGCCTGCAGATTTTGAAAACAAAAGAAGACCGATGTCTGTCTGATTGCTTTCTTATCGTTTTCATTTAGGCCATTATTAATTATTCCCTTGGCGTGTTGCCAGATGTTATTTGGCATGAAAGGCCGGCTATAGCCTTAAACAATAAAACATAATAGTGCCATTTCCACTTCAAAAGTAACGAAAACACCAGAACAAATTTGGTTACCATCGTCTATATGCTTTCTTTTACACAACAATCATCTGAACTGAAGGCACCTTTTTTTCACTCAGGGTTTCTTCGCACGAAGGCGCCCCATATCTTCACAAAGCCATGGCCTAATTGATTTTTATTTTCATTGAATTTTCCCCTTGGAGCTTGCTTTCTTGTCAGCCCCTGGAACAAAACTTCTAAAAGGGCAGGGAAAAGGGGGGGAAAAGTCGTCTCCTCTCTCAGCGGGGAAGCACAACAGTCTGCCGAGGAGTACGAAAAGAGGCTCCGCTTTGAGGCTACCGAAAGGTCAAAATAATAAATGTAGACCCAATTGAGGCTCTCCACACACACACAAAAGGGGCAAAACGTTACATTTTGGCAGCGCGGACCCTCATAGCGTGATAAACTTATTTAAAGAAGGCGAACTAAAGAGGAAACAGCGTGAGTCCTGAGAGGCAGAAAGGGGGCTTTCAAACCGACAGACAGGCTTGGCTCATGGGGCCTTTTCTTCATCTCTTCACTCTCACGCTCCTCTTCCATCTTCCAACCACGCAGCTCCACACGCCGTCACACAATAAAGCGCATTATTTTCCTACAAATTAAACTAATAAGTTGACCGAAAAGAAAAACACATGGAACTGAAGCTATTTGCCCTTCATTTAGCAGCATGAATTCATGTTAGCCTATAATGGAGCGGGGGGAAAATCCAGGCAGATAGAGCTTTATACCTAATCCGATTTTAGGCTATTGTTTTTTTTCAAGATAATCATTTTGCCATCCAGTTGAAAGTCGCTCTTGCTGAATTTCAATTCAATTCAAATGAGCTTTCATAGGCCCATCTCACATTCTTGTCACTGCGGCGCCTTCCTGGTAGTGTCTGAACGTTCATTGCTTTCTCCTTTGAGTTATGCCCATGCAGTTGCCCACCAAGCATGTTAAGAAATAACATCCTATATGTAGTATAGCCTATCTGCAAGGGTTATTTCTTAAATTCAGCTTACAATGGCATCATTTTATTATTTATTTTTAGATGATATTGATGATTTATTGAATATGATCAGTGTGTGTGTGTGTGTGTGTGTGTGTGTGTGTGTGTGTGTGTGTGTGTGTGTGTGTGTGTGTGTGTGTGTGTGTGTGTGTGTGTGTGTGTGTGTTCCCACAGCCAGTATCTTTCAAAAAATAATTAAAGATAAAATAAAACCATGTTTTTTTGTTGGCCTACTACTTTATTAGTCAAAATTATAAACAGCACGTGGGAAAAGGTCCTGGGGATTTCCACGACAGTTTCAGTTTGTAACCTAATAGTTTAACTTTAGTTTGATATTATTACACAGTAGCCTACTGTGCTCAGTGTCCTGTACTAGCCTACTTGTCTTGATTCATGTTCAAGGCGAAATTCGAATGCATTCATTGTAGTGCTGCTGACCATGGTGCTGAGTGCAAGAGAAGGCAGTCCCTTTGACAGCTGAGCTGACCAATCAAATTAAGCCCGTACGACGTGCTCGTGTTGTTTGTTGTTCACGCCTTCACGCACGCACCGCTTCCGTGTCCGCTCTAATTTGTGCAAAAACGTTTTGTCGTTTCGTCACTCGATCATAACTAATTTCCTTCCTCAACAAAGAATTTCTTTAGGTCACTGCCTACTGAGTGTACTGACAGTTTTTTGCGACAACTGAACTCTGCTGCTCCAGCTTCTATATGGTACTGAAAGGAATTCCCTCTGTTCTGTCCCCAGAACTGCTGTATGTCCTTGCTCAAATGGGCCATGGAGATGAGTTGGGTATGCTATATTTCTCTTTAATGACGTTTGGAGATATAGTTCAATTGTTTACAGGTGCTGAGCATAAAATACTTACTATTGTCTTTCTGTAGTTCTGGGTGATGCCAATTTCCCATCATCTTCCGTTGCTGCCTGCGGTCCGAAGGAGATAAGAGCTGATGGTATGTAAGCTTACTAGGCTGCGGCCCATATAGTCCATGAGCCAGACCCCCCTAATTTGCGCGTTAATTACGAAATGGGTGGGCAAATTCTTGTTTGAATTTTTGACTAGCTGTACTTGTCTACTTCACATTTTTGTATGATAACAATCGCAGACTAGCAGCTTAGTGGTAGTTATCATGCATTGAGTACATGCACCCCTATATTGCCACATGCAAATTGTGACAACAAATATATGATCAACTTTTGAACCTTACTTTGTGCAGAGACCAATGAAACCACTTTTCTGCATAATTCAAATATGGGGAATTGATTGGAATGGTTATTTTACTTCCACAAAACTTCCATATATGCTTAAATGGGCTTTTAATGCAGTATTTTGCACACACATCTAAGAAATTTAAAATAAGGCTTGCAAATATCCCCATTTTGGAAGTGTGTGCTAAGAACCAACATGTTCCTAATGGCTATAGAAAACTGCTCACCATTCTAAGCTTTAATATGAGTGGTAACATGTGTTTGTACGTTTTGTAACTCTAGAGATACAATCAGAAACACTATTATAGTGTGATAACACGAGCCAGGGCCATAGCTATAGAATCAAATCGGTGGGCAAAGCTGGTGTGATTTTTTTGACTTGTTGTGCATCTCTACTTCACAGTTTGGCATGATAACCATTGCAGACACATAGCTTAGTGGTCGTTATCATGCATTGAATATGTGGCCCCCTATATTACCACACACATTCTTACAAAAATATATGATAAACGTTTGAGCCATTATTGTGTAGAGACCTATAATCACACCTTTCTGCATAATTCAAGTATGGGTAATTGACTGGAATAGTCATTTTACTTATTCAATACTGAAGAAGTTCCTCATGCAGAAGACCCCAACACGTTGTAGTGTCTGGCCCTTAGACTTATTGACAGTCATGCCGAAGCAGGGTCTCACTGGAAACTGGTGGGGCAGAGTGAATGGATAGATGATGTTGGTTGGACACAGGGTGATGCGTGGCCGTGGACTGAGTGTGCATCCCGCATTGACACCAACCACAGATCTTGCAGCTTTAGGCGTGCATCTCGTGCTTTGTCTGACTCAGCTCTCTATGCACGTTGTTGTGCGTCACGCATCCGGTTGCAGTATAGGCTCGGGTACCTTTGGTACCTCATGGTGATGTCAGCGGTATCACCTTTTATGCCCATCTTTGTCAGGCATGCCCAAATATGGGGTCTATGCAGATGTCAGAAGTCGGTGGGACGAACCCGTATTTAGGCATGCCCAAATATGGAGTTGCAGAGGCAGAGGCCTTGTGATGTCAGCTGTGGCCCGGGCAGAGGCCTTTTGTGGCGGTTCTGGACAATCATGGGTCCGACCAACTCGACACCGGGCACTGCACTCCCTGTGGGGGTGTAGAACGCGTGTGTCGAATTTGAAGTAGGTGGGGCGAACGGTTTTGGTGTTACATGTATTACAGACGTACAGCTGTACAGACACAGAGACTTTGCATTTATAGTTAGATGATACATTGGCTACTATATGGACATTGAATATTCCCTCATTTAAAACCTTTGATTTTGACATGTTAACAAAATGAAATAAGAATGTTGACTCTGTCAATACAATATTCAATTGACAGAGTCATGCAAAATCAGGCATATTTTCCTATATAATGCCTAATTTGCATATTTAAATATACAATTTCAGAAAACTTGTAATACAATAAATCATTGTTTTCATGTAATTAATCAACTATAGGCCGTGTTGGGACCCCAGAAAAAGTGCCTAGTAAATGAATTTCGTTCCCGCGTCATGGGCACTACTCATTCAATGCATTTTTTCAAATCAACCTGGGGACCACTATTGTGTTGGGTGGGGATATGGGCTAAGATTAGTGCTTTTGTAACTTAACACTTGCTATGCATCCCATGTGTATACAACATCCCACTGTTTCTCAACCGTTGACTACTACTGGTAAAATGTCCTAATAATAATGACTCAACCAGACAATCCGGTGCACTTCCCCTTTCTTGAGATTCTAACTCCCTTTTTCTGTTGAATTTCTTGAACTCCAACTTGTCAGTAAATGACTACATGGATGGACTCATCATAGGTCACCAGGTCATTCAGTGCACTTCCCCTTTCTTGAGATTCTAACTCCCTTTTTCTGTTGAATTTCTTGAACTCCAACTTGTCAGTAAATGACATGGATGGACTCATCATAGGTCACCAGGTCATTCAGTTCACGGTTTCTCAACTAGTGGAAAGAACATTTAAAAAAATCAACAAATCCTACATTACTAAATGCATGGTCAGGGACCACATGCAATACCTCCACGGACCACCAGTGGTCCACGGACCACCTGTTGAAAACCCATGGTCTACTAGATGGACGTGTGTATGCACGTACAGAGATTTTGTGAATTAATTATTTAATACTCCTATCTGTATCAATATGAATGTGTATATTAGAGTGTTCTAGATAGATGTAATCATACATCAGAGCATTTCAATGTGGCCTACTAGGGAAGTTTCATGGTGATCACTAGTTCTTAAGTTTTTTCATCCTATTCACATGTATATAGGTGAAAATAACAAAATGTGTGATAAATATGAAAAAGCTGCTCCTGTGGAAGTGTTATCATATATTAATTTACTTATATTGACCTTCTAAACAATTTAATATAGGTATGGTTTTGCCCACTCATTTCGTAATGAAAACTTGTCTGGCTCATGGACTAATAGCTCTAATAGGAAAAGGGCGGCTATGGACCAGTAATGAGGAGAGAGAAGATTGGGACCAGTGTTGCCAGATCTTGAGAAACAAGCAACCTACGAAAACCAGGCCAAAATAAACAGTTATAGGGCAGGTATTTCAAACTTTATTAGTAGTAGTGGTTCTCAAACATTTTCACGTCAAGGACGTTTTATTCCCCATATCTGTGCGTCCGTCCAACACTGTCCAACACAGCTGCTACTGATTACAGGAATCCTCCGTTTTTATTCTCATTCAAGATAACATCCAGACAGTGTATTACTCGGTTTCAACTTAATCATCACGCTAAAATATGTATCTGAAAACATTATAGGGATAGCTGCTGCTGATTGGCCAGGCCGTTTTGTGGCCGGGCATCAAGTCTGCCTGAGAGTTCCCAGATGGGAGCAGGAGGGGGGAACCCAGTGTACTCTCTGCTGCCCCATCTGGCGGAGTCAGGTTAGAAATAAGCCACATATCAGTAAACTGGTACAGCTGGCCGACCACCGGCGTAGGGTCCATTGGGCCACGCGGGCCGTGTCAGTTTAGTCAGTTTAGATCTGGCCCAGTCTAACTTTGAAGAGAGGGGGCGAAAAAACAAGAAAAACAAACAAAAGATAGCCTACTTTGGCACCCCGTGTGCATGTCTGTTTAAATGTCTGTTTAGTAGCAAACTACAGCATGCAAGCTGCCTTTGTTTTAAATCGTCCCCCATTAGCACGTCGGCAAAATCGTTCACACCTATCGCAGCTATTTCCGTTTCCCTACACCTTTAATCACTAGTTACTTTGTACATTAACCTATATATTAACCTAACTATATATATACATATATATATATATATATATATATATATATATATATATATATATACATATATATATATATATATATATATACACACTTTTTGGTTCATACAAGAAAAGGGCATATTTTGGACATCATTTGAATGGTAATCATGATCATGATCAATACATTTTTTTTAATGTTTTTTTGTGGCTTTCGCCTTTATAGAGATGGGGGGGTGACATGCAGTAAAGGCCGTAATTTGTCCACCACTGCCTCTTTGATCCTCATAGGTATTGGAATACCAAAACTCCTGGAGGCCATTTTGAAGCTCCTTCCCCTGGATATGTATGGTCCTTCACCAGTACGTTTATACTACACACAATACTGCTTAAAAAAAGAAACCCTCTGAGTGTCATGTCGTCTTGCTGATTACTTTGATGCCTACAGTGTTTTGCCATTAGTATCAGGAAATATACTGGATCAGCTATCGATGTATTGATGTACTGTATGTAATCTATTGATCTGTTGCACCAGGCTGCAGTCATGGAGCCGGTGGAGTCTGGTTTGGAGGTTCCTGTGTGGGAAACTTACAAACACCTATTGGACCAGGCTGGAGTTCAGGTGAACCCCCACCCACACAAGCACACAAGCACACGCACGCACGCACGCACGCACGCACGCACGCGCACACACACGCTACGTAGGCTACTATGGTCTGTTGTATGACAACTTATATGTGTTGCTTTACATTTCTATGCAGGCACCTCTTGAGAAAGTGGAAAGGTTTGCTTTCTATGAGCGAGCCAAGAAAGCCTTCGCCGTGGTGGCAACAGGGTGAGAATGTGCTCTGCACACTCATATAACAGCTATTATCGTCATGCTTGGGCAAACATTCACTGCTTGTAGCTTTGTAGACTGGCAATTTGGTGTAGATGGGGAAAAAGTGGCTAAAAGGCAATAAATATGGACATACTGTAACATGGAGATTATATTTACGTTTTGAGAAACTATTTGTAAATAATAATGTTTCTCCGATTGTATTGCATCAACCTCACAGAGACATAATGTATCATGTGCAAATGTATAATACCTTGTTCTACTCAAGACCTTTATTTGCTGTTAGTTCTTACACTGTGACAATACAGAGAATGTCTCTGTGGGGTCTGTCTTTCACAGGTGTACCAATTACCAATAGGGGTAATTAAATTGTGTTTATTTGACCGTGCAAAGATGTAGCTGATGAATTAATATTATAGAATCATCATTGTAAGTGACACTGTTTCCTGTGTACACAGGGAGACTGCTATCTATGGGAATCTGATATTGAAGAAGGGGGTCATTCCAGCTGAACTACTACAGTGACAATATTGCTATGAGATAATTATGATCATATAGGAAACAGTTTTAAACTTATGAAGATCCATTTGTGAACAAAACGTTGATCCTTGCAATAAACAATGGGAGCAAACAGGGTGCAAGCGTGCAGCCTTAATCATTACCATCATGCTGGTCCTCTGTTTATCCTGCTATAGGCCTACTGATTACAATAATTGATGTGCATCCTCTACGTTTCATATTCATTGTGTTATAAACATAAGTCACTACTGTTCAGGTTTTGTTTATTATTGTTCTCATTATTTCCCTTTTGTATATTGAACAAATGTGTTTTATCCTTATAAATAATACAAATAATAAATAACTTTCGATGATACACTGTGTTTGTGTTTAGTCATTATTAGTAGTGATTTTATTATTAAGATGGGAGACATCAGCTATTAGCAGTGGCATGTTGACATTTCATTGGATATGGCAAACAGAAGCACTTAGGTCAGTGGTGGTAACATCATCTAGGTTTCCCAGGGCCAGATCTACCATATGGGAACTTTGGGCACGTGACCAGGGGCCCTTAGGCACCAGGGAGCCCTAAAAAAAAAAGGAAGAAAAAAAAAACATCCAGCATTGCTGTGTTTTCATTCTGCATGCATAGTGCGTGAGGTGGCTCCACACAAAAAAAACACTGCAATACACTGACACTGGCCCATTTGCTTACTATGTGGGTCAAATAATGTGCTTGTTACTGCCTGACTGTCACTCTGGAACGGGGTAGGTGGCCGGGAATAGGCCAATATAACGGCATATAACTGTCCCAAAATGCCCCAAAAAGATGTCCATGTGCAGAGCTTCCGTGTCCTGGGGCCCTCAGAGGTGTTAATCCAGCCCTGAGGTTTCCTCTGTACAATGAGGTTGACTGGAGGTTGGCTCCAGTGGTACGTCCCTCTAGTCTTCACCTTGCAGTAGTACTCCCCAGAGTCGGTGAGCAGCAGGTCACTGATCATCAGGGAGGCGTCGCCGTTCAAGTACTCCCCGGCAAACGACAGGCGGCTGTCCTCGTTGTCGATGTACACCTGACCCAAGCTGAAATAGATGATCAGTCTCTGTTTGGAGTTGGGCTTCAGCAGTAGCCACTCAATGTCGATGGACTGGGAGTTTGACTCCCGGAACCGATAATGGCACGGCAACGTAGCGTTGTCCCCCACAACTCTGTCTGGGCACCCACTGACAGCAGGCTGAGCATCACCAGAAACAAAGAGCAAAATATTGCAGACATCACGGCAGCCGACACGACTGGAAATCCCATGCAGCGAAGCTTGGAAACAATGCGCTCAATCAGACTATACCTTCACATTCATTCGGGTGACCCACATACAGTCACAATGAACACCAGCAATTGGGGAGAGACACGAGAGATAATTCTTCATTGATCAGAGTCCAAGGTCCGATGTATCTAAGGAACGTGGCTTTCCCTTATCGTCATTTTCAAAGTTCCTTTGCTTGTCTGGCGTGAGACGTGTGCTACTGTGTGTGTGTGTGTGTGTGTGTGTGTGTGTGTGTGTGTGTGTGTGTGTGTGTGTGTGTGTGTGTTCCCACAGCCAGTATCTTTCCAAAAAAAAAGTAATGATTTTTTTATGCAAAGTATAAATAATCTCTTAATACTGTGCCTGAACATGGTGCTCTGAATGCTTTTACCCTTTTCAGTTTAAGTAGATCTGAAACACGTCCCTTCAATACTACTGCTATTAAAAACAAAGAACCAATTGGGGTCCATTATAAATTAATGTATTCTGTTCACCTTTGGACCCTCTGGATAGATGATTGTTGGCTTGCAGTAATTTCTTGGGGTTAACTATAGTTTGTGTTGTGATCTGCAAAATTAATTTATAGCAACATTTTAGGCATTGGGCCCTATTTAATAAATACAGTGTCTCAGCAGTGTTACAGTAGGAAGTGTGACCTGTAGTTAATCATATTGTCAGTGCGGGTTGATTGATTAAATTAATGTCGATCGAGAAATCGAGAACCGTTCGCCCCACATACGGTATGGTACCGTACTGTACCGTACTGTACGGTATGGTATTGTACTGTACCATACTACAATTTAGGCATTTAGGCATTTAGCAGACGCTCTTAATCCAGAGCGTACTGTACTGTACTGTTCTGTACTGTACTGTACTGTACAATACTGCACCTATAAACACAACACGAGATATATAGCTAGCTATAAACACAAGTTACACAACATGAGATCACAACACTGGTATCGGCTAACAGAAATTGTGGTATCGCGATCGGATCGGGAACGAAAAAAAAGTGTATCCGGCCAAAACTACAGAGCTTAACTTACAAAATAGTTTCCTGGAATTCTGCATCGTCAATTTTATTCTAATAGAAAAAAATAATTACTGAGATGTCAGTGACCATGCAGATATGCATATTTCGTCATCTTATCAACTTGATCAATATAATTGCTGACAGGCAGGTGTGATGATGAATACATACCCATTTTTGTACGGCTTTGCTGTGCTGCTGATAAACAACAGAGACACACAGGAAAAGTGTAAATGCTACTAGTCTGATATCCAGCCACATGAGTGTTCAGTGTCAACAAATGTGACAAAGGAATTGTCACGCATCCAAATCATCACAATAGATCAGCCACGGTGGGGGCGGTGACAGGAGTCTCACATGGCCACAGGAGGAGGTGGGGTTATGTAGGTTGTGTGTAGAAGGCCTTGGTCTGGGCAGGAACCATGATGCTGTGGGGGGGCATGTTCCTGGAGTTGAATTTGAGGGTGATGGGGGTCTCGGGGGTGTCACCGTGGAGTAGGCTGGTGGGGACTGATGGGGGGGAGCCCCCGGAGGCTGTCCGTTTTCCTTGAGGGCCGCCACGGCGGGTGGGCGTGAGCGGCGGCCTTGTGGGGCGCTGTTGTGCTCCATGGACTGGGTGGAGGAGGCGGCAGAGCGGGAGCTGCCAGAGTGGGAGGACAATAGGGAGTTGGGCTTCACCAGCTTGGCTTTTGGGGCCTCAGCGTCCTCCCTGATTTAATTCAGTCAGTTCCTCTTCCTCATACTTCTTTTCATTTTTTCTGAACACCAGCAGATGATTATTATGACAGTGAGGACGCCCAGAGATATTCCCACCTCCACACCTGCTACCTTGCCCACATATTTCACATGTTGCATGGTGACCTTGATGATGCAGTTCTCCTCTCCGACATCATTGCTGGCTGTGCTGTCCATGGTGAGATTCCTCAGGGTCACAAGCTCGGGTTTCTTCAGATCTGTGAGTACAAGGTTTGGCAGTTTGCCCAGACTCTTGCCCTTATCCAGTACTCGCTCACACTTGTAGGTGATGGGGTCTGACCCGTCACTGGACTTGCAGCCCAGCTTGACGTCACTGCCCTCCAGCATCTTTCCGTCTATCCAGCACTTTGGCTTTGAGGGCTTTACCCGTACAATGAGGTTGACTTGGCTCCAGTGGTACTTCCCTCCAGTCTTCATCTTGCAGTAGTACTCCCCAGAGTCGGTGAGCAGCAGGTCACTGATCATCAGGGAGGCGTCGCCTTTCAGGTACTCCCCAGTAAACGACAGGCGGCTGGCCTCCATGCCAGTCGCCTCGTTGGTGTACACCTGACCCTCAAAGAAGGTAATGATCACTCTCTGTTTGGAGTTGGGCTTCTGCAGTAGCCACTCAATGTCGATGGACTGGGAGTTTGACTCCCAGAACCGATGATGGCACGGCAACGTAGCGTTGTCCCCTTAAACCGCTTCATCTCTGTCTGGGCACCCACTGACAGCAGGCTGAGCATCAGCAGAAACAAAGAGCAAAATATTGCAGACATCACGGCAGCCGACACGACTGGAAATCCCATGCAACGAAGCTTGGAAACAATGCCCGGCATGGGGTGTGTGACTGTGTGCCATGTGTGTGATACTATAGCCAGTATCTTTCAAAAATTAATTTAAGATTTATTTTATGGAAAGTGGAAAAGAATAATCTTTTAATACTGTACCTGAACATGGTGCTCTGAATGCTGTTAGTCTTTTCAGAACCAAAGGTCCATCATAAATCAGTGTATTCTGTTCACCTTTGGACCCTCTGGATAGATGATTGTTGACTTTCAGTAATTTCTTGGGGTTAACTCGTTTGTGTTGTGATCTGCAAAATGAAAATACCGGAAGCAACATTTTAGACATAGGATCCTATTAAATAAATACAGTGTCTCAGCAGTGACGTTAGTTGATTACAGTAGGAAGTGTGACCTGTAGTTAATCATACTGTCACTGCAGGTTGCTTGATTAAAATAATGTACTTGTAAGTAAATATGTCTAAAATGTTTTGTCAACCCTTTACAGTCATCAAACATGTAAAAAGAAACATAGTTGTAATTCAATTACAAAACCACTAATGACAAAGTTATGTGATACATGTACTGTAGTCTAGCTAAATCAGCAATGATGAGGCCTATCTATCACATTCATAATAAATAACTAATAACTGACACTGGGTGGAGGTTATGTATCTTTCATTTAATCTCAAATCTTTTATTACAGTAGGCTACTGTGTCCAGTGTTCAGAGTTAGTTCTATGAAAGCAGGGAGTGAGTCATGCCATCCCATCAAATTAGGAGCCACGTATCAGGGTCACATACTTTGCAACTATCAAGTCAAGCAGCCCAGATGTTTCTCAGCAGTTATAAATGCATATTTTGAACTGTCAAATGTATCAATTAGAAAGAAATTTTCAGCAAACATCATCATTGTATTAAAAGCTTTTATAGGGGTATATTTATGAGTTGTCTCAAACACAAGCCCTCTGGTGCAGTGTAAGCACTGTATATTATAGCATGTATTTTTAGGTTATACAGGAACCCTCTCAGACCCAGACAGTCTCCTTCATATGTGGCTTTTAGGCCAGGACGTCACCCAATTTAGAGTGACTAATTACCTTTCACATACAGTATGAGTATAGTATAGAGGGGATAGATTGGAGACAGATGATAAGTCTGTGATTCTAGCCACAACACAATAAAGCAGCTTTGTGTGTGTGTGTGTGTGTGTGTGTGTGTGTGTGTGTGTGTGTGTGTGTGTGTGTGTGTGTGTGTGTGCAAATCTTTCAAAGGATAAGACTTACTGTAGATGCACAGGACAATATTTGTAGTATATTTTCATCAAATCAATCAAATTGATGATTTTAAATCAATCAAATTGATGATTTGAAACTTTGATTTGATTACTGTAGATGCACAGCATCTTTTCACCTGACAGGGGGGAGTTTCCCCGGCCGGACGTAGCGCGTGAAAGAAACACGTTATTCCGACCAGTTCCTTTCCCCTCCATCGGACGGGGCTTGCCAGGGGGAGGTAGTTTAGAGACCAGGATTACTGCATGTTTTTATGAGGGTACCTACCCTAGGGGACACGGGGAGAACATGCAGACTCCACACAGAGGTGCCCTTTCGCCAACCCCGCCTCGGGCACTGATGACGCGGAGGAGAGAGCACGCCCCCAGCTCCCACTGCATCCCCAGCGGGAATCGAACCCAGGGCCTTCTAGCTGTGGGGCGACAGCACTACCGACTGTGCCACCGTGCCCCCAGAATTTTGCAGACCTGCCAAAAATTAGCTTGTGGGATTGCTACTCAACTTCCACCCCAGGACTCACCTAACCCTAGCTGACTTTGTTAGTCTAGGATGGCTCAGGGTGGAAGAAAGAGTTTCCCACATTTCATTGTGTTTGATTTTCAAGATGCTCAATGGAGTAATTCCCCAAATACTTGTCAAACTACTACAGAATAAGGGATGCTCATCGGTACTCTACCAGAATAAGTTCCTCTGACCTTGCCCTCAGTAAATAAGTAACTCAAGGGTAAGAAATGTAAGAATGCATTGTATTCCACTACGGCGTCGGCTACATACTGTAGCCTCTACATAGTGGAATGCTCCACCTAAATTCGAATTGGTCTTAGCTAAATTTGTTCCCCAGCTGGCCTGCCACCAGGGTTACAAACGGATCACTCCCCCGGTGAGTTTGTTATGTCTCTTGTGAGTGGCATCCCCCATGTATTTGTATCCGTGGCCCCCTCTCCCCTCCCTTTTTATTGTCTCCACCAGCTGAAGGCATGGGGGGAGTATGTTTTGCACTCCGTCCGTCCGTCCGTCTGTCAATCCGTTACCAGCTAATCTCCGGCACCGTTAACCCGGTCGATGCCAAACTTTGCGCACACACTCCCTGGATGCCAACGATGAACCTCTGCCCCAAATTTTCCAGAACGGCCTGTTATATCGCCACCATGAGGCAGCTTTTAACCTTCCTTACCTATAACTGCACCGATCTGCGTGAAACATTGCACTCACACTCCCTAGAGGGCAAGGACAAACCTTTGACCTGCATTTTTCACATCTGCCTTTTATAGCACCACCAGCAGGCCAAAAATTCTGCAAATAGTTGCAGTATCTCTATAGTCATGTGCTCAAGACGGATCTGTCCGATATTTCATATTCCATCCTCCTAGTTGGCTAACATTGGCTTTCAAAGTTTGCAGGATTGGCCTGTTTTGAACAAAAAGCCTAAAATCATGAACGCAGCGTGCAATTTACGTGAAATCTTTCACGCACTTTCCTACTAGGCTGAGGAATATATCCCACCCTTTTCACATTGGCCCATTTTAGCACCACAATAGGTGGATAAAATGCCTCAAATCATCTAATTGCCATCAAAGGCTTAAGAAGAAATCACACCCTTTTCACATTAAGGCCACAACCTGACCTGCAGGCCTGGTGGAGACCTGTTCCCTGAGGGGCACTTTTTCTAGTTGGCTTTGAACTACTGTTCATGAGAATTCTGCATTCTGTTTTGCTGTGTGTTATATATATATTCTGATTTGTTTTGTGAAAAATTGTTGTGTTTTGCACTTCCTTCGTACAACTGTAGTGGACTGTGGAAGTATCCTGTTGAATGTCAATTTTGTCTCAAAGTTAAAATACAGAGCCAGGCCCATAATCTATTCTAAATAAACAATCTAATGTGGCATCAACTATGTTCCGACATTCCAGCATCCAGTGGTTATTTTCAATCCAAGTCTTGGAATAGCCAAAAGAAAAATGTAGTCTTTGTTAGTGTATGATGTTCCCATGTCTTTCTGGTCATTATCATTATCAGGTCTGACATTAGACCTTTTCCCTATGGTAGGCCAGTCATTGTGTTGACATACTGTATGGATTATGAATGTATAGGATGCAACACAGAGTCAGAGTCACACACACACACACACACACACACACACACACACACACACACACACACACACACACACACACACACACACACACACACACACACACACACACACACACACACACACACACACACACACACACACACACACACACACACACACACACACACACTCAAAGCAGAACAGGGGCAGACAGACACACCGCACGCTTCCTGCTCTGTTCAGCGGATGGCTCCACTGCGTCTGCTGCTATCTGCGCTCTATATCAGATCCATATGTCAGTACACACACTGACCCTCATCTACCTCTGTTCCCAAGTCAGTGAACAGTCTCCACGCCACGATCTGCCCCAACGGCTGCATGAGAAAACCCCCCTGACATCTACGGGCCAGTCTATGTAATCACAAGAAAATGAGAGAGAACATATTAAACTCTTCACTAAATTAACAATCTTTTCTCTTATCTCTCTTATTTCCTGAAGATCAGTCAAATACAAAGTGATTGTTATCAAACTGACAGAGAGGCACTGAGGCAGTTAGAAAACATTATGGGAAATTCTGCTATGCCACTATCCCAGAAACCACAACCCTGAGGCTCTGGAACTGCCAACCTGGGAAGTGAGGTTTGACGGATAAAGTGTGCTGAAGCCTTTACCACTCCCAGCCCTCTCCTGTGTCTTGTACATATCATTGAAAAGGCTTTCATCAGCAGCCCAGAGGCCCAACAGTTACCCACACAGACTAACCACAGGAGTCTGCACCGATGAATGGCTGATGGTCCTTCAACCTTACAGGAAAACACACTTCGCTGTGGTTTAACCCTGCCTCTGGTTGGCAACGTGCTCTAGTTCAGTGACTGAGTGGCTTTCAGCTGGTCTGAATCATGTTTTGGTCATTCCATTAGAAGATGTATTAGTTACAGGAATGTAGGTGATGGAATGTTGGGAAATGGAATGGAAAAAAGGACGACTGCAAACTTTGTTTGATGTTTTTCAAACCCCATTTTTATTTTTACTTACACTAACTATATGAAGAAGATTTACCTAGAGGGGTGCATATCACCAACCTTGCTCATCGTACCACCTTGATGTTTGACCACCAAATTGCACCATGCAATACATTGAGTTAGATGTAATATATGATGTGTATAACCATGTGTTCTCATTTGCTGATACATAATGTATAGGCTACATACTGTTACATGTCAATCCATTGGCTCTTGTGTAATGTCTAGGGTACTTCTGGCGGTACGTATTGACAATATTAACTGATTTACATCGCGCGCGCACGCACGCACGCGCGCACGCACGCACGCACGCACGCACGCACGCACGCACACACACACACACACACACACACACACACACACACACACACACACACACACACACACACACACACACACACACACACACACACACACACACACACACACACACACACACACACACACACACACACACACACACGTATGGTAACAGTACTAATACTTGTATTCAGTGTTAGTAGTAAGAACAAAAACACATCCTTCAAACGAAACACTCAAAGGCACGTTCACCCCAAGGAAACAGAGCAAATCGCTCTGACCTCAGACCCTTAATAATCCTGTCATAATTATGAGCTTTTAGAATGAGACATAGCCTACTATACACACACGTATTAAGATGCTGAAAGCCCTGGTGGACATTATATTGAGCCCATGGGCCATTATAAACAGTGAATACTGGTATTGATGGAGTTTGACTGTGCATTATGTGGTTTTCAGGTATGGAAACAACTCTAGCTCGACAGCTTTTGGACTGTTTCTTCAGGGCCTCAAACCCCTCACATGAAACAAGATTTTATTTAATTTTTTAATTTGAGCAGTGGATGATTGATTGAATTCTTCTGTGATGTTATGTGCAGTCTTCTCCCGGCACTTCGAGAAGCTATTTGAGGTTTGGTGAGGTCTGCCAAATGTATGAGCAAAT
Organism: Electrona antarctica; assembly: GCF_951216825.1. Lineage (NCBI taxonomy): Eukaryota > Metazoa > Chordata > Actinopteri > Myctophiformes > Myctophidae > Electrona > Electrona antarctica. Next base: position 12,098,568 of record NC_136791.1, read on the forward strand.
CGGTTTGTGTGCGTGTGCGTGTGTGCGTGTGTGCGAGTGCATGTGTGCAGATGACAATGTTTTTAGACACTGCAAAGGACAGTAAAGAACAGAATGAGTGGGAGTTGTCTGCAAGTAATGATGGATGGCAATAAACTGTGAAACTCACATCCACATCATGATGTTGCACAAAACGCACCATGTGTGCCAAGAATAAATTGCCTGTCTGTAACTATTTAAGTGCGGCATTTAGCCATGATTTATGCCCATAAATGTGGGACTGTATGAGGGAACATGCTCCAAATGTTGCAGCTTGCAGCAATTTGACTTATATGAGGGAAACCACCAGAATGGATATTTGACCAAGTTCCCATATTAAACTGGATGCTGTTGCCTTCATTCTCCCCAAAGTGCCAGTTACATGGTGGTTATGTGTGTATAGTGTGTGAAGTGTGCTATGGCTTACTCTAACAGAAAATATAGATTGATATGTTACTGTCACTGATGATGACAGAACCGTTTCAAAATTGTATCTTAAACAATCTAATCTCCTGGTCGTGCCACAAAACCAATAACATCTTATTACTCCTAAAAGGCAGCGAGGAATGCAGCCAGCATGTTCCTACTAGACTTCAAGGTGCATCTTTATTTGACTTTTCTGCTGTGAACGAAACAAACATTATAAAACCTGAATATTCCGCGGGCTACAATCAGTGTGAGAGATCAGACTGTTACTCCACGGTAAAACGCTGGTGTTTTTCACGCTCCAAAGGACAAACAGCCCTTTAGGATCTGTGTACACCGTGGAACAGAACTGTCACTAATACATACTAAAACACTCATCAGCAACACAACATCATCATCACCCTCATTACTACGAGTAAAGCCCATAAAAGTTGTTCCAGAGGAGAGGGCTGTATTTGAGGCTAACCGGCTCTCTGTCTTTCCGTCATATCCCCCACACTCATAACATTTAGGAAAGCTGAGGGCTTTCTAAATAACTAAAATTAACTCAATGGCGTACAATTAACTTAATTGATGCCTCACCAACACCCATTAAACACACATTAGACATCTTCAGAGTGGAGTTGAACCACATGAATTACAGGGCTGGTGGAGGGACCTCCATGGAAGAGTGGAGGTGCATGTGAGATGTTTTGACGATGGTCTGCTCTGAAAGGAGAGACTGTCATTGTTTTGAAGCTGACACAAAGAATCAGCTTGCCGTCAGTCCGCCCACCCTCCACCCTGGGGGAGTTGCAATTCATTGTACTGTATGTCTGATCATTGTGTAGCTACAGTATTATATAAGTATACACACATTTAGAACTCTTGCTGTTAAGTCTCTTTCAGAACAATCAAACATCCTTTACATTGATTATTACTCTTATTTACACAAGTACATAAGAATAACTATAGAAGGCTATATCAACGTATCCCCCAAACATGCCCACTATACTCCACTCCAAACGCACGTGCATACGTACGCGCACACACAGCATGGTGAAGAATGCCTGAGACACTTTTTCGCAAAGCAGCTCCATTCTGCTGGGAGCCTCGCCAGGCTAACATGGAGAAGATGAGGGTCTGGTGATGAGGCAGTCAGTCTGGGGCCCACAGCCACCTGACTCACCTGGCTCCACTGCTAATGTCTGGGTCTGTCTGACTCCGGCAACAATAGCACCAGTGACAGGGGAGGGAGCCTGGGAGACTGGGAGGGCTGCACTGAGAGAGCTGCATGGTCACAGGAGAGACAGACAGAATTAAGAAGTGCCGCTCTGTCTCCGTTATGTAATGGAGAGACCGCATCCCTCTGAGGAGCTTGTCTCCCTGTGCGAGAGAGAGGAGACAGGAAGGAGACCTCACTCAAAAGGAATATGATTGGCTCATTGTCCTCTGAAACCAATCAGCGGAGCTGAACTGAGCGTCAGAGATGAGAGAGATGTGCATTACCACTGTTAGCCATATGATCCCCCCCACACACAGCAACAACTCTGCTTTGTCGATTAATCAGTCCAGTACAAAGGAGCAGAGGGGAATCTAAACAACATTCTTCATATGTAATCAAATTCACTCAGTTTAGAATATTATCATTAGACACTCTCTCTCGCCCTCTCTTCACTCGCACGTGTGCGCGCGCGCGCACACACACACACACACACACACACACACACACACACACACACACACACACACACACACACACACACACACACACACACACACACACACACACACACACACACACACACACACACACACACACACACACACACACACACACACACACACCTCTCATAATTTCAGTAAACATGTGGCTGCAGTTAAAACAGGTTTAATAGCTATTTACTGTGTTCTGTACGCTTCTCATTAAACACATTTTCCACTCAGAGAGAGCTAATGTTTCGGAAAACTCTGTTAAATTAAAATGGCTATGATGCCAGCGCTTAGCACATGTGCACACTCATGTGCTTTGGATTGTGCCGAATTTTACACAATTAATTTGTATTAAAGCAGTAATAGCAAAATAAGTAAGCGATAAGATTCCCCATGTGCATTAATTCAAAGATCACAGTTGATTTTAAACAACGGATATTGTTTGTGTTCCGATTTGAAAGGAATGATAAATGTATGATTTATAATATACAAGTCAGCCTGCATCTTTTAACATGGCAGGCTTTCTGGCAGAAGAGGGGCAACTCCTGTGTTGGGGGTACAGGGGTGCCATGGAGAACACACAGGGGTGTAAAGTAACTAAGTACATTTACATACTGTACTTGAGTACAATTGAGATATATTTTACTTTAGTGGAGTATTACTAATTTCCAGTAGGCCTACTTTTCTTCTACTCCACTATACATCCCAGGCAAATATTGTACTCAAAGCAAAGTTACTATATTTACCCAGGGTAACTGGACTAAGCATCAGATACTTGTTTACAGCCAGACTCCACTACAATTATTTTATATACTTTAGTTACTTGATTTTTATTAGCATTACAAAACATACATTAACCAAGTCAGCCCTATATCGGCTACTTTCAAAAGATTTTTATACATTTTATACATTTGATTTTTTTTATACCAATACTTTTGTGCTTTTACTCAAGTACATTTTGAATTCCGTTCCGAGTTTTACTTATAACAAACAGAGTATTTCTATATTGCAGTATTGATACTTTTACTTGCCATGGAACAGGAGGCCAGGGCTCCTTCATCCCGCTCCTCTTCCTCCGTGACAACAGCAGTGTTCTGAGCTTCTGACCACTGAATAGCTCCTCAACTGGAGTCCACCACGGCCCTGTCTGCCAGCTGGAGTTCTGCTGACCTTTCACCTCCGAACCCTGATCCCGCGGGCACTGCAGAATTCATCACAGAACCTTCACATCAATTGACATCACCGGGGGTGCGGGTGGGGGGGGGCATCCTTTTAGACCACGGTCGCCATAGAGACAGGAGACTTGAGGTCAGAGCGGAGGGAGAACACTGATTGGATGATCCGTACAGGTGGCGGAGTCGGAGACACATGCAGGAAAGGGGGGTTGTGTGTGGAACGTTACATGCCACCACAAAGACATGATCTTTATTGTTGGTACCGTCTATCCAATCTGGGAACGCCAAAAAAATCGGATTCTGTCTTGAGAGATTACCGTCAACACAGAGCTCTATGCATTAGTTTCTAGACTTTCTCACTGATATCTATGTTCATGTGTAAGTGTGTGTGTTTCTGTGTCTCTGTGTGCGTGTGCGTGTGCGTGTGCGTGCCTGCCTGCCTGCGTGCGTGCGTGCGTGCGTGCGTGCGTGCGTGCGTGCGTGCGTGCGTGCGTGCGTGCGTGCGTGCGTGCGTGCGTGCGTGCGTGCGTGCGTGCGTGCGTGCGTGCGTGCGTAACTTTGTAACTCACCTGAAAATGTATTTTCTGTTTACTAAAGAGCTGGAGAAACAGGAATGACCCTGTTACAAACTCTATAGGCTATAGCAATGAGATTACTCAGAAACAAAATATAGATATTTAACCTTTTAATAATAGACGTTTTGTTTTAACCAAAAAAATAACAATGTTTTTAGAGCTATGCTTACAATTAGAAAAAGATTCAGATAGGGGTCAGAGATTAGCGCAGTCCACAAAGCAACTGCGTTGCGGTTAAAGTTCGTTTTATATTGCAAGTGGTTGCAGTTGCAACTTGCTTCGTTGCAAATTAATGGTGTGAGTAGTGTTCTCAACTGGCCTGAAAATTAAGGCCCGGCACCAACTGATCAGGCCTGAGGCCCTGCCCGACTAATTAGCATAGATTTTAGGCCCGACCGGCCCTAAAACGTCGGGTCGGGCCTAGTCAGGTTTGGGCAGAATTTCAGAACTCTACACTGTAAAAGTGAAACGCCAGTCAGCACCATCTTCATAATAGATAAATACACTATTATTTTTATTATTATAAAAAAAATTCTACTGATTATCATACATTTTAGGCCCGGCCCTAAAACGTCAGGTCAGGCCTGGTCGGCTTCGGGCAGAGTTTGAGAACTCTAGTGTGAAGTGAACCGGGCTTTAAAAGGGTTAAAAAGGCCAACAAAAGAGGAAAATGCCATTTATTACCAACAACAACCATCGTTGCTGTCCTCACAAGTATAGCAATACCAGTGTGTGTGTGTGTGTGTGTGTGTGTGTGTGTGTGTGTGTGTGTGTGTGTGTGTGTGTGTGTGTGTGTGTGTGTGTTGTGTGTGTGTGTGTTTGTGGGTGTGCACTTTAGTTTGCGTGTCAGGGTCCCATCCATCCTGATGCTCCTGGGTTAAACAGGGGACCCTGCTGCTCCCTGATGGAGAGCTGACTGCAACACAGAGATCCAGTTACAGAGAGTTCTTATGAAAGAAACATGTGGCCTGCTCTGCTCTGCAGACTTATGATTTAGTTTTAGTAGTATTTTGAATAAAATTCCATTAAGTTTTAGTTATATTTTAGTCATCTGAAATGTTTCATCTTTAGTTTTAGTCCACTAAATGTCATAAGATTTTAGTCGACTACCGGTAAATGTACAGTTGATTAAGTCTAGTATTGCATGGCTGCATGCTGAAAATAGCAGATCTACACGCTCACAACGTTCCGCAGTGCAACGCGTTGTGAGATTGTAGATCGGCAATTTTCAGCATGCAACCAAGGTTACCAAGCAAGCCTTGATTTTAACATTTTGTTATTATTTGATGAATATATCAGTGCTGAAAAAATAAATAAATAAAAACCAACCACATAATTTGTATTCCGTTTGTGCATCTTCATAGTTGAAATTCCTGTGGTTTGTGTATTGTACAGTCATTGGATAATTACAGCCCCCATTCAGACAGATCACGTAGAACCCAGCTGCTTCATTTAAAATGATTACTTAATCTTTGGTCGTCACCATTTTATGCACAACTAATTGGAACACTGCTGTTCAGGGAGATCTCGTGTGTGGCCTTGCAATCTTTGCTACGAAAATTTAATATATTTTCCATTACATAAGGACAATTCTTTCATTCATATTTAATCGCCATAGGCTAGCATAATATTTGTTTTGTATTTTAGTAGTCATGTTTGTAGAAGAGAAAATGGTGAATGTGGAGAGAGACCATGGGGCAGACCAAGGACCAGATGGGGTGGATTATATCTCCATGCTGGCCTGGGAACGCCAGGCCAGCATAATGTGGCCCTGGAAAGAGAAGACTGGGATTCTCTGATGGAGCCGTTACCTCCTTGACCCAATTCCAGATAATAAAATAAGTTGCCTTCAACTATAACTTAGCAATCAGAAGCAAGACATTTCACAACTCCTAGACTTGGTCCATAATACAAGGATCTTTAATGTGGATGTGACTATGGCAACAAAATGGATGGATAGATGGATGGATGGAAATTTTAAAAACACATCCACAGAAAAGATCCACAAAAAATAAAGCATGTCATTGTTAAAGGACTAGTTCTCCCCCCAAAACTATTTATTTTCTATCAATTATACACCCATCATGAAGCCTTGAATTCATGGAGATTTGATTGTTTTTGTCACATTCCTAAGACAATAATTTGTCTCCGGTAGGAAACTTGACTCTGCAAGTCTCCTACCGGAGACCTACTCCGCCGGTCATCAAATTATTGGTTTAGGAATGAGACAAAAAAAAACAAATCTGGGTGTGTAATTGAAATATTATTTTTGGGGGTGAACTACTGCTTTAAGCTTTGGAATGCAAGACACTTCTGCGAGAATTTTAGCACTGTCCCTAATGCTCCTAATCCTCATCAGGGAGTTCAACAAACCATGTGCAACCCAGATTCGGCACAAACAAGGGACTAAATTAATTTCGCTCCTATGCCACCAAAATGTGGAACGCCCTAACAGTCATTAAGACATGTGAATCCCTTGACTCCTTCAAAACCGCTCTCAGGCTGGGGGCGTGTCCTCTCCTCCAGTGCCCATACCCGAGGCGGGGTTGGAAAGGGAGTTTGCATGTTCTCCCCATGTCCCCTAGGGTAGGTACCCTCACAAAAACATGCAGTAATCCTGGTCTCTAAAACTACCTCCCCCTGGCCAGCCGGGGCGCCTGATGGAGGGGAAAGGAACTGGTCGGAATAACGTGTTCCTTCCACGCGCTACGTCCGGCCGGGGAAACTCTCCCCTGTCAGGTGAAAAGAAGCAGCTTGGACTACTCATGCATAGAAGGAAGCATGAGGTCAGTCCGCTGCCCCCCCAGGTTGGCAGAGGAAGTGTAGCGCCTAGGATTACATTAGATAATTGACACTGGGTGAAAAAATGGGTTACAAAATCATGGGATAAAAATTATATATATATTTAAAAAAAATGCTCTCAAAGGGCACCTCACTGTTTAAGTTTCTTACTAGTTTACCTCCTTTTATGATGATTTTCCTGTTTTTGAGTGGTGTAAACCACTCCTACAACTGGCTTTTGTGTGCAGAAAAAAATGAGCATGGTTGCTATGTTCAAAATAATTTCTGACGTAATTAAATCACACCCGGGTGAACTGGATGACCGTAGCAACCATGGTCATTTTCTCTGCACAGAAAAAGCCAGTTGTGAAATCACATCCGGGTGTGATTTCATTACGTCAGATCAGAGCTGATCAGGCTACATAATACCTTATTTCATTACGTCAGACATTACGTCAGACCACAGCTGATCATGCTATATAAAACCTTACACCACTCAGTTCACACGGGTGTGATTTTTTAGTATATAGAAGTGTATATTTGTACATCTCTAAATGTTCTGATGAACTGAAAAGGATGGACCCTATTGTAAACAAGTGTAATGCTTTATGGCAGGGGTCCTCAACTAGAAATGCTGAAGGTCCACTAATCATTTTTGAAAAAGACTAAGGTCCGGTCCCATGAGCGCGGCGTGGGCCACGCAGCGGCCAGCGGAGAGCGGGGCTCTATATTTTTTAGTACAGTCACACCAAGGCAAGCTTATACAAATCGGATCCCCTCCCAACCAACAAATACTGGGGTGCAGAGTATATGGAAATAAAATGTTTCACAAATATCCCCCTCCAAAAATTCACAGCAAATGAGAGGTATTGTGTTGAGGCACTTGACAGTTTTCAAATCACATCACACACACTCCTATCCTCCTGGTGGAGACCTGTGCCCAGAAGGGCACTTTTTCTAGTTACCAGTGTGTTAATCACAGCTTCAGCCAGTGGTGTAAAGTAACTATAAGTACTTTTTCTCATGAACTGTACTTACAATTCTTTGAAAACGTAATAGTTACTTCCTAAATTTAGATTATTATTATAAAACATACATTAACCACTTCAGACCTATATACATTCATACAGTCATTTGAAAATATCCGATCTGCAAACTCACAATGGGTCACATTGTGAGCTTGTAGATCAGCTATTTTCAAAAGAATTGTATACATTTTATATTTGAAAACTTTAAGTACAATTTATACCATATACGTATTGGTATTTTTACTTAAGTTAAACATTTGAGTATGTTTCCACCACTGGCTTCAGCAACACAACACACAATGTTTCTTTATTTTTAGATGAGTTACAAACAGTTATACTGAAAAATTGAATCTATTTGAATAACAATTGAATTTTGCTCATAAATCAATCTTTTTTCCAGTGACTATTCTCGGCTAACTATGTGAAATAGAATTGGAATCCAATGGCTTCCTGGAAAATAAAACAAAACACCAATCATGCCTTTGAAAACAGTTGCCACTTGCCAGTAATAATGTCAAATATACAGTCAGTGAGTCATAGACATGGGATAAACATGGCAGACCACCGGTATGGTCCAAACTGAATCAACTGTCACATTGTACACAAGCAGAGCAGCAGCACGCCTGCTAATTTCCTCACTAATATCAGGTTATTAGTTGGGCTGTGAAGCAAAACTTGTAATGAGGCTCTTTGTCCGTCTGTCTGCCTGTCTCTTTGTCTGTCTGCCAATCCGTACGTAAATTTGTCCAATAGGGGGTTCGGAAGTGGCTATATGCAGACCTCTAGGTTGCCCTCTACATAGGCCTACTACATCAGTGCATAGAGCAGAACTGATCTTTGTGTTACCTTAATCACTTAAACCCTCCTATGCACATTGTACGTCAAATAGTGAAAATAACCCATCTATGTAACCCATGAATGTTCACCTACTGTGACATGTCCAGAATACTAGGGAAGCTATAGAGTTAATATGGACGGTTCTGTTTTATTAGACAACATTTACGAGACTTTGCCCGAGGTGAAGGAGTTTGAATATCACAGAGTCTTGTTCATGAGTGAGCAGGAGATCAGTCGGAGAATCGGAGCAGCTGGAACGGTATTGCAGTCACTGTACCGCACTGTTATGACGAAAACTCTTGATATAACAAGCAATCTTCGTTCCTACTCTCACCTATGGTTATGCAGTTTGGGTCATGACCGAAAGAATAAGATTGCGAATGCGAATACAAGCTGCTGGCTCCAGCCCTGAATCGCTAGCCACACCCTTTAACATAATCAGCGCCAGGATTTCTTTCAAAATAGCAGCTCGGAGTGCCGCGCAGATATGGCAGCTTTTACTCTGATACCCCCCCCCCCTTCCGTTCCTCGCTATGATTATGATAAAGTCGCTTGATAATCCCTCGCATTCATATTTTAAAACGAGAGGCATGTTGAAGTCAGAAATGAAGAGCTTAGTATATCCATCTGGTCAAAACCATGGAGAGCTCCCTAGATTAGGAGATACGAGCCTTTCTTTCTGAGCGATAAACAGGGAGGTGAGCGGCAGCGCGCATGCGCGAACAGCAAGGAGTATGGTGCAGAAGGAGAGGCCAACCCCCAAAAAAAGAAAAGATATCAGAATATTTTTCTTTCGTTTGATATCAATGAAAATGTGCTTGGGCATGTGTGTACACGTCCTCGCAATCCATCGGTTGGATTAGCTAGGACGGCTCCACACGGTCTAAATCAGGGGTGTCAAACTAATTTTGGGGCAAGGGCCACATTGCGCGAAAGGTGACTTGATGAGGGCCGCAGCCAGTTGCAGCTCACGTGCATTGACTTACACAGTTGTCACTTGGCTTTGTTTTCTAGACTGTTTATTGACATAAATTGACTTTATTTGTATTACAGTTGTAGGCTACAAGACGTTTGGTATGAGAGGTGGAAAAAATACCCAATAAACCACTCGAAAATAGTTAAAAATCCAATCATTATTTTATCAAAAATATCCATAGTAATATCCATGATGTAGCCATCATGAAATCTGACACTTTGCATCTCTTTGCTTTGACTATCGTGTGTAAGTACACTATATTCCTCACTTGTTAAGGGAAATGAAACTCTACTGAGCTGTAACAACTATGGTTAGCCTCTCCATGTCCTGCTGTATCAGAGTGTGAGGAGAGTAATCCACAACAACTCAACTAGTAGTTGAATAGACTGTTACGAGCCCATCAGTGACAACATTCCGCACCTGGGCAGAGACAAAGCCGTCTACAGCAGGGCCATTAGCGGGGCGGGTGGGGGAGTAGCAGCGTTGTTTCCTTTTTGAAAATCATCTCGAGGGCCGCATTGGACCTCTCCCTGGGCCGCATGCGGCCCACGGATCACCAGTTTGACACCCCTGGTCTAAATGGATTAAAGAAAATATGAATAATGAAATGAAAATGAATGTCAGGCTAGCCAAAATGAGTTTCCTCAGATGAGTCTCCCTTACAGTACGTTTTAACAGCGGGCAACAGCCAGACTAATTTTCCGGAAGTGCATTATTTGTCAATGGGACCCGGCAACTACTGGCGATAGAGGCGATAGCCTGCGAACAGGCGATGGTCGAAAAGTGGGCGGAGGAACGTCGGCCGAAAAGATAAAAATAATAGTCCCTAGGGAGGACTTCACTGCACGTCCCACTGGGAAGAAACCACGTGGCAGACCAAGGACCAGATGGGGGGGATTATATCTCCACACTGTAACGCAGAAGGACGCCCTTGACACTCTATGCTATGAATATTTCCGTAAGCAGCATGCAGTCAACTTGGCTTAATAACAATAATAATGTTTATTGTCCCCCCGAAGGGATATTTGACTTCACAAGTCTGTTCAAGAAACACCAACAAAAAACAACACAAAACTATAGCACATAACAACATATCACCAAGACAATACATGTGGTTCCCACTGTACACAGAAAACCACCCATCGGCAGGGAAGTTTGTTTAATGCGGCGATACCTGTGGGGACATCTCGTGCTAAAACGAACCTTTTTCCACTTCAAGGATCTGTATCTTTGTCCAGATTACATGAGATCGAAGTAGCGATACAGGGGATGATCAGTGTCACTTGTTATTGAAAGTGCCTAGCGTGTCATGGCCTTATTGTTCATATCAGAGTGTGTGGGTGTGGAATGTCCGATAATGGAAGCAATAGGGTAATAGTAATACTGAAAAGTTTGTTTCTGTTAGGCATGGATGGACAGTATAGTGTAATATAAGATGATTGAGTTAGCAACAGTTTGACAAGTTTATGTTCTTAATATTTTTTATCTGCTCGTCTTTAGACATCACTGCCAACTGTAAGTAACATCTCAGCTCTTCACTTCTGATGTCTGCACCGCTTAGCATGACTAAAGAGATGGGATGATTTGAAGAAAATCACAAGATAAGTCAAGCGTGGTCAAAGATGGTGTTCATTAAGGTACAAAGAAGAGGTCACTGTTTGAAGACATGCCATGTGTACGCCAATTTAAAGTTATAAATGCTAGGGGGTGTTTAAATGATGTGAGCAGTGTAAAAAGTCACAGGTCTATTACTATTTGTGAGATAAACTAATAAAACAATGTTACCTGCTGTGTCCTGTATGCATAGCATAAGATTCATCTCACTAAATACAGCTACTATTACATTGTTGGTTTACATAGCGCTCTGAACTTCTCCCTGAGGAGTTTGCCAGAATCGGGATTTTAATAATGTCACAAAATCACTCCCAGCTGCTCAGACTGCAGGAAATGCTTCCTTCTTTAAACCCCCCCGCCCCCTCCAACAAAACAACTCAGAGCAAATAATACAACAAGCATAGAGTATTCATAAGCATGTCTGTCCTGTTGGTTTGTTTGGGTCTTTGAAACATTTCTTCTTCAATGTTGTGGTCACGGCATGCATTTTGCTCCTCTCTTTCTGCATTGGTGAGCGTTCCCATCTCACCCTAAACATCTTAAACTTTCAAAACAGGCTAAGAGGGAGACCTAATTCATGGTTTTGAGAAATTGTAACGCTCACCAGATCAACTGGCATTGAATCCTTAATGCTTGCAACGTCCATGAGGTCAACCCGCAGTCAGTCGCACAATCGCTGCAGGTCTGAGTGGATATTTAGTGGGTGTAATAGTGACTTGAGCAGGCTTTGGACTCATGCTTGTGAAAGCAGTTTAGCAAAGAGGTAAACAGCCTCGGGCCAGCAATAACAGAGTGGAACTGATTACAGAGAGAGAGAGAGGGGAGGGGGGAAGAGAGAGAGCGAGACAGAGAGAGACAGAGAGGAGAGAGAGACAGTGAAGGAAAAACAAGATAGTGACTGATAGTATCTTAACCAACTTAATGAGACCAGACAGTTAAACACCCCACAGAGATGGCTATATATACAGCCTGTGTGTGTGTGTGTGTGTGTGTGTGTGTGTGTGTGTGTGTGTGTGTGTGTGTGTGTGTGTGTGTGTGTGTGTGTGTGTGTGTGTGTGTGTGTGTGTGTGTGTGTGTGTGTGTTAAATATGTGTGTATATATGGTTTCAAATTACAGCTTTGTGAAATGTGAAAAATAACATGCTGCTAACTGTGCTATATTTATAATAAAAATAACAATAGTAATAATAAAGTGGTAGTAAAAGGGATACTGAAAGTGATGTCATGTTTCTACTTCCCGTTTGCAAATTTTGGGATTCTTCAGATAACCCATTATCTCCATACTTTATCTCTCATTATCTCCCTGTGACCACCATATTTCCATTCCTGGCTCCTGAAAGCTCCTGAAAGCTGTTTCTAATAAAAGTGAAAAGGCCAAATATGAAAAGGAGGTGAGAGAGAGCAGAGGAAGCTGTATTCTTTGCTCCCTGTATGAGAGAAGCTTTGCCTTTTCCAGGGAGATACGAAGCTCCAGCGACCTGGGGAGACGAGAGGGGAGGCACAGATAGGAGCCAAACGTCTACCATGTCGCTCGGGGACATTACAAAAACATTTAGCTCTGTCAGGCTTCAAAGGCCGGGACAGCAATTACACTGGAGACACAGTATGACAGGACATCCTAACATGCTAACGGCTAAGCTATGAGCTTAGCTAGAGGGAACAAGCCACACCTTCAAAACCCCAATGCACAGGAGACACTCATCCCCTCCTCTCCTCTACTCCTCTCCTCATCCCCTCGTCTTGACATGGCAATAAGCTACACTAAAGCAGAACCCCAAAACCCCAATAGCTCATCTCCATCTCCTCTATGCAGAGACGGCAGCCATTGTGTGCCTGTTCCTCTCTCCCCAAGTCAGTTTCCTATTGAGGGCTTGAAAGGGCCATTGAGGGGCCCTGTTTTGGCCCTGCAGCTCACCTGCAGAGGGGAAACTATGGGTCCATTCTAAAGCGCAGCAGCTGCCAGGGCAGAGAGGCTGGCACCCAGTGAGAGAGAGAATAGCAGCCGCAGAGCCTTTCAATACGAAGCCACTTAGTAACAGAAGGCATGTGCCAAGCCTGCAAAACCACAATGAAGAGTCGTCCTTTGGTGTTCACTAAATATCATGGACGAATTACGCTACCCCCCCCCCCCCAACTCCTCATTCTGCCCCCCCCCCCCCCCCCAATCCCCCCATCTCCCTCTCTCTGCTTTCTAGCATAACTGTTTACAGAATGATAACGGAGATGCTGAGCGAGGAGAAACGACACGTAGAGGTGTCCTGAACAGTTGGATGAGGGTGTGGTGGAGGTGGGTATATAAACTACAGTATAGAGTGTGCATGGTGACAGTGAAGTAACAGTATGGGGTCATTGGTCAAAATAGGTTATCAATGTGAGTTATCCATTTTGGTGGCTAGACCATATGTTAACTTTTTCCTCTTTTGCGATAATCAGTAGGTTTGAGGTTATCAGTTTGCGTGGTGTGGGGAAGTAGAAGAATACATGTTAAAAAATTGTCAGAATGAACCTCAGCCCTGTCAGACAATTCCCCCTTCTGTAGAACAGGACAGAGTAGCCTATGTATTGAAGACTTGAGCATCAGACAGGCTACTGCTCTCATCACAAGGCTGTCGTAAGAATGTCCGTAGCTGCAGAACTAAGGGCGAAGATGTTACATAAAGCCCCTTTCTGCCAGCCAGCTAGCTCCCACACTGACGCTAATTTACGATGCCCTCACAGCAATTTCCACAGTCAGAGAAGTTCAATTGTGTTTTCCAGCTCATTAAGCATTGACACAACAAAGCTTTCATCTACTCCTCCATCCCTTTATCCCCCCCATCTCACGATCCACTCATCTTCCTGCCTTTCTCCTGCATGTCTTCAAACATCTAATCGAAAGAGATTAAGTGTTAAATATAAATGTGCCTCCTTACTCTGACAAATATCTTTCCCTCTCGCTATATATAATTCTGTTTCTGTGTGGATCTGTGGCCTGGTTTGTTTCAAACATGGTATGTAGTGTGAAGGGTCCCCCTCAGCCAGCCATAGAGACAATTTAATGCTTGTTTATTCAGTGGCCTCTGCTCACCCCTCCTCTCTCCTTCAGACCTTCATGAGAGAACGTGGAATATTGTAATCTCGGAATAATCAGCTCTGCGTATTTGTTCAGGCTGTCACTGTGTTGAGATCAAAGACTTGCAGGCAAATACATGAAAATGAAGGGTTGTTGGTGAACATAGTAAATGTAAATCATACAACATAAGGAGACAGTGTTTGCATTCACAAATGCATTTAGGTCAAATGATGACAATTGCCTGGCTGAAGGTTAGAGAAGTGGTCTTGTGACTGAAAGGTCACACTGGTTCCAATTCCCAGACAGTCTGGGAAAACCTGAGAAAGAGGTATTGATACAGTGAAACAAATTTAAAACACAAGTGCTTCGTAATGGTATACTAAATGTTGTGAAATTCAGTGTGAATTTTAAAGGACCATACCAGATACCAGTGGTCTGGCATGTTTAGTCTTCTAGCTGACCTCAACTCATGGTATGTACAACCATTTTCCAACGCTATTGTTTGCGGAAAACATTGGATTCAGTTTATTTGAATACAATATGAAAATAAACTTGCAGAGTCTTGAGATAGGTAATTGAACAAGCAATAAAACAGCACCTTGAGACAACGCTGTTATAGCGCCACCATGAGGACAGAAATACATGGGATCTGACCAATAGCTGAAAAACAACCAGTAGACTGCTATGCAATAAAAACAATTTACTACTCCAGCTAGTACACCAACCCAACGATTTCTAGATCCTGTTGAGTCAGCCTGCCAACTTGAACTAATATATACTTTCTGGAAGGAAAAATATTCCCATGGACATATAATTATGATTTATTTTTGAGGGCCCCTCCTATGCCCAGCTTTCCGAATTTGTGTAAACACCTACATTGAAGACAAAAGTGAGGACGGAAAAGTGACGACGTAAATTGTGATTGGCCGGAATGAGATGATGTATGATGATAAGAGCGCCCCTCAGTTCAGATAGGTGTGATTTTTGTATCTTCGTGTTGTCACTGCTGTTTCTCCGCCCCACTCCACCTGCCACTTCCCTACCCCGAACACAAGCCAAGTGTGTTTGTGAAGCCTGATGCACCATGGTAGATAAGGGATTTGAACCCCATTAGACTCTGCGGTAGTGGCAGAGTTTACCACTGTGCCACCCGGCACCCGTGCACCCTTATGTCCATGAAATGCATTTTTGCGGTTAGCAATGGCTGAGTAATATTTATAGGGATGAGGCATTTTTCATTTGAAAACGTCTAGGTATGTTGTCCTGCTGACTCGATCATTCTGTGATTCATTCTCTCACAGTAGTTGACCAATCAGACTGCTTGGTCAGATCTACCTGTATTACATTTTAGGATTGATATAAAAGTCTAGCCAACAAAGCTGCCTGGAGAAATAAAGGTAATTTCCTACAGTGGCTCATTGCTCGTAATTTCGAAATAAAAGTAAAATGTCCATGACTTATTAATGGTGCAACATTGACTCAGTTATTCAGCTAAGTTTGGTAACGTTAGTTACTGCGAGAGTGAGGTCTAGCCAACACCAACTCGGGACTCCTGGATCGCTGCCCTCCACACGTACTCTCCTATCAAACATCAAAATATCAAGTAAATAACTTGCAGTAACTAACTTGTATGTGGGGAAAATGTAAATGAACATAAAATCAAAAAAGTCACTTGGTCTATGTATAGTATGGCCGAAGCTGTGAATAAACAATGATGTGTATTGATAATCCTTTAAGGGTTTATTATGTCATTTGTTTTTGTGAATAAAATGTTATTTTGCCCAAACTGTAGAGTATGTTAATACGCTATAACTTATACAATTGGGGTGGTTGTATTTGTGACATTTAGATCCTGTGTCTATAGGTTGGACACAACCTTTGACACAATCCTGTTTCTGGTTTGACATGAATTGTGACCTGAAGGTCAAAATTCAATTTATCCCGTGAAAAAGCAGGCAGGCTCTATTAGCTCAGTAGTAAAAATGTCAGTACTTGCGCAAGAGATCCAGGTTCAAATCCGGGGTAGAACAAGAAAGTTACATAGCACAGATTGAAGTTGATCAGCTCACTCATTATTTAGCAATAAAGAACAATAAAGGGCTGTAGTCAATATATCATTAATATGTCACCCAAAATACACATCAATAATAGATCTGTATTTGTACAAAATTTTAATGTTTCAGAAACATGCAGTAGCCTACTTTTAACCACTTGAACCCTAGCGTAGCTATTCCGGGAATGTCATCTACACTCCTTTGTGAGCTTGCAGATCGGCTTGATTCGTCAATTTTCAGCAAAGAGATTTGGTGTAAAAGGCAGAAAATGAGGATTGAGCCCTGTTGAACCCCGGTCAACAAGTATATAGGATTTATGTGTTGAAACAGTATAGAGAAAAACACACACTATCTCCTGTGGTTTAGGTGTAAATGTCCTGTCCAATACACTCACAAAATTCTTTGAAAGAAATCACAATATTCCACAGCTAATGTGAATGACTGCACAGCAAACAATGCTCACCACTGACACATATTGTTCTGATTTGGTGGTTTGACCTCTTCTGCATTTAAGCCGAGACACTAAGGGGAAAATTGATGTTGTGGCTGAAATTTTTGTGAAAACTAATTCATTGCAAGTCTAGCCTCTGGGGGGAAAATATCCTAGACGGAGTGGAGAAGAGAAAGAAACCAAATGAGAGTGCATGAGAATATTTTATAGTGTGTGGTAGCATTCTCTGGTCATTCACTTGACCACAAAATGGCTACAGTTTAGTTTATAGTTAAGTTAAGCCATGTCAGTTCCCTCTGTCCCCTTGAGAACCACAGGAATTCTGCTGTCACTATTTCTCCACGGTCTGCAGTCACTGTTCTCCAGATGTAACGTTATGGCTTCTCGTACTCACAAGACGACATGCTAAGAGCTGTTCACCTGTCCATGCGTTACTATATCCAATTGTAACTCTGAGAGCGTACAAGTGTAAGCAAATTGACCCATCCGGGACCATTTGTAAAGTCTCACAGTTAAATTAGCACTGAGGATTTAAGTGTGTGCGAGGCGAGCATGACACTCTGTATGTAAGTGTGTCGGGTTTCTAGCTGAATTCTGCCTCTGATGTGTCCTACTCCTCTGCTGTCAACACCTTCATACAAACGCTGTGCGCGTCTGCTATTAAAGCAAGAGGGACAATTAAGAGCCAGTGATATTTGTGCATGGCTAGCAGCCTCTCTTGTAGGGGTCATTCTCTAACATTCTCATCATCATCATCATCATTATCAAAGAGAGTGCACGTCTTCCATCTGAGTTCCCCTCGGCTGTCAGCGATGTCACTGAGCTCACCCTAACCCCTGGCGCGCCATGAGGTCCAGAGAGGGGTGTCCGGTTCCTCTCGTCCCCCTTGAACCGCAACAATACAGCCAACAATATCTCTGTGTTCACCTGTTAACACCTGGTGCTGCATGGCTAGACTCGCTGCCGAGGCGCTGCCAATGGAACACTGTGCTCGTCTCTGTTAGACGCCATGTGGAACGCGCTTCCCTGTCATCGTGGCCAATATCCAACATACAAACACATGGGGACATAATAAGCCACTCGCTGCTGCTCTGTCAACACTTTCTCCTTCCTCTCCCAAGTCATGTTAACATATAGAGGAGAAATGAGGCCACTTAACCAATCAGCAATCCATCAGGTAATTGCAAAAGCTTTAAAGCATCATCTCCTCTGATGTCAGTACAGCCCCCCCCCCCCCCCACCACCACACACACACACACACACACACACACACACACACACACACACACACACACACACACACACACACACACACACACACACACACACACACACACACACAGAGAATGAATTAAATAATCACATCACTACTTATTAATTATCCACAGCTTAGTATGCCAATGAATATTCAAGTAAAGGAGTCATTTAGGCTGTCATGCTTGTATTTTATTTTAATTGCCCCAATTTGCTTGAAAATGCTGCATTGCCCCTGGTGGCTGTAGTGGGTAAGTGATCATCATTTAACCACTCAAGCCTTATTTACTCATTCATTGTATGACAAATAGTGAGAAAAATAATCACACCCGTGTGAAGTGAGGGGCGCTCTTATCATCATACATCATCCCATTCCGGCCAATCACAATTGGTGTCCTAACTTTTCTGTCCTCACTTTTTATCCTCAATTCCAATCCGGCCAATCACTTTTGGCGTCCTCATTTTTCTGTCCTCACTTTTTATCCTCAGTTCCATGGCTCAGCCAATAAAATCGTCGCTATGGGGTACACACGCACACACAAAGCTGGGCATAGGGGGCTAGCGCCCCTCAAAAATGTCATAACCCGACATGTTGTGAGCTTATAGATCTGCTATTTCCGCTATTTTCTTATTTTTTTTATATAGAAATGAAAAATGTTTTTAGAAAATGACCCCAAACAGCGATGCCAGGGTTATGTGGTTAAATAAAACCTGCAGGATTTAATGTCAGCCTCAGAAATTACTCCTGGCATGTTTTACTTCACCACACGCTGGGACAGAAATGTTCTCCAGAATCAAACAGGAAATATGTGAAGCTCTGCACTGCCAGAGATTGGGATAATGAAATTGGGGGAAGGGATGGGCTTGGTTCAAGCGCAGATATGTGTGTGCGTGTTATTGTAGGGTGATATGAGTTGACTCCATGGTGGGATTCAAGTGTTTAGTGTTGCTGCTGCACTTCTGCATGGGATATAGCCATAGAGTATATAAAAGGATAGAGACTGAACTGGCGCGAAGCTCCGCCCCCCCAGCTATTCATGTCAGTGGAAGTTGCTCAGTGGTGTTTTGAAGCACCCGGAAGACTGCCGGAAGTACCGTCTCAGAACGTCTACTTCCGCATTTGACCACCAAATTTTGGTGGTCAAATGCGGAAGCGCAACCGAGCGCTCAATGTTAAAGCCCAGCTGCACGGGGTTTCCCGGTCATGAATCCACGGGTCCGCCTGTAGTCCCTCCTCCTACCACTAGGGCCCAGTGCTTCAACGTTGAATAGCCTCACTGGCCCCTTGGATCTAGCCATGGTTACTTCACGAGCGTCATAGCTTAACTTCCACCTGTTTTACGTGATCGCTACATTTACAGTGAAAACGTGTACATAAACATTCAGATTTAAAATATAAAGTACTCACCACGTGGGCCACGGGTGTTAGAAATTTGCTGGTACAGCGATTAGCACTGCTGCATTCCGCGTTGTTTAATAAAAGGCATTTTTATCCGAGCTGGGTTTTTTTTTGCCATAAGCTTTCAACTACGTGCCCCTATCGGTCGGGAGGAGTGTTGCACTCTGAAACATTGGGTGTGTTCCATATACAGTAGGCACGCTGACCACACTGCCAATACAAACTAATATAGGCGAGTGTGCTCCCGGTGTGCAACAACGCGGAATGCAGCAGTGCTAATCGCTGTACCAGCAAATTTCTAACACCCGTGGCCCACGTGGTGAGCTTAGAGTATATATGTATAGAGCGTCGCAGTCCCGCCTCCTACCCTGGACCAGGAAATGAAACCCAATGCATTATTCTCATAGACATTTCTTAAAGTATTTATTTAAAGACGGTTACGCCGCGGACAAAGCCAACTCGAGTCGTGACAACTCATGACAACACAAACAATATTTTGGACCAAACAAATAATTACAAAGAAGAAAAACAACAAAAAAAGTGTTGTAACCTGCCGTTTTTTTCTTCTTTCTAATTATTTGTTTGGTCCAAAATATTGTTTGTGTTGTCATGAGTTGTCACGACTCGAGTTGGCTTTGTCCGCGGCGTAACCGTCTTTAAATAAATACTTTAAGAAATGTCTATGAGAATAATGCATTGGGTTTCATTTCCTGGTCCAGGGTAGGAGGCGGGACTGCGACGCTCTATAGAGATGGCACCCGGAGGAAACCCTGAGGCGAAATGGACATAGTGGCTGAATTTGGTATTGCAGCGCTGGCCCAAACACATGAACGCGCTGGTCCGTTGACTATCATTGTGCACGTTCATGATGACACGTGAACGCTGTTTCATATGTATTGTGAACGCCGCTGTTTCATACGTGAACGCGTGCAATGATAGTCAACGGCCAGCGCGTTCATGTTATTGGGGCAATCCATCCCAGAATGCACTCTGTTCCTACCCGGAAGGAGGAGTGAAATCGCCTCATGCGCTTTTGAGCAACTTAATGCAAGTGGATGGGAGGAGAAATCCGGTGCCGTCTCTATTCATATATACTCTAAGGTGGTGAGTCTCTCTAGTACTCTACTCTATATAGTTCTACTCTATATAAGTCCTCACTATCGAGTCCTCACACCATGACAAACATTCAATAAACAATCTTCTCAGTATGTGATATCTTCCAGAATCAAAGACAATGAGTAATACACACAGACACAGCAACGGCCACGGAAAGAATGACCTCCAAGAGTTACAGAGAAACAAGATAAGAGTTAACAATGTAGTTCAGGTCAACTGTCCAAAAATCCTAACTCTGAAGGCAAATCGTGTACCGGTAAATTAGGGTAATTGAAAATATATATTTTTGACCAAACAAGCAATAGACTTGATTTAACTAACAGTATGCTGCTATATACTGTACATAGCAACAAGAACCCCAAAAGGGGTTCCCGTCTTGAAGGGTAAGAACACCAAAAGGGGCCACTAAAGCCTGATTTATATTTTGTCTCAAGGCGGCTTAAAGCTGCACTTGCACTACATACCTTTCCTCTTCTAACCCGAATTTGAACCTGAATGGTAGCTCAATGGTAAACTGAAATGTTTGCCATTGAGCTAATAGAGCCTGCCGGCTTGCTCAGGGGATAAATTGAATCTTGACCTTCAGGTCAAGATTTGCATCAGATCATGTTGACCTTTAACACAATTATAATGTTTCAATGGAAGAGTAGGGAGACAAAAAAAACATTTTCTCTGTGATACAACGTATAAAATAGGGTTTACATGGAGTCTACAAAACTACAAAATGTTACTATTCTGTAAAGAATTAAATCTGACATCCATTGACAGTTTGACATGCCAAGCGTTGGCAGCTCCACTCAGGAACAGGATTATGTTGTGTTATGCTTCGCTAAGCAGGAAGCTCTTCCTTTTAAAGATGATACTGTTTTACCACAAGGCTTCCCGCTGCGCATTTCATAAATGTTTATCCCACACTGCTCCGTCCGGACCCTTCCCCAAAGTTTGCTTTGGGTGACTGAGAACCCTGCCGGTTCTCAGGAAAGACGAAAGAGAGAAGATATACAAAAAATACAATGTACTGTAGGTTACATTAAGTTCTCTTTGACATGTTTGGTTACCTTCTTAAACAATCTAATGCTACGGAAGGCCAGCTAAATTCAACAAGATTCAGAAAAAGGAGAGGAAGAGACACAGACATAGATTTGAACATGAAGCAGATCTGATCATCTGACTGACATGAACAAATGGGGGGGGTGGATCCACTGGGGGTGGATGGATGGGGGGGGAGGGAGGGAGAGAGAGAGAGAGAGAGAGAAACAACTTAGAAACTGTTCAGTTACATTTAGCTAAACACTCAAACACCAACTTTATACACTTGACGCAGATCTAATATGAAGGCCATCACAATCAAAATGGCACCGGTAGGTGTAACAGCCTACTGTGACTCAGCCTTGCATTCCCTATTTCCCAAACCAAAATACTCATTGTTGACTTCTCTGGCAATTATATGCTACCAAGGAGCCAGGAAATATCAATTATTCAATATATAACAATGGAGCTGAGACAAAACAGTGGTAGCATTTCTGAATCCCCTTTCAAACAGAAGGCATTAGAGAGTGGTAAATATTCTTAATGAGAAAGGCAACATGAAGAATGTAATATTGTCAGTAACTAAATTACAGTAATTTAAAGCTTGTATGGTTGCCCAACTATTCATCACTGTGTCACAGAGATAGAAAGGGCGAGAGGGGGGTCTGAGAGAGAGAGAGAGAGAGAGAGAGAGAGAGAGAGAGAGAGAGAGCAGACAGACATAGCTCTGGAGGCGCCAGTCGCGGCAGGATCAAAGAAGAACAACCTCGGGGAACCAAACAGTTAACTCCACTTAACCAATTGTCCTACACGCAGTATGTTGCTGCAGGCCCAGCAGTTCCCATACTGTCGACAAGACTCTCACGTTGTGGTTTCTTTGAAGACGATTCGACTTGATTAACGAGGCTATACATAAACTATGCCAAAGAATTCCTTGATATAAACATGCCACTCCTCCGATTACTCAGAAGACAGTCCTCTATTATTTTACTTTGTCGATTAGCCTACTCTCATTAAGGAAGAGAACACAAAGGGACACAACACAAGGACACAGCAACACAATTACACACAACTAGAAATACCCACACACTAGCGTGACTTCGGTAGCATGCATTGTGAACTATCTTTCACGGCGCATCTATAGGAGTTGGTGACATTTAGGAGGGTTTGATATGAAATATAATGTGAAATCGCGGACGATATCAATCAAAGATGAACACTTTCGGAAGCCTGGCCTATCAGAAAACGTTCGAGTGAGTCACATGGAGAGGCATGGCAACGTGATTGGCGGGCGGCAAGATGAGAGAGAAACTTGTGGAACTTCATTGAAGGAGAGGTAGGCCTACGTCCGTGCGTAAAACTGAGCTCACCGCTTAATTGCGCAGCATATCGTCACGAAAGAGTCGCGCATGCAACGGAACAAATTCTTCTTGAGAGTGAAACACGAAGCAAACAACCGGGGATTGATTGACCAGCCAGCGGCAGAGAACTTGTATGGCACCCCATTCGTGCATGATGAATCCTGCACCGGGATCACCCAGCACCACTCCTGGGGAGACGTTACCAGGCGACCGCTGCGGAAAAATAGGAATTGATGCGCTCAAGAGGCTAGATCGGTCACCTGTTAGAAGATGTATAGACAAAAGTTTAAATCTGCCTTTCAGTGTGGAATCCTTAATATCAGACAAGACGCCGACCAGAACCCACCACTACTCTGCAGAGGCCGGTTCAGATGGGTCTGGGAGTCAGTCACCAGGGGACATTTACGCGCACAAGCGGCTCCAACGGAGTGGTGCAGCGGAGCTGTCAGACTGTACAAAACTAGAGGCAGCCGACCTCAGTGACAAGGAACAGAGTCCCTGGTTTCAGACTTCATACGCTTCCCCTCCAAGTGAGTTTGCTGTCATTCTCTCACCGTGTTGCATGCTTTAGTGAAGTGTAGCACTAGCTAACCCGTCTCTGTAGGCCTATTAAAGTATTGTATTTTATCCTCGTTCCTCGCTACCTGTTGTCTAAAAGTGCCACTTTCACTTTGGTATTCTATTAATTAAACAAGGTGACTTTCTTGTGTTTATCCCTGACCCTGTATTATATTATGTTCACCAATTTTGTGAAATCATTTTGAATCAATATACCGGTAGGTCTTATTTGTTGGCTAGCCTGTGAGTGACCACCTAACTGTCTTTCCAAATTAATTATAGGACTCCCCAGCCCTTCATGTCCTCTACGGAAACACAAGAACAACAGAAAACCAAGAACTCCCTTTACAACTTCTCAGCTGCTTTCTCTGGAGAGGAAGTTCCGTCAGAAACAGTACCTTTCTATCGCGGAAAGAGCGGAGTTCTCCAACTCCCTCAGCCTCACAGAGACCCAGGTCAAGATTTGGTTTCAGAATCGCCGGGCCAAGGCAAAGAGATTACAGGAGGCTGAACTGGACAAATACAAGCTGGCGGCCAAGCCACTGCTCCCGGCCTTCGCCTTCCCCTTCCCCTTGAGCGCACACATGGGCCACCCGTCCCTGTACGGGGCCCTGCATGGACCGCGGCCTGCCTTACCGGTTCCAGGACTATTCGGTGGACCATATGGGATGTACTACTTTTCTTAACGTTAAGAAAAGTACTTCTTTTTTTCCTCCTCCAAGACTAGCCGTTGTCAATATGCTGCCTATTAGTTAACAGGCCTAATGATACACATTCGTTTCTAAACGCATACCAATCATACCATTTTGCATAAAACGTTTTAAACGTTTGTTGACCGTTTCCCAAGAATACAAATATTTTTGATGGCCAGTAAAAAAAATAAAAGATCTTTATACCAGACGAATGCCATCCCCATAGGGCTAAAATGGTGATCTATTCCAGAAAACATTCTTAATAGGCCCTGCATGGTAATCAATATTGGAACAGGATTTCTTTTCTATCCCACCATTGAACCAAAATGATTTTAAAAATATCCCCATATATACACTCACCCTGTAAGAACCATTCATGTTTTTATGTGAAATTTAAGGCTTTTGACATAAAATAAATGAGAAACTAACTTAGGCCTGAAATGTATTGACGGCATTTAATTTTAAGGATATTCATATCTATAACTTTTATAACGCATCATGTTTGTGTGTGGGTACTCTGACACCTAAACTACTAGCCATGAATGTATGTGATCTTTCTTAATTTAGTTTCCTTGGAGTCTAAAGAACTTCACATATTACAAAAAAAAAGAAAAACGGTAATAGCCAAATTATAGTTATTGCTGTGGAATTATTTGCAAAAACTTCACTTTAACTAGGAAATGGTTTACAATGGTATTTTCAAATGACTTAACCCTATAAGGTTACCATGAGCCATGCAGTAATTTCCATCATTTTGAATTCACAAAGTCACAAATATATATATTTAAGAACTGCAGCTTTACAGTTATACAATGGTTTAAACGTTTAGGAATTAATGTAACAACCATGATATTCTACTAACGACAGTAGAAGTTTGAATTGTAATGTATCATTATTGCTGGAAGTGTAAATAACAGTCAACTATTTTTGCAAACTTTATAAAAAGATAAGTGATGGATTACGGATATCTATATTTATAGTCATCAATGTACAGTGTATTGGTGGTGAAAATGTTTTTTACAACTATTAAAATGACTCCAAACAAGATATCTTGTGTGATAATAAAAACTCCATTTATATACATTATATTTTGTTAATAACAGACCTATAATTGTATCATTTATTATAATTGTTTAAACTAAAAAAAAAAATCAAACTATACAGAGGCCTCATAATTGTTAAACATGAAGCATATAGTTTATACATTTTAAGCTATAGTCATCATGCTGTCAACAACAAAACCACTGCCTTGGATTTCAAGAGCATCATGCTAATGTACACACATGAACAGGTTGAGAAAAGGAACCAGAAATTGGGCCAGTGCACTGGATGAAGATCAAGGCTCATGTAACAAGATTGTGTTCACCATTGTATCATCTGCAACGGAAAACACGGTTTGTAATATTCAGGAGTAGTGTTGGTCCCATCTGTTAACGTCCAGATTGTCACCATGTGTAGGAAATGGGAGCCATGTAGGAGATAATAAATTATACACAACTTAAGGTATTCTGTGATCGCCTATATTGGCCTTCAGGTCCATGTCACTTAACACAGATCTGTACAACACCTGGTATATGAAAATGTGGGCCTTTGTTTATAAAAAAAATATTCATAGTTAATGACACATTTTACATGAAATGTACTCAGTTACAACAAATCAAAATTTAAAGTTAGAGACAAGCTATAGTGGGTTTGATTTCAGTGCTTTATTTCCTCCTTCCTCGCCCTCTGAACCCTCGGACAGAGCCTGGACCAAAGCATACAGTCTTCGGGACCCTGAAACAATACAATACGGCGGCTGAAATTTGTATTTTATGTTCATAATAATATAGAGGGTCGCAGTCCCGCCCCCCTCGATAGACCCGGAAAAGAAATCCCCGTTCATTTTCCTCATAGACTTTTCAGAAAGTATTTATTTAAAGACGTTTACGCCGCGGACAAAGCCAACTCTTGTCGTGACAAATCATGACAACAAACACAATTTTTCGGGCTGAACAAATAATTAGAAAGAAGAAGAAAACGGCAGGTTACACTTTCTTTGTTGTTTTTCTTCTTTGTAATTATTTGTTTGGTCCAAAATATTGTGTTTGTTGTCATGATTTGTCACGACAAGAGTTGGCGTTGTACGATGCTTCTAAGGTCTTTAAATAAATACGTTTTGAAATGTCTATGGGAAAAATGCATTGGGAACTATTTCCTGGGCCTGGCGTTGTCATGAAAGGGGGCTGGACTGCGACGCTCTATAGTAAGCATTATTAGATCGCTTGTAATTAAACATTTTCTTTATCGTTATATATTTTTCGCCTTTATTTGATGACAGTGTAGAGACAAGAGACATGGAGAGAGAGAGAGAGAGTAGGAGAGTGAAATGCAGCAAATGTTCTGGCCAACCAGGAATCAAACTGGGAACTCGCTGTCAGGCATTAGAGCCCTAACCACTTGGTTATCGGGTCACCCACATTTCTAATTATACAACATGGTTGGCATTATTATAAAAATGAGAAAATCTAGCCTATACATATTCATCTTGGCAGTGAACTACCACTTTCATGCAGGAGGAAATGCAATCTGGAATATTTTCAGCCATTAGCAGACTGGGGTTTAATCCCTGCAACTAAATTGAAGCAACATTGCAGTTGTAGCCTGTATGTGAAGTTGTAGCACTGGTCTAAGTGATGCTACATGAAAATGGCTAAATTATCCAAACAAACTCAATGCCAACATTTGGTCTTAGTGCTAAAACAGAATTTCCATTATTCCATTTTCACTTAGCTGAAATGCAGCCAATGTAGTGGCACATTCGATTGCCATGTCATGTGAAAACGTGGACAGATCTTTTTCTCTATAGTGCGAACACAGAACATCACTGTACCAGATAGTGTCATGACGTTGAGAAAGAGAGCTTAAAGAGTGAGGGAGCTTGCTGACTGGTCGAGCAAGCATTAGTTTCAGCAAGAGAGACCACTTGGATAGAGCAAGCATGCTTGAACAGCGATAGAGAGAGCTTATAGTCACCTCTCACAAGAGTATTAAGTACTGTCCCGCTATACAAAGTAAACAAATGAACTGTCCCAACCAGCACTTTTACTGCCAAGTAGGGCATACGAAAACGACTCTCCCACTGCCCATGCCAGCAAGTTATGCTACATTTTTTAGCTAGTACCATACTGTCATTGTAGACAAAACACAGCTTTAATATGAAAAGAAGCGCTGAAGACTTCACTGACCTGTAAGAGTAGCGTGGTTTAAGCTGCTCAGTGCTAGTGGCTGCAGCATCATGACAAGACGCTGTGTGTGCCTCCATGGTGGAAGAGCAAGCTGTGTGAAGAGCCTCCACCGTCTCTCCTTCCTGAGACAGATGAAGCTCCATGGCTTCCATCTCCTCACACACACCCTCCGCCTCACAGCCATCCTCCATCACATCCATAGTTGTCTCTCTCTGTGCCGTCTTCATTTCCGTGGCTCTGCTGGTGAAGATATCAAGGTCAATGCACTAATATTATGCACATGAGCACGCACACAGACACACAGACACACAAAATATAACTAAAATCCATTGATTAAATAACATATTTGTTTAGCTAAAGACATCATTTCTCCGAATACAAATGCATTATTGTAATTTTATTTTAATAGTTAACTGTACTTGTGCAAGAAAGAAAATAACATCTTATTTAGAGATAAATAAATGTCTACTGACAAAATGTGGATTCAACCATTTACTCAAATAATGGTTTGTGATGCCATCTAGTGGACAAATGAAGATTGAGAGACATCCCACCTTTTGTCTTTTTTAGCCTTGTCAAATCTGAAATCAGGAGGGTACTTGTGAATAGTAATCATGTGGTCTTTCCTCGGTTTACTGGTTCTGAACTTCTGTTCACAACCCTCCACCAGACACTGGTACTGGAAATAAGGGGCAGAGACAGAAATAAAAACCAAAATTATGTTTTACACTGGCAAAACAATGTGGAGAATGGTCAGGCTAGTTGAGGCTAACTGCAATTGACTGTCAGGTAGAGACTAGAGATACAAAGACGCATTGAGTGAGTAATTGAACAAGCTATATCTAAGCAACATGTTTGCTCAAGGTTGAGTCAAATTACCTATAAATATGTACCTGACAATTGTGTATGTTTGGGATGATTAATAGGAAAGAACATATAATTGTGATTTTTATTTTTATTTCAGACCAATATTCTGATTGTTGACTGATTTTTAGTTCAATTCTGTATACTATTATAGTGTAACTACCACAAAATTAGATACTGTCAACATTATTTTATATTTAATTTAAAAGGAACAAACAAAATTACTACCGACAATAATCACAAGTATTATTTCTTCCTGAATAATTACCAATTTCACTAATACTGTAGCTCAAACTTCAAGGTGATGACAAGTCCACTTAAAATATCTGTTTTTACAGCTAATATTGACGTTCAACATGATTCCGTTTTGGTCCTCTGAATTTCATTCATAATATTATATAATATTAGTAGTCAATAGTCACTTGACTATTGTCAGCAAGCCGATTAAAATAAATCCACATGTTCAACTGAATTAAAAGGCAATCACAAAAAAATAAAGGCAACATAAAGTTCACTGTGTTGGATTACCTATATCAAGCATGTTGATTTGCATACTGAAACTAATGGAAACCAATAGCTTCTTGGAAGGTCAAGAGAATTGTCAACAGTAAAGTGTAGAGTATATAACTTCTAGACAGTGAGCTAAACATGCATGGTCCTTTAGTATATATTTAAAACACTAGAATAACTTGTTTAGACGTGTAGTACATGTTGTGACTTTGGATTTTATATTTATTTGTATTAACGTGTGGCTTGTTAAAATTACCATATCTTGCCTTTCGGCGAGGATACTAAAAAGGGAGTCATGCCACTCCTGAATGTGAATGTCTAGCAGACGGGCAGAAGGCAGGGAGCGGCGACAGGAGCAGCACACATGTCTGTGTAGAGAGTTGTAGTGGTGCTCATATTCCTCCACGCTGCTGAACACCTGGCTGCACCCAGAGATGTGACAGCCAAACTCACACACACTGTTCAAAGCACAATAGAAAAGGGAAGGAGAGTGTTTCATAAATACACGATAACGTGAAAACGTGAGTCACATTACATGAGAAACACTTTCCCGCCATGGTAGCTTGGATAAAGAGGGTGGTCTGAATGGCTGCTGCCATGATTGTAGATGTCATTTCATTTTCAATGTGGGTGTTATATAATTTCACACACTTGTCTTTAACACCAGTACACTTGTAATGTGACAATAAACAGAAGTTGCCGTTTGGCAGAGTAAATGCTCTTGTCCAGTCCAGAGCAAGTAAACAGCATGAATTCTATTTGGGCTGTCCTTGACTGAAGACATTTTTAGATCACTATAAATATGTAATTTAAAAAAAATTGTCCTATTGAAGTGGATGGCACATTACAACTATACCAACAACAAGAGCCGGAAAACAACTTTCAGCACAATTTCATGAACGATAGAAACATTGACAGAATCCTTCAGAAGGACATCTGGAATGCAGTCTGTGTTATTCACTTTCGGAGAAATGTTAACGGAAAGACGAGGAGATGATTATCAATAGCTAACCCATTAAGACCTGGGGCAGTTCTACAAATGCCTTCTAAATCAATGGTTCTCATACTTTCAAGTTTTTTCCAAAATGTTCAAAAAGATGCTTTCCCAGTTTTAATTAGTTAATAATTAATCAGATTATCCATACATGACATCCCATATTTTAGCACCATGGGGACTGAGATCTTTCTTCCCCCTCTCGCCCTCCGTGCGTATACACAGTTGGACTGTGCAGTGCGTGTTTGATGCACTGTTTACATATAACTTAATCTATATAGCTCTCTTGGCTTTTGGCAGTCTGGCTGCTGCGTTCTGAATAACGTACAGAGCATGTGTGTCAGGACAAGCAAATAGCAGTTACAGCATGTCATCTGGTTAAATAACATACACATCTATATCACATGTGAACATTAAGTAACAAAGATACATCTGGAAGGATTACATAACTAAAATCCATCTGAACAGGCAATGAGTACACTACAGACACAATAAAATAAGTATTGCATAGTGCATAAGGATTGCAATACATTATTGCATGAATAGTGTACTGTTGTATTATTATTATACCTGAGCTTTGGCTTGTCATCCGCCTCCAAAGTAGACAGGTTTTGTATATACAAGTGTCTAAGAACGTCTCCATCCTGTAAAGTTAATCACAATACATACACATTCAGGGAGCAAATGGAAGCAAATAGACTGTATAACACATCTGAGAGTGAACTGAACGAAACAGACCTTCATGGGTCCACTTGGTTCCATTTGTACACTAATAAAGTTAACAGTGTACCAACCATGTACAACCCAGATTCGGCACAAACGAGGGACTAAATTATTTTCGCTCCTATGCCACCAAAATGTGGAACGCCCTACCAACTGTCATTAAGACATGCGAATCCCTTGACTCTTTCAAAACCGCTCTCAAAGGGCACCTACGGACGGCTGCAATTTGAAACTGGCCCCTGTAAAATCGGAATCCCTCAAACACGAACTCAAGGACAACACAAGAGACGGTCGCGGCCACACAGCCAACTCAAGGTATGGCCACTGAGCCGAATTGGGGACCCAACGCAAGGACAACACAAGAGACGGTCACGGCCACACAGCCAACTCAAGGTACGGCCACGGAGCCGACTTGGGGACCCAACGCAGCTCCTCCAAGGAAAACAAACAAATTAACGGAGCTGAACGTGAATCCCCCCCACCGCCCACCCCTTTTTTTCCCCTCACTGTATATGTTTCTTTTCCTTTTTTACCTCCTTTATGATGAATTCCTGTTCTGTCTATAGAAGTGTCTATTTGTACGTCTCTAAATGTTTTGATGATTTGAACATGGTGGACCCTATTGGAAACAAGTGTAATGCTTAATTGGGTCGTCCACTCACAGTTAACAGCCTTTGTATTGAGTTTGTGCTTGAAATGTACTGTAATTCTGCAAACTGTTAATAAATTCTTCAATCAATCAGTGCAAACAAAGTGCAAACTAGTAGCCATTACCTCAATTGGTGAAAACAAGTAGGCTAGGGCTACTGTACAATAAGGTTACTTCTACGGGTTACTTGAATGTTTCCATTTTCCAATACTTTAAAACATCTACTCACTACCATTTGACCCCCAATCCAATGCTGAGCAGGGTCCCATTTTTACATTTTATGATGATGTATTACCGTATAATATTATAAGATATAAGCTACCCAGCATCAAAGTAATTAAAATCAACTCCACCTTTACCAGTTGTAACATATATGAACGTGAACACAGTACACAGAATCACCAGTAATATAAAACATACATGTCAGCCCTTGACTTATGAGACGCCAACAGCGCCACTTATAATATATATACTATATTTTAATACAGTTACTTTTACTTGAAACAGAGCATTTCTACATTGTGTTTTTGAAAGTAAAAAAAAATGGGAGTATATGTCTCTCCACCACTTTACCTCAAATAACTCGTGGTCCTTGTTTAGATGGATCCGTTGAGGGGTGAAGGTAAACGGCGTTGTGTTATCATCTGAACAACCTTCATTCTGTCTCAATTCCTTTGAGCACTGAGTGTCAATTGTTAGAATGCCTTCAGTACACTTCGCCAGATAGTCGCTATCTGTTAAAAGTCGTATTAATTCTGGATCTAACATTGTTTCTACTAGTAGTACACACTTTCATACTGAGCTCCAACAGCAGCCCTGTTTGGAATTGGTACTGTGGCGCGCACTTACTACGTCACTGATGACCGTCAGGCTTTCATTAGCTATACACTATGGCTATACAACGCCATCTATCGGTTGTGTCGTGTAGTGCAGTGATTCTCAAACTGATGTAGACAGTGGCACTAGGCAGGGGCCTTAAAGCCATATCTATGCTTAAAGCTCTATGGGCACTGGGCAGGTGTCTTCAACGTTTTTCAGGCCAAGGAGGACCCCTTAGCTGAGAGAAAGATGAAGAAGCCAGGGACCCTCACTACATATTGTATAAAATTGTGTTGCAGATTAAACTTTTTTCCTAAGTTTCATAATGTTTTGTGTTGACCTGTACCTTCCTTGGACTACTGTACCCATTCTGCAATCTAATAAATAATCAAAAGCTTCAGCCTTCTATGCACTGTCAAATGTTGTGTTGGATTCCATGTTAATGTATATTTTCAGACATTTAAACACTAAAGCTGTAAATGATTACACCCTTCTCTCTTGGTCTGTCCTTTCCCTCTACACCAGACCTGTATGCTTGTAGATCTGCTATTTTTGGCTAAAATTCTGATCAGAAGATGCTAGGGTTCAAGTGGTTAATGCAAATGACCCACACAAAGATTTGGTGCCCCTCTCCCGTGTTGTATTGTAACTCTGAGGATCTCCTAGGGGTCCCGGACCCCCTGGTGTAGGGCCTTAGCAATCAATGACCTCAGTTTCTTTCCTGTCAGGTCACAGGATATATACAGGTAGAGTGCAGAGCAAAGGGAAAGAGACATAAAACAGGTTTAAAATAAATAGAACAAATAAAGATATTAGATAGCGTACAGTACGTGAAAAAGCAGATCTGTACTGTATACATGATATTTAGCACATTAGCATCTTATGCAGGTATTTACATAGGGTATTAGAAACATTAGCCTCATATGAAGGTGAAAAAAAAAGTAGCAGCAGGAAGTACAATGTTTCTTAAGGTGTTGTTTCAAGGACCAGTTTGTGCAGCATGGAAAGATTAAAAACACCATGTGTTGCACAGTTAAAATAAAAACCACCTCAGGCAGGTCGTTCCAAGATCACAAACAACATTGGGGAGACTTGAGCACAAATATATGAGCAAACAGATGAGAACACTTTATTTTCTGGTAGCACACATTTATCTTGTTGCACAAAAGATGGACTGGTATTTTCCAGCATTCAATGTAGTGCCACTGCCAGCTTTACCATCTGTTACAATGAATAACCTTGTTCCTATAATTTGTTTGTGCTCAACAGTCACAGATGTGTCTGTTGACTGTAGAATCTGAATCTGCCTGTGTGTCTGTGTCTGCGATCTCAAAAAACGCTAGACCAATCAGCGGCAGTTTTCTTGTGCACACTCGTCCGTAGGTCACCTCCAAGTACCTCCACTTAGCCCCCCCGCATTTGATACTATTTGTATTGTTTATATATATTTTCTTGATCAATTTTCCAATATACAGTTTATTGAAGATGATGCCCCTGTGTATGTGAGTAAAAGAACCCCAAGCACCCCTTGAAACAAGATAATGGAGCTTCGAGTTGGAAACATAAGGAATGTGTTTTCAGTCAAGTACATACATTAATGCTTGTTATGACAAATATTCAAATGATTCCAATCCTCCTCTTTGTTTTTCACATTTTATACTTCTTGAAATATTTATTTTATAATATTATAATTTTTCTTGATCAATTTTACTATACAGTAGAACAGTCCATCCTTGCCAGATAAAGATGGCCAGAAAAATTGTGTGAAATGCAATACTTTGGTATTGGTATTGGTATCAGGAAGATCAGAACTACAGTCTCCCATTAGCAGTTCGTGGGGGATGTTTTGTCAAACCGCGAGGTTCTCGTGGTGAGAACTAAACAGACACATTTGATAAAAGGGGAACAGGGGTAGGGCCAAATGGCAGGCAGAATCTTTTTTTAGCGGTGCTAGATGGTCCAATGTGTGGCTTTGTGTGTTTGTGTGTGACATCACATGGCATTCAAGTCAATGGCAAACCTTTATTCCGTGTAAACGTTTTAGACCCACAGGGGCCTAATAAATCATATATATTTTTTAAATGAGGTCAGCGACATTCATCGGCATCTCCTCCACAGTGGTGTTGTAGAAGGTCTCGATGTCACGCAGAGTGCGCTTGTCGTCCTCTGTCACCATGTTGATGGCCACACCCTTCCTACCAAAGCGACCACCACGGCCAATCCTGTGGATGTAGTTCTCCCTGTTGGTGGGCAGATCGTAGTTGATGACCAGGGACACCTGCTGCACGTCGATACCTCTTGCCAGAAGGTCAGTGGTGATGAGGACTCGACTGGAACCAGAGCGGAATTCCTTCATGATCACATCTCTCTCCTTCTGGTCCATGTCTCCATGCAGGGCAGAGACAGTAAAGTCCCTAGCATGCATTTTCTCTGTGAGCCAGTCCACCTTCCTCCTGGTGTTGATGAAGATGACAGCCTGGGTGATTGTCAGGGTCTCGTATAAGTCACACAGTGTGTCCAACTTCCACTCCTCCTTCTCCACATTGATGTAGAACTGGCGGATACCCTCCAGGGTTAGCTCCTCTTTCTTCACCAGGATCTGCACAGGATTACGCATGAACTTGTTGGTGACCTCCAGGACATCGCTGGGCATGGTGGCAGACAGCAGCACAACCTGTGTGTCTGTCTCTAGTTTCTGGAAAATCTCATAGATCTGTTCCTTGAAGCCTCTGCTCAACATCTCGTCAGCCTCGTCCAGCACAAACATCTTGATGTTTTTTGAGGAGAGGTGCTTGCGGTTGAGCATGTCAAAGACACGTCCAGGGGTTCCTACCACAATATGTGGGGCCTCGGCCTGAAGCTTCGTCGCATCGTTGCGGACGTTAGTCCCTCCGATGCACGCATGGCAGTTGACACCCATGTAGTCCCCGAGGGCCATGATCACCTTCTGGATCTGCTGAGCCAGTTCCCTGGTAGGGGCAAGTACCAGTGACTGTGTGCCCTTAAGCTCCACATTGATCTGCTGCAGGATGGAGATGGCAAAGGTAGCAGTCTTCCCCGTCCCGGACTGGGCCTGAGCAATCACATCATGACCTTTGATGCAAGGGATAATGGCTCTCTGCTGGATAGCAGAGGGTTTCTCAAAACCATAGGCGTAGATTCCCCTGAGAAGATTCTCATGCAGGTTCATCTCATCAAAACTATCCACGATTTCGGTCCAGGTACTTTCAATGATTCCATCTGGCTCCATGCCCTCAGGACCATTGGCTTTGTCTCTGTCTTCATAGTTGGATGCCATTATTATCTGAAATATTTGAATTTGATTCTATAATGAAGTATGGCAGCCAAAAGTTAGAGTCATATACTGTACATCATAGTTATGTCATATAGATGACTGATGTCATAGATGAATGAAGTCATAAAAAACGACCATACGTCAGGGCAGCACTTTTAGGCAAGTGGATATGGCCGAATTTAGCCCAAGGAGTGTTTTTCGTGCAAAACGAATGGAATGGATTCAGAATCACGAAAAAACCCTAGTTTGACACGTCACATGCTACGTAAAGTATAATGAAATGTATAACATTTTGCCATACATTGGTTGTTAATGGTACACCAACTTTCAGCAGCTGTCAAAAATTGCCCTAGGGTGGCTGAATAGAAACCAATGTGGGATGTCTTAGTAGACACCTTTACAAACATTGGTGAAGAAAAATTTGGTAAGAAATGCATTCCCAGATTCCCAGATTGCATTAATATGACTATGACAGGTTTTGCAGGTTTTCATAGTAATCTGCCCTACAGTCGCAATCAGAGAGGCAACGTTGCTGTGTGCCTCAGCTCATCACGGGCTGACCACCACTCCACTAGCCTCCAAATTTGCCACAGACCCTTCATCACTTCTCTGTCTATGATCTAGGCTTATTATCCCGCCCTAAATGTCTTCACATATTGTATAGTTAATATAAAACGCATGATTCAATCACATTTCAGCCACCTCTTTTGCCCATAAGGCCTACTCTACGCAACGTCATCAAACGGCGACGCGCACCTATGGGAACATCATTCTACAGGCTACAGGTTTCTGCGTTACACTTTTTATTTGTATTTTTTATTACTTGCGCAAGCAGAGCGTGTGCAAGTACTGTTTTCGGCTGCGTATGTCGTTGACACCCTCGGCCAATCAGGGTGCTGCGTGCGTACGTTGGCGACACCCTCGGCCAATCAGAGCGCTGCGTGCGTACGTTGGTGACACCCTCGGCCAATCAGGGATTGTGAATGGGTTTTGACTGGACAATAGAATTGTTATACTTCTTTGCAACACATCGTAATTTGTGGAAAGTTTTTTTTAACAGTTATAGGAAAGGAATTTTGTTTTCGATTGGTGTAAGTTTTATTTTAAATGTTTGTTTATGGGTTTCATCTTTATTTGTTATATTTTATAGAGGGAGGGACAGAGATAAGTTGCGCTCTCTGCTCGCGCACAAGTAGGCCATCCATGGCCAACTTGTGTGCAAAGCGCAAGTTGGCAGCTCGACAGAGTGCATTTCTAGTTTATTTTTTTATTTTTTTACCCGTGGCGCTAGAGCTCAACTGGCCGAAGGGCAGTGGGAAAGACAAACATTAAAGTCCATAGAATTGACTGCCACCTTACGTCACGAGTGGGGTCCTGTTTTTGTTTTTTGAGGGGCGCTAGCCCCTCCTATATACAGCTTTTGTCCCCACACATGTCCCTCAAATATGACGTACATTTGTGGCAACACAAACATGAAATGCCATTGACAATGAATGGAAAATGTACGTGACATCATATGTAGCCGAGCAAATCGGCTAACCAATCACATAAATTCAGTTGTTCATGAGATGATGTATTGATGTATAATGATAAGGGCACCCCTCACTTCATTCATGATTTCTTATCATTCTTTTAATGTTTGTTTAGAGCACTTTAAACGAACATTACCAGTCAAAAGTACTCTAACAAACATTAAAAGTCCATAGACCTGGCTGCTATACGAGTCCATGACGTCATGTTAAAAGTGCTCCAAACAAACATTACCAGGCAAAAGTGCTCTAGCCTAAACAAACATTAAAAGCCCATATGACGTAATAGGCCTATCTCACAGCATTTCCCTTCCCCCTTTCCACGCCCCCTTTTGGAGCTAGTGGTGTTATTTATTTTGCGGTCCATAGGCTTCCATGTTAAAAGAGGTATTTTCACAAGCCACAAACTACCTTTTTGTAAAGGTAAGGTTTATTCTACTTATTTGAGTTGTTATACCATTGTGTTTTCTTCATATTATTATCGGTCTTTGACATTTTAACATTAGGAAATGTACTTAGATTCTCCAGAGAAAAAAGTGTAAATGCCTAATGTTAAATGACACCACTATCTACCGGAAGTGGGCGTGGAAAGGGGGCTGTGAGATAGGCCTATTCCTAAAGCCAGGCGTTGGAGGGGATAGCGCCCCTCAATAATGCTAAATAGCATAAAATAATGATTTGGTTATTTAACAGTGTGCACAAATTATTTGCAGCTGAATAGTCTAGTGACCATATTAGATAGCTCGAACCAGTGCTGGTTGTCTCGCTAGAGCCCGCTGTAGTGGTGTTCGATCCGAACTTAAACCGGGATGCCGAAGCTTCTAATATAATAATTGAAGCAGTCTTTCTTTCTGTGTTGGACTATGGAAAAGCTGCTCCTTCTGTCCTCAAGCCCTGCAGTTTATCATTCTGCTTTGCGATTTATATCTGGTGAACCTTACAGAACTCATCACTGCATCCTATATGACAGAGTGGGTTGGCCCTCCTTGACCGACAGGCGAAATACACATTGGTATCTGTTTATTTTTAAAGCAATTGATGGAACTTTACCGTTGTATATTAAAGCTCTGCTGGATTGGAACCCGGTAACATATAGGACACACTCCAGTTACTGGCTCACACTAAGGGCTCCATTTTCGTCACCGCTAAACCCCTTATCCCTAAACTTTTTTGCCTTTTTTTACTATTTTGAAAAACATTTTTGAATAGTTCAACTAGTCAATCTACATTGACGCGCTTGTACTGGCCATTTTAACTATTCAAAAATGTTTTGCAAAATAGTAAAAAAAGGCAACGAAGTTTAGGGATAAGGGGTTTAGCGGTGACGAAAATGGAGCCCTAAAGGTCCCAAATGTAAACACAGATGTGGGGAAAACAGCCTTTTGTTTTAGTGCCCCAACCACGTGGAATGACCTACAGCTTAAATTAAAGATCTGTTCTCCCATAACATACGGTCAATTTCAATCTTTGATTGCACGTAGGCTATTTTTAAACATAGCCTACGTGCTACGTCACGCGATGAGGAAATGTTGCTGTTCTGTTCTGTTTTTGAGTGGTGTAAACCACTCCTACAACTGGCTTTGTTAGTTTACGTGTCTGTTCGTACCAAAAAATGAGCATGGTTGCTATGGTCACCCAGTTCACACGGGTGTGATTTAATTACGCCAGACATTACGTCAGACCAGTTGATCAGTCTATATAAGACCTTACACCACTCAGTTCACACGGGTGTGATTTTTGTTTATTGCTTTGAAATGTTGTACTATGTGCATCTCGACGACACTGCAAATGAGGGAACCTCAATATCTTTCGAGAATAAATAAAGGTTTGAATTGAATTGAAATAATGCTAGTCGAGTTGCAAGGCCAAATATTCCGTCTCGTACCAAGTACTTGGAGTATCTCTCGCGTCTAGAGTGGGAGTTGCTTAATAGTTTAAAATAGACCATTCCACAATCTCCAAATGCTATAAAGTCTGGAACTACACCTCCTTCACAAAGTTGAGCAGTCTGTTCATAAATTAAAAATCACACCCGTGTGAAGTGAGGGGCGCTCTTATCATCGTACATCATCATACATCATCTCATTCCGGCCAATCAGAATTTGCGTCCTCATTTTTGTCATCAATGTTTGTGTTACGCAATTCTCAAAATTGTCCATTCATTTGACAACTATTAATTTACGTCATATTTGGAGGACATTTGACCTAATTTCCCCTTTCATTGTCAATGGCAAATATTGAGACGTGTGGGGTCAAAGGCTGTATATAAAAATCACACCTACGTGAAGTGAGGGGCGCTCTTATCATCGTGACGTAAAATAGATGCTATTTGCTCAGACACTGTAACGTAAAATTGTCCATTCATTGTCAATGGGAATTTAATGTTTGTGTAGGACAAAGTTTGTGAACATACACTAAAAGGATATAGGAGGGGCTAGCGCCACTCAAAAATCACACCCGTGTGAAGTGAGGGGCGCTCTTATCATCATACATCATGTAGTTCCGGCCAATCACAATTTGCGTCCTCACTTTTCCGTCTTCACTTTTCCTTATCTTGTACTTTGCTCAGCCAATCAAATCATCACTATGGGGTGATCAGCCAATCACAAGCCAATGTTTGTGTTTACACAAACCCGAAGCTGGGAATAGGAGGGGCTAGCGCCCCTCAAAAATAATCACACTTGTGTGAAGTGAGGGGCACTCTTATCATCATACATCATCACATTCTGTGCTCAGCCAATTAAATCATCACATTCCGTGGTACAAACACATAAAGCTGTGCATAGTAACGCCCCTCAAATATTGTCACATTTTATTTTATTATTTTATTTCCATTTCTGCTAACTAGCAAGATTTTATATTAGGATAAATTTGCACGACTGTAAAGAAACAGAAGTGGGGCGGAGGCATCACATCGGCTTGATGGTTTTCAGAGCTTCCGTACTCCAGACTGTATCGTTTTCAGAGCTTTCGTACTCCAGACTGTATCGTTTTCAGAGCTTCCGTACTCCAGACTGTATGACAGAAGCATCACATCGGCTTGATGGTTTTCAGAGCTTCCGTACTCCAGACTGTATGACAGAGCTTCCGTACTCCAGACTGTATGACGGAAGCATCACATCGGCTTGATGGTTTTCAGAGCTTCCGTACTCCAGACTGTATGACAGAAGCATCACATCGGCTTGATGGTTTTCAGAGCTTCCGTACTCCAGACTGTATGACGGAAGCATTGGAAAAATGTGGGAGGCAACAGTCTGGCTCGTGGGACTAAGTAGTTTGCAACCCAGACACTCAGCCAGGATCAAAAACATAACCTCCAGCCCCAACCATTGATTGGCCTGGCGGAGACAATAAGTCGCTAGGGTTTTGTTCAAGCGCAACACTTGCTCTTCTTCAGGGAATACTTGTTCTTCCATCGTGTGACTACGCTCACGCTGCTGAGCTTGACGTTTACATTTTTGCTTTTGGGCTCTACACTAATGTCTCTGTGGATGTCTTCTACTAATGCCAGGAAAGCCTTCTCAATGTTGATGTTGTCCTTAGCACTCGTCTCCGTAAAAGCAATGCCGTGCTCCCTTGCAGTCTGCTCCCCATCGGCTGTTGGTACGACTCTCTTGTCCTCCATGTCACACTTGTTCCCTAGCAGCATAATCCTAACATCGTCACTTGCATGCTTACGGATGCAGCGCAGCCATTTGCTGATATTTTCAAAGCTCTTGCGATTAGCTACGTCATAGACCAGCATGATGCCCATGGCTCCTCTGTAGTAGGAGGTGGTGATGGTGTGGAACCTCTCCTGGCCCGCTGTGTCCCATATCTGTAGTTTGATCCTCTTTCCTTGCACCTCAATGGTTTTCATCTTGAAGTCTATTCCAATGGTGGAGATGTATGCAGCGTTGAAGGCATCGTCGCTGTAGCGGCACAT
The DNA here is from genome assembly GCF_951216825.1 of Electrona antarctica. Classification (NCBI taxonomy): domain Eukaryota; kingdom Metazoa; phylum Chordata; class Actinopteri; order Myctophiformes; family Myctophidae; genus Electrona; species Electrona antarctica. The sequence goes on from NC_136791.1 coordinate 12,139,191, forward strand.
TAGGGATGTCTTTCCCACGGCCGACTCGCCAATCAGAAGCAGCTTGAACAGCGAGTCGTAAGTGGACGTCTTCCTTGCCATTGAAGTAGAAACACTTGTGTTCCCTCGGACAAAGAAAAAGATAAATCTAGCATAGGTTAATCAGATCTCCTATTTTGATCAACCCTGATGGGCTGTGATAGATCCAAATGAATGTTAGAATCTTTGATCTGTTGATCAGCTTAGTTTGGCTACCTAGTCTGTTGGCTTAAATACTGACCTAAATAAATACTGACGTGTCGTGACATCACCAGTTACGCCACAGTAACGTAACTGGTGATGTCACAACATGTGTTCCCATGTCACCGCCATCTCAGATATCTTTTGACAATATCTGATTCATTTAATTAGTTTATAGGCAGTGATATGCTTATGGTTAGGCATTGGTTTTGTGTTGTTCCATTCATTTATCTTCATTAAGATTATGTTAATAACCTATATTTAAAGTTAGCATTTAGTGTGGTTTAAGGTTAAGGTTAGGAATAGGACAAAGAGTCGTCAGTCATTCTGTGAATGGCTAATCTCTGGCACTGTAGGACCGACACACAAGTCCCAAGTAAGAATCTCATCATCATAAGCAATAGGCCTACCTACAACACCACTAAAATGTTTAGAATTCAAACAAATAATGTCAATGAATTATTTAATATAATGTAATAATAACAAGTTTGAAAGTCAGTTAGTTGGTGGTCCACTAAACATACATGTACATAAATACATATTATGAACATTAATATACTGTACTTAAAAAGGTAATTCATTACTTGGAGTCTTGGACAACTATATGTCTCCCGGCTCTCACTGGTGTTTCTCCTCTTCTTGTTTCTTCTTCTCTGATTCCACTATCTCGAAGAATTCGGCCTCAATGCGTGCAATCATGTCCTCTGGGGTCTCCTCTCCATCCCCCTCCGGGTTGGTAGACACCTCCTGGCTCTGCTCGGAGCGGCTGCGCTCCTTCATACGCATCTCTCGATGCCGTGCCTCCAAGATCTTCTCTCGCTTGGTCTCACGCTCAAACATCTGACCAAGAAAGTCAAATTGTCACACTCTCTCTTATGTGTACCTCACCATGTCTATATTCATGTTGTCATGTCATGTATAAACAAAGGTTTGTATGTTTGAACTTGGCAAACAACTTGGCAAATAAAGCCTTTGTGTGCGCTGCCCCTGTAGCTTGGAATAACTGACAGATCTGAAGCTAAGGACTTGATCACCCTATAATGTCTTTTCAAAGTTTCCTACAACTGCTTCCCCTACAAAAGTACAAATACAACATCAAAATAAAATAAAGATTTGTACATTTTAACATTGGCCCTTGCTCTCAGAGTTGCTGATTAGCATTTATGAAAGTGAAACAGCTGGAGCTGCGTTCTTACTTCGGTGACCAGGGTTTTCTCGTTCTTCTGCAAGGTGCAGAGGCCCGGGGAGATCTCCAGCAGGGTGGCAGTACCCAGCTGGGAACCACAGGCCAGGAAGCGCCCATTGTCCTGCACCCGTTGACAGAACAGAGCCTCATCACATACCTGAGTACAACAACAAAAACATGTCATTAAAAGAGGCTACTGTACATGGCCCTCACACCTTTGACCTTGCACACATTGCAGGCCGAAGGCATGGGGAGAGAGTATGTTTTGCACTCCGTCTGCACACACAGTGCTTGCCAAGATTAGTGAATGATATCTGCTGCAGTGCAGAGATATATTTTTTGTTTAGAATACATTTGATTCTTAATTAAGTGTAAAGCAGGCTTACGTTGTTAAAAAGGATGAATCAGATTATTAATGGCGTGTCACATTATTTTCTCATTAAAATGTAAGTAAATATTAGGTAAAAAAAATTATATGGGCATATATTGATGACATCAGGGATCTGATCTATGGGACATGGACAGACAGATACAGAGATCTCCATAATGGGCATATTGGTCAGATCGGTGGTGCGATACAGTACATAGCCCTCACACGATAGATGTGAACCTCTAGTGTCCAAAATAGGGGTTGATTACTGTATGAATCGATTATTTTATCGGTTAAATCAATTACTTTCATGAACTGTTGCAACCCTAGTAGAGAACGTACTTTGAGTCGCAGTGTAGCATCATTCTGCTTGAAGAGAATGTCCCACACGTCTAACGTTCCATCTGTCTTGACGGTGAAGAACACTGAGGGACGAACTGGACTCCAGCAGGCGTCCATCAAGTATGACGTCTGGTAGCTTCCAGGGATGAGAATTTCATATTAGCTTGACTTGTCTCAGGACAGGCCTAGGCTATATGGATATTTTTCTAAACGGATATTTTCCTCCGTTTAAAAAAGAATCCCTGCCCATACGACAAAGATATCTGTGTTCACACACAAACGCAGAAACGCATTGAACACAGGAGAAAATCACTGCAGTACCAACCACGCTATTTGATGCGATTGCATTCACACCTCTCTCTCTCTCTCTCTCGCTCTCTCTCTCTCAGCAGAGCCTTTAATTGCTTGGTGGTGACGTGGTGCAGTTGATAAGTTTGAACAACTGGATAGATATCCGTGTAGTTTCCATGCATAGTAAAAATGACATGCGCTAATGAGTGGTGACGTCATCGTGTGTGTGTGTGTGTGTGTGTGTGTGTGTGTGTGTGTGTGTGTGTGTGTTGCAATTTTGAATATGTGACTTACCCTGTGGACATGATAGAGGACTCCTTGATGTCTTCAGACCAGATGCGAGCTGTCCAGTCCCCCACTGTGAGGAAGTTTTTGGGGAAGAAGGGGTTTCTTTGCAGAGCATAGATGGGGCCGTGGTGACTTCCGTACGTGCATACAATCTTCTCTGCCGCCGTCTTGGCCTTGCGGTTACAAGACACCACAAGCCCTTGTTCTGTTCCCACCATGAACTTCGTAGGCTGAAGACACAGATGAGGTTAGATTTAAAATAAAATAGCCCTCTTTGTATGCCGCTCATTTACTGACCTGCAATCTGGGAGCCCATTGGCGAAAAATAGGGAAAAACAGCGCCCTCTTCTGTTTTTTGAGTGGTGTAAACCACTCCTACGACTGGCTTTGTTAGTATACGTGTCTGTCTGTCTGTCTGTGCTCAAAAAATGAGCATGGTTGCTACGGTCACCCAGTTCACCCGGGTGTGATTTCATTACCTCAGACATTACGTCAGACCACAGCTGATCAGGCTATATAAGACCTTGCACCACTCAGTTCACACGGGTGTGATTTTTTTCCTTGAATTTGACTCTGGGGGAGCTGCCCAATAGAATGTGGATAACAGATGTTGGCCCGTTTGGTTCACCCTCAGCCCTCCTCTTCCGGTGAGGCACTTATGTTTTCATTCCACTAAACCCCCTCCCCCCCATGTACACACGTTCTGAATGCCCATGACGACAGATTCAGTAGCACGGCTTTGGAATCTGTTCTTGAGAGAATAACTGACCTGAGGTAACCATGACTCACCATGGTGGGCTCAAACTCTAGGGACATAGCACCTAAGGCGTTGTCCGGATTGCTTTTCTTGTTGAGGTCCAGCACCAGCCTCTCCGTAGGCTCGCTCATCTTGCGGATGTCCCACCACAGCACCTAACAGACACAGGCAGACAGAGGGACAGTGCAGTGGTCACCTTCCTCAACGGTGTCACAAACAAACGCCTTCGACAAATGGACCCTTGCGGGTCCAATTGGTTTCATGTTACGCTCTCAAGAGTTACATTATTCTTAAAAGCATCTGCATTACTTCTAGTCTACATAATTAGCGAATTTAAAATAATTGTTATTTCGATCAACGTTTGTCTGTTATCTCTCCTAGGGTACCACATCAATACAGCATGAAAATCTTATACGATAACAACATATTCTTTCGTTTTGGGCCTGAGAGGCTAAATCTCATCAAATGGTGCCTCAAATCACGAATAAATAATGGCCCTTGATATGAAAAGGGTTGAAAACCACTGCTTTACACCACTGGAGGTGGCAGGTGCAGTGAAAGGCCAACAGAGGCTAGGCTGACCTGGCCGTCGCTGGACGCAGAGAAAGTATCACTTCCAGTCTTTGATTGCAACCAGATGACTTTATAGATAGGGTCCCGGTGGCTGTGCTCAATTGTGGACATTTCCACTGGCTGGCCTCCTTTGCGAGTGTCCCAGTAGGCTGAGAAAGAAATGTCATACGGTTAAACAAACACACACAGGCACTTATAGGAAATTATTCCAAATTTGTTACAAACTTTCAAGAATTGTTAATTGCCTTAAAAAATAAATATATTATTATTATTATTATTATTTGAATAGCCAAAATATAAAACACTGTTCAAGCGGTTTAACTGGTATTGATGCTATACTAACTCATTTGGTTGGGGACCCCCTGTGCACAAGTTCAAAACATTATATTTGAATTCCAGAGACAGATAAAACTGGTTGAATGACGTAGTCATGCTGCCTTACATGATGCGAACCATATGATATTTATAAGACTATTGTCTTGACAGGGCAAGACATCAAGAAAGAGATAACATGACAGAGAGAGAGAATGGAAGTCAGATGTTGTTATAACCCACCAATCTGTCCATTGTAGCTGCCCCCAACCAGGATGTGTGAGTCTTTGGGATTGTACTCCAGGCACACAAGAGGAGACACCGGTTTCACAGTCATCTCTGGCTTATTGGGGTTCTCTGGGAACACATATTATATAGGTTATAATCAGTTTGCCATACTTGTCAGCTCAAGACCAAAAAAGATAGAGATAGATTTGGTGTCTCCCAGTCGGGACACAAACTTTACAAAATACATTGTGAATTAACCAATTAAACCCTAAAATATCCGAGCTCACAACACTTATTATTTCACTATTTCTTAGAAGTTTCAGAAAATCTGAAATTTTGAGAAAAAGTTAAAAAAATAAATAAATGGGGTTATATAAATTGCGAATATTTAGCCTACTTGTGTCACGTAAAAATGTGTCCGCGACCTCTAGGCCAGCAGTTCACATAATGGTTCCCTCTTCACTAATGAGGTCTGAACAAGGCTGTAGATATACAGAGGTTGGACATTTGTTCAATGCTTGTTTCCAAATAATCATTGCTACATACATACCAATGTCCCATATGTAGGAGTCAAAACTCATGTCTTTGGTGGCTTTCTGGAACTCCAGGCAGGAGTAGGCCACAGCCAGCTTCCGGCTGCCATCAGGTTGCCAGGACAGGCAGGTGACTGTTCGCTTGACCTCATTAGGGTCTCTGGAAAGGAAAATGGTGAAAGAACCATACTGGCAACCATACATGTGATTGTCTATTCACATCTTAGTATCTCAGTATTTTTCAGCTTTGTTTTTTAGATTTTTTAGAAGTTATTTGAACAACATCAATAACTGAACCGATGTTGGCCAAATGTCATGCATTATAGGAGCTACACCTATAGATTGAACTGAAGATGTTGGTGAGAAGGGCTAGCTCCATATCCACAGACTCACCCCACTAGAAATGTTTGAAAACCACTGGTCTATGTTCACATTAATATGTAATACATATAAAACATTGACTCTCGTGGCATACTGTATACGTAGCTGTATTGGTATTGCTGCTATTATTTGTTTTTGTCAAAGTACCTGAAAACACTGACAGTCTTGGCTGAGGGCTGCTCTTGGGCCTCCTCTACCTCGTCCTCATCCTCAAAGTATTGCTGATAACTGTCTATTGCGTTGTTCTGTTTGATGCAGTGTTCCATGACCTGTGTGAGGGAAGGACACAAGCACCTTAGAGCAGTGCTTCTTGAATGACCGTGCCTAGGCATTTTTGACAACCGCACATTATTCGTGTAGCCTATACAACTGTACAATCTACAAGCAGAACTACAGGCTCACAACGTATCACATTGCTGCTAGCATCGTGCACAAGAAACTTGCCGCTCTCTCCGGATAAACAGACATCTCTCTTATAGCCTCCTACAGAGCCAAATTACCAAGTTCACAAAGCTGCTACTGAGGATCTCCTTGTAGCTTACAGCTGGTTTTCTATCAGTCGTATTTGCATGTTGTCCCCCAGGTATAACTACACTCTGGGTCACAAACTGGAGAATGATGAACCGGGACACTCACTCCTCCCAGCTGTAGTATGGCGTTGACATATTGCTCATTCTTTTCGACTTTCTTCCTGAAGCGGATGGTCTGCTCAGCATCTTGAGGGTTGACATCTTTGGGCCAGCCCCCCTCCATGTGGTTCATGCCACGGCTCACTGTTTCAATGTGCTTCGTGTTCACCTGAACAGAAAACAAGACAAGGCGGTGTTCACCGGCAGGTTACAGATGGTGCTGTGTGCTTCCAGATGGTCTACCCAGCGTTGAACTGACCTATACATAAGGCCTGGGCCCATACTGTATGTACAGGTCAGTTCAACGCTGGGTTGGTGATGCTGTTGTTGTTAGGGCCACTGTACTGTATTTGCCCCTGTGGAATTTGTCCTCTGCATTTACCCATCCCAACTATTAGGGGCAGTGCTGCCTAATATCTCATCATTGTACCCATTTGAAAGAGTGTCCTACATACACGTATTTTGTAATTGGGTGGGTGATGGGCTCTCTTTGGAAAAAGTAATGGTGTCCTTTATTATGCCCTTGGGGAATTTCGGAGACCCATTCCAGGTTTAATGTCAGTACCTTGCTCAAGGGCATTGGCAGTACGAGTATTGTGCAATGGATGAGAACCGTGTGAAGAAACTGAAGGTTAGACTAGGTTTTTATAGGTTTTAATAGGACCTGCCTTAAGTTAGCAGTTAGTGAAACAGTACTGTAGGTCAATGGTTCTTAAAGTGGGGTTCCAGGGGGTTGTAACGGGGTCACCAGAAACCAATAAACCATTTTACTGCCATGTATTAGAAAACCTACATCTACAAGGTTTTGAACATTTTTGAAACATTTTAACAACACAAATCTTGTATGAGGGTCCATGGCACAAAATATTTTCAGATGGGGGTTCATCAGCCAAATACGTATTAATTTGGGTGTCCTTGATATGAAAAGGTTTGAGAACCACTGCTGTAAGTTTACCAGATTTACCAGAACACGTAGTCTATTTATCACCATGCAAAATAAACTACATGCAGGACGTCCCGTCTGCTTACCTCATGCCCAGACATCTCTTGTGAACACTGTATGGCAACATCACAGGGGTCTCTCTCTATGAAGTTGGCAGCCAAAGATGGATCGGGGAGAATGTCCACATGTAACTCAGAAGGCCGATCAGAGAAGTTGCATTGTCGGCCAAACTCGCTGCGATTCTTGGTGTACACGTAGACTATCTCCATTTTGTGATCTGCAATTAGTGGGAAATTAGCCAATGATGATCTGTTGGTTTTTGTAATTATCTGTGTTACTGTTGATTTTCTGTGATTTATCCAGAATAATAAAAAGTTCTTCAATAATCATTCAGTGATGATATTAATAATCATAGGCCATAGCCTCTGATAATCAGGCATGCTACTTTACAGTGTTTGAGTTTGAGACCATTTTCAAAGCATACCTTCCCACTTTTTTTGTTTGCCAATTTCACTTTGAGGTCCGACCCGTACGTCACGTCCCCAGACTTCTCAGGTGCATGTCCTCTCTTCCTGTGTCCATACACCAGAGACAAAGGTCATTCAATTCCCGATTTGAAGGGATTTTGATTATGATAGCGACTCTAATGAATTGATTGCGCTTTTCTAAACAATGTTACATATTATTGCTTTTATAGACCGTGTTAAAAACAGCAAACAACAAAGCAAAATCAGAATGCAACATTATTACTGAATCATACGGACAGAGACAGACATTATAGGCAACAGTTCCAAAAGTTCAGATAGCATGAAGCTAACAGACGAACACAATTCTGATAATGTTACCCCTACCTGACTCAGACTGTCCCAATAAACGTAACGTTGTTGTTGTTAAATTCCCACCGTCCTGCTCACCGCGAACACTAAACTGTCGGTAGAGGTTGTTTACTGTATCTTAGCAACGCGAGTCCGGCTGGTTACACAGAAATGTGTGGCCTATCGAACTATGTGACGGCAGTCGAGAGTCAAGAGGCGTCTCTATAGCAACGGTTTCTGTTATGTGTGATGTAAGACCACATGCTTTGTAGCCTGATATAAGTAATAGGCCTACTCAGAGCATGCTTTGCTGTATCTATTTGGTAATGGTACTGTCAAGTGCCAGTCCTCCCCCTTTGTCCCAGAAATGGCTATAGTGTGAGAGATACATACCAGAAATCTAAATAACAGCATAATATGATCTAACAACAGTAGCCTACAGCATTTAACAATTTATAGCTGGAGAAAATGTCCAAGAAACCAAGAGAAGGAAGACGAGGGGCAGAGTGTCTGCTGTCTTCACACGAGCAGCCAAAGAAGACAAGTCCTGACGAGCCGCAAGAACTGAAAGGGACGCAATATGGAGGGGGCTCAGTGTGGATGTCTCTCCTCATTCTACTAGCTGTCTTTACCTGCTCTGCCTTGATTATGTATGTGGTCTACAGGAACTTGTTCCCAGCACTAAGTGAGGATGAAATGCACAAGATCAAGATCCCCAGAGACATAGATGATGTCAAAGCACTGGGGACTGTCCTGTCCAAATACAACAACACGCATTACACCCGAGTGTTGATGGCCTACTTCACAACATATATCTTCCTTCAGACATTTGCAATCCCTGGATCAATCTGCCTCAGCATCCTGTCAGGTTATCTATACCCATTCCCTCTGGCTCTTTTCTTAGTCTGCCTGTGCTGTGGACTGGGTTCCTCCCTCTGCTATATGCTTTCATACCTGGTGGGGAGACCTGTGGTCTACAAATATTTCCCAGCGAGAGCCCAGAAATGGTCTCGGCAGGTTGAGAAGCACAGAGACCATCTAATCAATTACATCATCTTCTTGAGGATAACGCCTCTTCTCCCCAACGCTTTCATCAATGTCACTGCACCTGTGATTGACGTGCCTCTGGGGGTCTTCTTCCTCGGAACCTTCGTTGGAGTTGCCCCACTATCCTTTGTGGCCATCAACGCAGGTACAACACTATACAATATGACCACAACCGGGGAGGTAGTGTCCTGGCACTCTGTGCTCGTTTTGGCCGCACTCGCTGCTCTCTCCATACTGCCTGTCTGTTTCCAGAGAAAACTGCAGCAGAAATTAGAGTAGAACAGTGGTTCTCAAAGTGGGGGTCTGGGGACCCCCCAAGGGTCCTTGAGGGAGTTTCAAGGGGGTCCCCATGCTAAATGAGTTTCAAACTGCTTGAGGTCCTTGAGATTAAAAGGTTTGAGAACCATTAGAATAGAAACACCAGACTGTTCAGCACCTCATCTGTCTGGTTGATCCCTCCTTCCCTGTCCATGGCTCACGAACAGTACATGCAGCTGTGTAACTCAAATGAACCTTCTCTGCAGACCGAGCTCTGTACCATGGGGGACCAGGCCTTCTGCTCGAATGCTTCTCAACTCTGGAATTCCCTCCCTGACCACCTGAGAGCACCGCAATCTGTTTTTCTCATAGGCTTTATGCCTCACCCAGGGCCCAGGGGTGATCGCCATGTTGGCTTGTGGTGGACATTTTTGACAAAATTAAAAAAAGCCACATACAAAATGAGTATTACCAAAAACACAGACCTTTCTAACCATAACAGCCAGGTCTATAATTCTGAGAGTGTACAAATGGAACCAAATGGACCTAGGGTCCTTGGAAATAAAAAGTTTGAGAACCACTAGTACTAGTGGAAGCCTAATGATAGTGTCTTAGTAAATCAGTGTTATAGAGCGTCGCAGTCCCGCCTCCTACCCTGGACCAGGAAATGAAACCCAATACATTATTCTCATAGACATTTCTTAAAGTATTTATTTAAAGATGGTTACGCCGCGGACAAAGCCAACTCGAGTCGTGACAACTCATGACAACACAAACAATATTTTGGACCAAACAAATAATTACAAAGAAGAAAAACAACAAAAAAAGTGTTGTAACCTGCCGTTTTTTTCTTCTTTCTAATTATTTGTTTGGTCCAAAATATTGTTTGTGTTGTCATGAGTTGTCACGACTCGAGTTGGCTTTGTCCGCGGCGTAACCGTCTTTAAATAAATACTTTAAGAAATGTCTATGAGAATAATGCATTGGGTTTCATTTCCTGGTCCAGGGTAGGAGGCGGGACTGCGACGCTCTATAGGCATGATGATAAGAAAACCTGGAGACTGACATTTAGTGATTGGGTATTATGATCAAAATAAGAACATTAGCCTATAATGGTGTGTAAAAACAGATACCGGTCCAGTCTTTTCCACGGACACATTTGTCCGTGTACGGATATATTGACGTGATTTGAATATTTTTGAGGGGCGATAGCCTCTCCTATGTCCTGCTTTTGTTGTATGTGCACAAACTTTAAATAAAAACATTAAATCCCATTGACAATGAATGGACAATTTTGAGTGTTCGTGTAAACACAAACATGTAACACAAACATTGAAAACGAAGGTGAGGACGCAATTTCTGATTGGCCGGAATGAGATGATGTACGATGATAAGATCGCCCCTCACTTCACACGGGTGTGATTTTTAAATTATTTCATAATATTTTACCCTGATTGTAGCACTTTGAGATTTGTTACAAATCTAAAGTGCATTATAAATTCATTATCATTATTGTTAAATAGTTAAATTGCTTTGGCTAAACAAAACAGCTGCTGGTGACAAAGCAGAATCTGTGAACACTGGCAAAACGAGCCCTCCTGCATCCAAAAAGAATGTGGTCAATCCTGATGACTTTGTCACAAAGTAGAGTGTCGTGGCGGCTGGCCCATTCTTTACTTCTCATGGTTGTGCGTACTGACAACCATTCCATGTGGGATCGTCAACAACCGGGTTGTCACACACAACACCACACGCTAACAGGATTAAAACATATAATACCCAAAAGTCTGCATATAAATTAGTTTGACTGATCTTATGATTCTTATCTGACTGTGCACATCAGGTATGGACTTATTCTGAGCTTATTTGAGCTCTGCGCTTCAGTCATTTGACCAGCAGATGACGACAAAGGCCAATTGAGCCATTGCACTAAAGATGGTGGAGAAACACTTTTTGTGTTTCAAACTTTAAATGCCATGTAAACAAACGAGTGATGATTCATTAACGCAGACAAGTTTGAAAGAGTCAAAGATAAATTCATTATAATTATTGAAAGTGTATAAACTATTTTATACACACTGTATATTGTATAGCCACTGCAAGGCTATAAAACAGAAAATACGTTAATAGGCCTACAATAAATAACTAATAGACTTGACGTAATCAAATAAATATTAGAATTAACATTTGGCTTACAGTCAGCATTACTTAGAAAATCGTTTCCCTTCAAATTCTAACTTCTTCTCACACAGATGACTCAGTCCAATATGTTAATTTCCAGGATATTGCTCATTGAGAGGAGGGAGGCGGAGTGCTCTGGGCCCTTGGTATTTCCCTGAGACAGCAAGCAAGGCATTCATTCACAATGAGGTCGCGAACCGTTACAGATCACATTCACAGCAGCATGTTTTATTCTGGATATTTTATTTGTCTCTATATTGCCTCTTTGGGTGAGTAGGCTAGTTTCTTTTTTTCTTTTTAGTCCTTTATTTCTTTATTTATTTGTTTATTTGTTTATCTTTCTTTCTTTGTTTCTTTCTTTCTTTCTTTCTTTTACATGAAATATCTTAACTTCCAGGAGTAACTGTGAGCAGTCTGAAGAAACTACCTCATGTGCTGGAATATGAAATTGTAACACCTCAGAAACTTGGGAATATAACTGAAGATAGTTTTTCTTCAAACCAGGTAAAATAAATGTTTTTATTTCTCTTGTTTTTCTTTTCATTATATGTTTCTCATTATTTGTTGTTTTCATTACTGATTGATTTAATTGAAAATGTTATTTATTTATTTGTGTGTGTGTGTGTGTGTGACGTGTGTGTGTGTGTGTGTGTGTGTGTGTGTGTGTGTGTGTGTGTGTGTGTGTGTGTGTGTGTGTGTGTGTGTGTGTGTGTGTGTGTGTGTGTGTGTGTATGCGCGTGCGTGCGTGTGTGTGTGCGTGCGTGCGTGTGCGTGCGTGTGTGTGTGTGTGTGTGTGTGTAGACATACCCCAACATAATCCGGTACTCTCTAACAATAGCAGGACAAAACTACACTCTTCACCTGGAAAAGAATAGGTGAGATGACTTTTAACATCACAGGAAACAAGAACTGACTGTAAAAAAGACCACCTTAACATGGGCTCCAGTCTATTCTGTCTTGATCACATTTTATTCTTTCAGAAATCTTGTTGGGGGAAGTTATTCTGTGACACATTATTCAGAGGATGGCACCAAAGTCACAAAAACGTCCTATAATAAGGTAGTGTTCTACTTCTTTAATCTTTACATTGAGTCGTTTTAACAAATTTTTAACGGTTAATATAGAGGGTATGCGCATGCATAAAGTGAATGGGAAATCGAGTGGCAAATCGAGTGGCACAGTGAGTTTAATGTCGTTTAACGTTGTTTAATACAATCAGATAGGACTTTTCTGTTTGGATGTATGGGCTATCAAGGCCAGAAAAGTAGTTTTTTGCCACTCAGTAGGCGTTCCCACATAACTTCCGGGTATGATGATGTCACGCGCATACCCTCTATACTACCACTGTACTGAGAATGGCATAAATACTGCATCAAAACTATACTGTACTTTGTTTGTAATACACTACATCTTTCTAATCTAACCTAAGATATAATATTATGATAAATAACAATCATGTGTTCACCGCCTCCATCAAAAACAAAGAAATGGGCAAGAAATGTATTTAAAAGAACAGAAAAAGGTCACTCTTCAGGCTGTTTCAAGGTTCAACCTGCTGATTAGAAAGTCTTTAGTGCCCCATAGAATTCAGACCCTGAAACCTAAAGGGCAGCTCATGGGCTTGGCAGCATAAAGAAAATACTCTGTTCAGAGGATATCCTGTGCCATCTACCCTTTGGGTTACAGGGGTTAGTGACGCTTGTTTTAGCCAGGGCCTCGTGCCACTGGCGTGGTCTCCCAAATTATGTATTTGGCCGCAGACCCCCATGTCAAAATATTTTTTTTCCAAGGACCCCCAGAAGCAAAGATCTGAGTTAAATAGGTTCGCTTTAAGAATACATATTTTCAAAGATTTGCATAATTTGTCATGATTTAAAAAAAATAGCAGATCCGCTTGCATATCTGCTATTTTTAATCTAAAATGACACAGGATGCTTTCCCAGTTTGAATGGGTTGATATCACATCATCTGAGCTGTTCAAAGAGGAGCAACTTGGGTTGTGTAAATGCAGGGTATAATTCCATTGAGATAGCTGAAGTATTTTCAAAATACAAATAATATCTTATAATAATATCATATCATAATATCAATATAATAATATCTAATATTTTATCAAGAACGAGCAACTCCCCACCCCTCCTCCATTGAATTCAATGGACAGGTGGTGCCCTCTTATTATTACAAAATTAGTTGCAAAATAACATTACTTGTTATTTTGCAACAAGTTACATCCTATGTGATACGCTTTTCACAACTGTCAAACACAACAAGGAAGCATACTAGGGCCTTTACTGTTCCTAATATATGTAAACGACATGACATCAGCTTGTGACTGCAACTTGTTCCCTTGTTCCTTGTTCCAGACGAACGTTCTGAAAAAATCACAACGTGTCAGGTCTTGACACCATTGTGAGCTTGTAGAGAGCCAAGAGGAGTCATATAGATGGAGAAAATGAGGGTCCACGCATGGATAGGATGGGGTCTCCGGTCAACGAAGTATATACGGTTAAATGGTTAATGATTCATGTTGTTTCAGGGTCACTGCTTCTACCATGGACACATTCTGGAAGTGGAAGAGTCTTCAGCCAGTATAGGACTGTGCTCAGGAGTAAAGTAAGGGGAACAGCATGTACATCGATTGCTAATTACTATTGGAGTATTATGTTACTAAACTGTGTGCACAGTGGATTGTGGATTAAATGCACAACATGTAATGGGAATTGTGTCTGATACCACTAAATATTGTTGGAGGAACTCACTAGAAGTGTTAAATCCACCAGTGTTTCCAGTCCAAATGTGTACTTTTTCTATGAATTGAATACCCAGGACCTCAATGGAAACAAGCCATAGTGCTTTACTGCTTTCTTGAGTTTATCCTTTTGTATGGAACTGTTACCTCTGTGCTTTTCTTGCAAACTGTAAAGTATTCAATCAAATCAATCAATGAATCAAACTAGCTAGAGGAGCTAGCCCTGGCAGTCCATTACCTGGCTGTAACCCAAATTAAATCCTGTTTAATCCTGTTACTAAGGCCAGGCAGATAATACTATGGCTTCTCTGACTGAAAAATACATTTATCACTGGATCTTCTGGTCCACTCAGCAACTGTGCACAGCAAGCAAAAGAAAGAAACTGTGACATGAATGATCGTAATAATCATATTATTGTATTGTGATTTTTTTTTAATTGTTTTTATTCCATTAAGAGCTGCATGATCATGTTTTCAAGTTTTGTCAAGGGGAGATGTTTTATGAAAAATGAAAAAGAACGAATTCTCTTGTCCTCCCATAGGGGGTTTGTACAGCTTCAGGACCAGGTGTACCTCGTTGAACCTCTTACCAGTACTGAACCAGGACATCAGACTGGTTTTCATGCTGTTTACAACTACAAGCACCTACGGAGGAAGAGAAGCTCCTGTTCTACTGGAAACACAACCACATTCTTTGATCATGTGTCCAGCGCCTCTGGACTGTTCCAACTCAGTGGCCTGGTAAACACACACACACACACACACACACACACACACACACACACACACACACACACACACACACACACACACACACACAAACACAAACACACACACACACACACACACACACACACATAATAATATCTAACATCTTCAATATTCAGAAAAGCGGAGCCCAGACCAAAACCCAAACTGGAAAACCACGGATAGTGGAGATGGTCCTGGTGGTTGACAACACAGAGGTATGCTATAATGAACAACTAATGAATCACTGTTATCTAATATGAATCCCAGTATGACGATTATAATGTCAATACTATGTCACTAATCACCCTCATTCTCACTAATATTTGTGTTTTTACATTTCTCAATTGTACATGCTTTTACTGATCAAAATCTATTCTTTACTTCCAGTATAAGAAGTTTGACAGCAGGCAGTCAGTAGAGGCCAGAATGCTTGAAGTAGCCAACCATGTGGACAAGGTATCTTGCTATTCTGATTAGCTCATTCAAATTAACCCTGCTTCTGTGAGTTGTGAAGGTTTCGCTGAGAAAGGGAAAACAAATCTGCTGATTAACCTGCAGTTCTGTCTTGAATGAGGAACATGAGCAAGACTAATGGTCACATTTTATGTATTACTCACTAACAGTACATTTCAAATCTGCAGCATTTTCAGTGGTGCCCAGTAGATTAGATCACCAACATTGTGATGACCATAAAAATGAAATGAATTCTGACTAGACTGTATTATAAGTAACTGTGAGGTTAGCGTGCATTAACAGCTTCTGTTGCCTACGGTTTCAGTTCTATCGGCCTGTGGGTGTTCGTGTGATGTTGGTTGGCTTGGAGATGTGGTCCTATCGAGATCAGATAGAGGTCAGCACCGATCCTGAGGTTTCCCTCGTGCGCTTCCTTGAGTGGCGACAGAAGAGCTTGCTTCCACGGACCAAGCATGACAATGCACAGTTTGTCACGTAAGTAAGAGACAGCTACACTGAGTGTTAATTTAACTCTGAGAGTGTACAAATGTAACCAAATGGACCTTTGTGGGTTCACTTGGTCACATTTGTACACTACACTCTTGGTGTTACAAATAACAGTGAGGATTTTACTGTGGTCACTGGTTCAAGATGTATTTGTGTAGCTGTTACAACATGTGTTGAACTTGAATTCATTCCCCTTGGTTCAGAGGCGTGGATTTTGAGGGTTCAACAGTCGGCTTGGCCAACACTAACGCCATGTGCACTGCCAACTCTGGAGCTGTCAATGAGGTGAGCATGCTTTATGTTTCCTGTGTAACAATGCCTAATTCACTGGACGTTAAGGAGGAAAACATATTCCATTCTACTTCTCTATGTACCCAGGACCGTAGCTCAGACCCTATAGGAGTTGCAGCGACCATCGCTCACGAGATGGGTCACAACCTAGGCTTGTCCCATGACACTGAACACTGTACCTGTGGCTCCTCAACGTCAGCCAAAGGCTGCATCATGGCCGAGAGTGTTGGGTAAGCTCGACTTTAAACTTGAACCCCCAGTTGGCGCAGGAGTGTTCCTGTCCAAGATAGCGGAGGCTAGTGGTTTGAATTTCCCGCCTCTGGACTAAGGCTTGCCCGAGTGTCCATATGAACATGATTGTCCGTGTTCACAGGAGGAAACACGGGTAATCTCTGATCTCTGCACTAGTACAGTAACTCAGGTTGGTCAGGGGGGCACTTGTTCAGTGGGATGTGGAACACGGTAGAATAGTGTGTTCCTCCGCTATGTTATGTCCTCCTGGTGCAACGCCTCAATGTCAGGCAAAAAGAAAAAACGGTTGTCTGTGCTCTCCCTAGCCTAGGACCAACTAGAGTATGACTAGTAGTGACAAAGGGACTTGAATACATAGGGGATTGGGAATTGGTCTAAGGGCTAAGATTAAGATACTACATATCACTGTAATGCGTTAAAATCCACAGTGACGCTAACATCCCTCTGTCTATGTCTAGAATGCCGTATCCCCATATGTTCAGTAGCTGCAGTCAGCAGCAGCTTGGACGATTTCTGGATGAGGTGAACCCTTCCTGTTTGTTGGATACTCCCTCTACAAGCCGTATCTATGGAGGAGCAGTGTGTGGAAATGCATACCTGGAGCCCGGAGAGGAATGTGACTGTGGCACTTTACAGGTTTAATATTAAGATCAGTAGAATAAAGCACACAGAGACAGGCATGCACAATCATATACTGTACACTTATACACAGTACAAATGAACCTCCTTCTCTCTTTCTCAGGAATGCAAGAATCCATGTTGTAATGCCACTACTTGCAAACTCAAAGAAGGGACCCAGTGTGCAGAGGGAGAATGTTGTCACAAATGCCAGGTAACACTCACACATGTACAAGCAAACATGTACAGTACAGTACATGGGTGCACACACATACACACACATACTGTATACAGCCCAACCTAGTCAATATGTGTCAGGTCACTGTATGACAGGAATATGGCCAATCAGTAAAGGTTCTTAGTGGGGGGAAATTTGGGATCCCACACTTGGGATTAGTGTTTGCATTGAATCTAAAATTTCCCTGTTCTCATTCAAATGTCATTTTATTTCCCCCTCCTGATAAGTCTGGTTTTAGCAACAAACAAGGGAACTGGCATGCTCAACTCAAAAGTCTTCAGAGTATGATGTAACAATTCACAGCAGCAGACTTTCAGTATTTTCAATCTGTGGGTGGATGTGAGCTACTGTAGGTGCTTTTGAATTTGAGCTTGGGTCCATTGATAGGCCTTTTGACATTACTGTTTCCTCTAGTTTGATCAGAAATAACAACTCTGCCTCTTGGGAAATAACACTTAACTGAATGTGTGATGTCACAATGTAGCGATCGGCTATTGCACGCACGCACACGTCAAACCGTTACAACATCATAATATGATTTTGTAATCATTTCCTGAGTTGATTTCTAGTATTTTTGTGGAAGTGATACTTCACGAGAATCATGACTCATATTATTAGTCATGATTCTCGTGAAGTATCACTTCCACAAAAAATACTAGAAATCAACTCAGGAAATGATTGACTTGAAGTGACTTCATAAAATAATGAATTATTTTTTACATTTAATATTAAATATTTGTGTTAACCATCTATCATTGCCCTTTCAAGTGGTGAGAGATTCATCTTTTCTTATTTTCTGGATCTACGTCTAAACTCTGTTGATTATAGTACACTACTTGGATGGTTTTGTATAAAACTTCCTTTCTTTACTTTTTATAGTTAAAGCCAACAGGCACCATTTGTAGGCCAAGGTCAGGGGACTGCGACCTGACAGAATACTGCACAGGTTTCTCTGCCTTCTGCCACGCTGATGTCTATGCGCAGAATGGCCTGCCCTGCAACTATGGACGTGGATACTGCTATAATGGACAGTGTCCTTCACATAAACAACACTGCGAAAGACTCTGGGGACCAGGTAAAACAGCAATATCACACAGCAATGGTGTAGGTCCGTAGGACATGATCCACACATCTGGTTGTTTCTGACTCATCAGTTTGATTATATATATAAAAACCTCTAACTGACTCTAATCAGTATGATTCATACAGCTATGCACATTTTACCATGTTTTACTATGTTTTTATTGCTATGCTATTTGTGTTTGATTTGTTTTTTGATGTATTAATGCTGTAAAGTGCACAGAGACCCCCTGGGGTGATTTTGTACTATAAATAAAATAAACTGAAACTGAAACTCTGGTTCAGATGCTGAGGTCGCTGCAGATGCCTGCTTCAACAAGGAAAAGAAATGCAAAAAGACACTGTTTGGACAGCGGTGTTCAGACCGGTATGTATATATAATCATTCCCAACTTCCAGTTCATCTCAAAGCCAGTCAATAGCATAACAAGGTATTCTAGTGTATGGTGTGTATTGCTTATTGAGGACACTATCCTGTGGGGTTCTGTGGTGGCAGGGATCTGAAGTGTGGGAAACTGTTTTGCTCGGGCGGTTGGGAGTTCCCTGTCACATCCAGGAAGTCCTTTGTCACGCTATCAAATGGTGTGACATGCAACGAGGCTACCATGGACCCTAAAGACGACTACCCATCAGATCTGGGAATGGTCCCGACTGGCACCAAGTGTGGCCATAATATGGTATGAAAACCACCCATGTTGCTACCGATTATCTAGTATATTAGTTCATATTCGTGCATGAATTCTGCCATACTGTATGGCTGCTATGGCAGTGTTGATTTTGTCGACTAAATCTTATGACAAAAAATATTCAGCGACTATTTTTCACTGACGAAAACAAAATAAAAACTAAGCTTTGATGACTAAAACTAACACTAAATATACTGACAATCAATCATGTGAATTTGACTTGCTAGGGTCCATTGATAGGCTGACATCACCATTTCCTATAGTTTATATCAGAAATAACAACTCTTCCTCTTACACTTAACTGAATTTGTGATGTCACATCCTATGAGTCATGATTCTAAGTATCACTCCCACAAAAGTACTAGAAATCAACTCAGGATTTGAGATTGCATCATGATCATCTGTGTTCTCTAACACAGATTAAGTATGAAGTAACTTCATAAAATAATGAATGATCTTTTTTACATTTAATATTAAAATGGTGATGGTAAAAAGGCAATGATAGATGGTTAATAATATAATATTAAATATTATATTAATATTGTTAACCATCTATCATTACCTTTCAAACAAGTGGTGAGAGGTTCATCTTTTCTGGAACTACGTGGAAACCTATGACGAAACATTTCCGTCGACTATTTTCCACTGACAAAAACTAAATAAAAACTAAGCTTTGATGACTAAAACTAAATATACTGACAATTTTGTCAACAAATAAAAACTAGACTAAAATGTTGGAGAGGGACTAGTGGAGAAGAGATCCAGCAGAACTAAAAGACAAGTCATTGTATGTTTGGTTGCGCTCTAAAAATAACCGATATATAAGCTCACAACTCATTGCAGCGCGATGCGTTGTGAGCTTGTAGATCTGCTATTTTCAGCATGCAACCATCAAGGCCTGCCAACATACATTTTAGTCAACTAAATCAACTGTAGATTTAGTCGATTAAACTCTTGTGATATTTAGTCGACTAAAACTAGACTAAGACTAAAACATTTCAGGTGACTAAGACTAACACTAAATGGAATTTTATTCAAAAGACTATGACTAAAACTAAATCAAAATGTGCTGTAATGGGTCTCCCAGGTTTGTTACAATCAACGATGTGAACACACGAACAACATCAAGACGTACGGAACAGAGGACTGCGCTGCTAAATGCAACAACGGGGTGAGTGAGACATGTCTAACCCAAATATCATGAATTCGTCAATTCAACTATTTATTTTCATAGTACAATAACAAATAATTGACTATACAGTTAACCGGTCTGTGGTCTCTAACAGGTCTGTAACCATGAGAGGCAGTGCCACTGTAAGCCTGGCTGGGCTCCACCCTTCTGTAACGTGGAGCTCTCAGAGATGCCCACAGGTACTGCTGCGTGCGTGTGTGCGTGTGTGTGCATTTACAAACTCTGTATCTGTTCTCCTGTGCTCTGAGGAGTTAATCTAGAGGGTTAAAGCTGGAGGGAGATGTCCTCATGGTCTCTGGAACAACTGTACTCTGTTCTGATGAGCACAATTGAACACTGACTTAATGGAATTTCCCTCTTAGTCTGTTATATATTACAGTTCTGCTTGACGTCTGGTTGACGTACACAGTGAAATGTCCACCCCCGAGTAATGACCGATATTCAATCAGTGTGTGTGTGTGTGTGTGTGTGTGTGTGTGTGTGTGTGTGTGTGTGTGTGTGTGTGTGTGTGTGTGTGTGTGTGTGTGTGTGTGTGCCACACACAGGACCAGATTTTGCTCTTGTTACTGGCATAGCATCTGCTTCTGCAGTAGCTTTCCTTCTGCTGCTAGTTGTGGTCATTGGAGGTGTAATGTGCTGCAGGAAAAGGAGACAGTGTCCAAAGAGGTAAAACCAGACAGCGTTCATTTCCTTCAGTCATGGTGATCACATTCTCTCACAACTATAGGCCATGCCAAAACGAAAAGCCTTTCTTTCCCCGCAGTCCGTCTTTGATCAGAGCCTCTGTGTTTGTTTCTCAACAGGAATCTCCACTCAAGCACAGGACAGTCAAACCCACTATTTTGTTCGGGCAGTGCTCGGGGCAGCCCTCGCCTTGGGAGCTCACATATCAGTCAACCCACATTTGTGGAGTCTTCAACCACTCAAGTCTGTAGACCTCTGCTTTCTGCACTTCCACTATCTACAACTACAGTACCCAGCAGACCTGCTCCACAAGTGAGATTGCCGTTTGTTTTGATATTACTGATTATCATCATTCTGTATCCTTCCATCATGTTGCATTCTGTGCGTGCATTAATATTTACAGCCTGAAATTTTGAATTTGTTCTTAACCACTTGCCTATTATGTTGAGACGCATTTTGAGCTTGTAGATCTGCTATATTCGATGAAGAGGTTTGGTTTGGTGTAGATGGAAAAAGTACAGTACAGTTGTAAATCCATTTCACTAAGACTAAAGGCTTTAAGCTGTTAAGGTCAGAATAAATTATGGAAATTATAACTGTTATTCGTCTCAACTGCTGATGAAGATACGAACCCTTGTGACATAAGCCTTTCCGTGCTGTTTAACTCTTCTCTGACTCCATTCCTCACCAGCGACCTGGTAAAGGACCAGGTGTACCTCATCCTCCACCCGTTAAGGGTCCAGGTGTACCTCATCCTCCACCTGTTAAAGGACCAGGTGTACCTCATCCTCCACCCGCTAAGGGTCCAGGTGTACCTCATCCTCCACCCATTAAGGGTCCAGGTGTACCTCATCCTCCACCCGTTAAGGGTCCAGGTGTACCTCATCCTCCACCCGTTAAGGGTCCAGGTGTACCTCATCCTCCACCCGTTAAGGGTCCAGGTGTACCTCATCCTCCACCTGTTAAGGGTCCAGGTGTACCTCATCCTCCACCTGGTAAAGGACCAGGTGTACCTCATCCTCCACCTGTTAAAGGACCAGGTGTTTCTCACCAGCCACCCGTTAAGGGACCAGGTGGACCTCTGCCATCAAAGACTGAACCGGTAATACAGTGCATGAGCACACTGAGCGCACACACGCACACACACACACACACACACACACACACACACACACACACACACACACACACACACACACACACACACACACACACACACACGGTATCCTGTCTATCCCAGTGTTTCTCAAATGTGTGTTACGTGTTCCCGTATGTGAATATGGCTATGTGAATATGGCTATGTGAAGGTGCTACACAAGGGAGTGGGAAATTGCATAATTTATTTACTGTTTTGTTTAAAGATAAAACATTGTAAAACTGTTTATGAACCTGCTGAAGTGTTAAACCATATTAAATAACAAATGTGACTATAGCACAACTGTTATTGAATAGAAAGCAATATGCAATACTGGCCTTATTGTGTGGAGTTTGCATGTTCTAAAAAGACAATTGACACTGGGTGAAAAACATGGTTACAAAGATTGTGGGAATAAAGAAAACTGGCCTAAAGCGTTATTCATAGTCTGGATTTTCAGTGGTGAGGTGACCACCGAACTACAACATGACGTCACGACTCACGAGCCGCGATGAAGAGCAAACCACCGCCACCACCCCAGCCTGTTTTTACTCACCAACGCTCAACATTATTTCAGCTCCGGTGGTCACCTCACCATCGGAGCTGTGGTCACCTTCACCACCGAAAATCCAGACTATGAATGAGCCTTTACTGAAATGTTAAGGTCACAGAGTTCAAATAAATCTTCTCAGGAGGTACTAATAATTGCAACATTTGTAATGTATATTCTTTTAAAGGTACGTTATCATTCATTCATAGAAGCTTTTTTGCCGTTTAGCACAATTAAAACAAATAAATTAAAACAAAGTCGGGAAAGGGGGGTTCTGAAGCCAAAAGAAGAACCACTGCTCTAACCTTACTGTGTCTCTCTTTTAATGTCTAAACCCAATGGTTTGTACACATGTGTTCCTGCAGACTGGAAGGTCACCTAAGCAACCAACTGTTGTCCAAAGTAAAGTTGCATCTTTTGAGGTGAGATAAATAGAACCTCATACTGTATCTGTAATAGAACCTCATACAGTGTTTACAGATGTTTTGTTTTATAGCTTAGATACATTTACAAATATGAAATATAGATTAACTAGTTTTCAAAATGATTAATACATATATTTTAAAATGTATTTATAATGTTTTATAGGCCAAGACACTAGCTCCATCCAGACCTCTGCCACCACTTGGAACAAAGCTGGTAAAATAAATTAAGATTTCTCTTCAACGCATGCACGCACGCACGCACGCACGTACGCACGCACACACAAACACACGCACACACAAACACACGCACACACGCACACGCGCGCACACGCACACGCACACGCACACGCACACGCAAACACGCACACGCACACGCACACGCACACACACACACACACACCAGAGGCGGACTTATCATTGGGCTAGGGTGGGCTGAAGCCCGGGGGCCTACGTGACGCTGTGTTGTGGGGTAGCTGTGGAAACCCCTGCCAATGTCGCTGTGCATGGCAGCCTGCATTCAGCGACTAGTCTGTCTGTCTGCCTGCCTGCCTTTCTCTTTTGGGGGGGCTGGGTACCCCAACATTACAGCGAAATTAGAACAAAATACGCCAATTCTTGCAGCCCAGGGGGGCCCTGAAATGTTGTATAGCCCGGGTAAATCCGGCCCTGACACACACACACACACACACACACACACACACAACCTCTGCACACACACGTAAAATCTGAATCCCCCCCACCCCCCCCCCCCCCCCCCTTTTCCCCTCACTGTATATGTTTCTTTTCCCTTTTTACCTCCATTATGATGAATTCCTGTTTCTGTTCTTTGTCTATATAGAAGTGTCTATTTGTACGTCTCTAAATGTTTTGATGAATTGAACATGGTGGACCCTGTTGTAAACAAGTGTAATGCTTAATTGGGTCGTCCACTCACAGTTAACAGCCTTTGTATTGAGTTTGTGCTTGAAATGTACTGTAATTCTGTTAATAAAATTTTCAATCAATCAATCAAAACACACTGTGTACAAACACCTATTCGCTGAATATTTTTACAATATACATTTGATGAATACTATTGATATTTTGTCAGATCAAACCAAAGCCACCAGTGCCGCCAGTGAAGCCTTGTGGGATATCATCTCCATGGAAACAAACTCAACAGGTGTGTATTGCTCAGACTTGAGCAATTTGAGGTGTGTCTGACAGCAGCCAGTCCTACCGTATGTAATGCAATGTCTCATATGAGATTTCAATGTGCTCAATATTAAACGTACTCACTGCTTGATACAGAGGAGGCAACATACCAGAGGTCTCAATAAGACTCACAGTTGGCATTTAAACATTCTTAACATAATTCAGGGAATTTAGATATTTAGGAGGGGGGAAAATAACACTGTGGTTTTGGACACAGTCCCAACAGTAATGCAAAAGGAATGACTCCTGTGTTTAGGAGGATAAGGGTTATTATGTGCACCAGGCCTGCACAAAACTCTTTCGGCCCACTGCTAAACAAACTAGAGATACAAAATGTTACAAATATAGCATTGTAATATTGGTCTATATCGCGAGAGAAAGCTAGAGATACAGTGAGAGAGGGGGGGGGGGGGGGGGGGTAATTGGGATTGCATTTGGAGGGTGACTCATCCATGGTGTGTGTGTGTGTGTGTGTGTGTGTGTGTGTGTGTGTGTGTGTGTGTGTGTGTGTGTGTGTGTGTGTGTGTGTGTGTGTGTGTGTGTGTGTGTGTGTGTGTGTGTGTGTGGTTGCGCGGTTGCGCGTGCACGCTTAATTGTGTTAAATGTGTTTGTGGTTTTCCAGCCTGCAGGGAAGGCTGCCCTTCAGCCCCCCAGCAAGCCCAGATGACTGTAGGAGGGAGGCACCAGAACCAACCAGTTCTCTAACCTCTAATAAGAAGAGAGGAGATACAGTTTTACTGCCACTATAGAAGTGGATTGACGGAATTCAACCAGTGGGTGTTGATGAGCCCTTTGCGGCGACATTATTCTGTGTTGACCAGACCTGAACAGCAGAACTGCTGACTGAGGGACAGTGGTGGACAGTGACTAAGTACATTATTTTACTTGAGTACCGTACTTTCTTTTTTCTTTCTTTCTTTCTTTTTGTTGCTACATTTCAAATGGAAGTATTGTACTTTTGACTCCACTTGGAAGAGACTCTTGGGACTCAGACTTATGAATTAACTAGGCCTACTTTCAAACACATAGTGTTGGGTGCTTGCACATATGCACACATGGCATCAACGCATGGTGTTGTGTGCTGGCACACTATACACTCTGTCTTTCTTTTTATCATTCATTTTTAAGAGCCTGCCCAGGGACTACAGATTAAATTTAGCTTTGGCTAACTCTGGCCCATTTACATTGAGGTGAAAACTGACATGTTGATTGATTAATGAGCTTTGTCCCTGTCAAATAAATAAATAGAACATCTACAGTACAAGGAGCACATAGCGACTTCTGATTTGTTTTTTATGGAAATGTTCTAAATTGTAATACAGCAATGCATTCATTCATATTAAAAGAAATGTACGTTGTAATTTGTATACTTTTAGTATACTTTTAGTATACAGTATACTTTGTCCATGGAGGAAATGTATGGAGGAAATGTATGAAACAGCCTCAGTTTTTGTGAGTCAATTATCTCTCTTGAAAATGGTATATTGATTTCAGATATTTATTATTTCTCTTTAAATGACAACTGGCGATGCCAAGATTATTTTGATGAACCTTTTGTTTTTGTCTTTTAAGGGAAAGATCTTCCTGCTTTTATCTTGGGATGAGGGATTAGTAAACACTTGCACTGACAATTTATGCTGTGATTATTTTTACTAACTGATATTGCAGTATATTTCCTGTATTATGTGGTACAGCTTTCCAAGAAAGAACAGAAGAGATTAAGAGATTTTTATTTAAAAAAATCTGGCATGCACTTTACAGGAAATGATGTGTGGCTTTTGGATTGCCTTCAGAGTTCAAACCATTTGGGAATTACTATGCTTGACCTACTGTGATTATTTTTTGCATACAATTATTTTCCAATGAATGTTGATAATCTGAGTATTTGACTGTAGATCTTTGAGATATTGTATTAAATGAATGTCATGATGTAACCTTCCAGAATCCATATCAAATGACCATAATGGCCATACTTTAAGCCACAGTTGTTTTCTTTTGTATGCTTACAAGACAATTAACTTGAAAAGTTGAGAATTATTTATTGAGGTTTTATTGTCTGTAAAGTCATAGATCTGGCAGCAATAAAACACAATTTTCACAAAAACGTATAAGGTATTTTATGTTTGTTTGTTATTACCTGCAAACCCCATTGTCAAGGCAATTTTGCCTGATCTGTCCCTTCATGAGTTGCCATAGTTGTAAACTGGTTACATAGCAACGGAGCAAACAACCTGCTTGTAAGGGGACCCTTGTAAGCTAGCTAGCTAGCGAGCACTTGTCAACCCCCAACAGGTTGGATCAGGGTTGGAACTTGGATCCGTTCAAACTGTACGCCTATACCCGATGTGACGTTGCGAAAAATGGACCAAGAATTAAGTGAAGAGAAATTGCAGGATTTGTACGCATGGATAGATACTATACCATTGTCCCGTCCAAAAAGACACATCACAAGAGACTTCAGCGACGGGGGTACGTTAATTGGCCAGCAGTGGAGGATGAGGTTGTAGTTTGACGCCCGGTCGTCATTTTACAGCACTTGGTGGAAAGTGGGCTATAGTCACATTTTTTACAAGTAAAAGTATCAATAATACTAGAAATACTCTGCTAAGTAGGCCTATGCTAAAAGTCTTGTATTCAAAATGTTATTTGTAAGGCATCAAAATATACTAAAGTACCAAAAGTAGAAAGTAGGCTACTCATGCAGAATGTCCAATTTCACAAATTTTCAAATGTAGGCATATACAAATATTTTGAAAATAGCAGATCTACAAGATCATTTTGATAAATTGAACAAGGTGGACCCTCTTGTAAACAAGTGTAATGCTTAATTGGGTCGTCCACTCAGTCTTTGTATTGAGTTTGTGCTTGAAATGTACTGTAATTCTGCAAACTGTTAATAAATATTTCAACCAATCAATCAATCACAATATGCGTGGCACACTGGCATCACAATTGCATTGAGAGCTTGTAGATTGGCTATTTTCAATAGAAGTTCAAAGAAGTTTTGTAATACATACAAAAGTATAGTAGGCCTAAGCTAAAGTTTTCAAATATTTTTTTCGACAACCATCTATTGAATTGACCCTACAATGTCTGTTGACCCGTTTCTAGTAATGGCTGCAGAACTTGTGAAGCACTTCTTCCCTAAGTCGGTTGAGCTGCACAACTACAGTCCTGCTAACTCTACACAGCAGAAGCTGAGTAACTGGAGCATTCTCAACAGGTATGTGTCTTTATGAATCTGCTGTGGCATGATGTCAGTAACTTCCAGTGGATTGTCATATAGTCAATATAAGCTGTTATACAGGAGGTACAATTTAGTCTTATATTCAAGTTCTAAGGACCCCTAGGGGTCCTTGAGGGGGTCTCAAGCTAAATGACTAAATCAATTTAACTACTTTGACACTATTATATACTTCTCCTATTGAAAATGGCCTGCTGTTTTAGAAAACAATTACAAATGTGCAATAATAAATGTGCAAAAACAATGACAAATGTGCAAAAAATGTATTGGGGGTCCCTGGAAAAGAATCTTCTCAGAGGGGGGTCCGTGGCCAAATATAAATTAATTTGGGGGTCCTCGACATGACAAAGTTTGAGCACCACGTACTGCTCTGAGTAGTGCTGTAGGCCTCAGCAATGGGCTGTGAGAACTGATTCAAACACACCCACTCATCGTCTCCCTGGACACAGTCCTGGAATATAGCCAGCTATAGATTTATGGATTTCATTACCACTGTAAACAGCTTGTGTCCCATGATAGTACGATATCGCACATCTGCATATTGCATATCTGAAGAAATAAAAAATAAAAAGTGAAGACTTTTATTGAGGATTTTGATTAATGGTTTACTCTGCACTGTAACTTATTAATTCCCAATGGTATTAGATTTTCAAATTCACAAAATTCGCAAATAAATAGCACATTTACAAACTCACAACACGTTGCATCTGTCTAACTGAATGGGCTGACTCCACTGTTTTGTTGATTGCAAACAACTTTACTTGTGTGCTCTGTGAAGGAAGGTGTTCGCCAAGCTTAACTTTCATGTGACCGAAGACACAGTGAAGAAAATTGTTTTGAGCTCCGCAGGAGCCATAGAGCCAGTACTGTGCAACCTCCGTGAGAAGATAGACAAGATGCTGGACAACACTGGAGGCAATGTACTGCTATGTGTGTGTGTGTGTGTGTGTGTGTGTGTGTGTGTGTGCGTGCGTGCGTGCGTGCGTGCGTGCGTGCGTGCGTGCGTGCGTGCGTGCGTGCGTGCGTGCGTGCGTGCGTGCGTGTTTTTATGTTATATCTACTTGTTGCAAAAAATATACTACTTGCACAAGTCCTCTTTCTCATGCGGGACATGAAGGGTAAACATAAACAAAAAAATCCCTTTTGATTACAGGATCTAGAGTATTACAGCACCAGGAACGAGGGAAAACATCCTAACGGTACAGTAAAATATTATTTTACTATTGCTTTATAATCTTGCCTACATTTGTCTTTGCAGATACTTGGTTTGCAGGTAGATTTTTACAGGGCCATGTCTGACCGTGCTTCTTGACATAGAGAACCGGTGAAACATTCCTCAGGGGTAACAGGACCAATGAAAAAGGGAAATCAGAGTGATTGCTTAATATAGGACTGCTGATTCGACAATGACTCGGACGTGACTACACTCTGTGTGGTGCTTATACCCTAGGTGTTAGTGTCATGTGTGGAATGCATTAGCTGACACACTTGAAGTCGTTAACACAAAGCCATGCAATCCCAACGTCTGCAACTTTTCTTTTGCCGCAGCAGCGGAGGTGAGAGTAATATTAGAATTTCTTTTTTAATAGCTCCAATTGTTCCTCTCAGCTGACACAAACAAAGTCAGCATGATGGCATTGCCTCGAGGTATTGAAGTGAGAGGGGGCTGGTGACTGCAGTGAAAGCAACAAGAGCTGTTGCTCCATTTGTCAATTTAACCCACTAAATTCTGTCACTCGGAAATTAAATCTTTGTCTTCTGAAGAGGCAGTTTCCTGCCTTCTCTGTTTGGCCCAATGCCAACAGCTTGGGATCGAGGCTTTGGTCTGCAACACATGGTTTACTTTGAGTTCATACATTCATACTAAGCTGACTTCACTAACACACGCATGCACAATTGCACATGCACACACGCACGCACGCACGCACGCACGCACGCACGCACGCACGCACGCACGCACGCACGCACGCACGCACGCACGCACACACACACACACACACACACACACACACAGTACATCAGAAATGTAGGATGGCAATTTCTAACTTTTCTAACCTTAAAGTTTAGAGTCTAAACGCACAAATAAATGCAGCACATTGTGAGCTTATAACTGTTCACAGTGTGAAACACCAGCGAACAACTACTTAAATCAGGCATAACTCTACCCTTAATATAACCCTAAAGCTAAAAGTAATAAAATGCCTATACCTCCGACCTGATAACAACCATTTATCATGTAAGGAGCATGACTTTCTTAGATTGTACTATACTTGAGGGGAAATTTGGCCATCGGAGGTACAGTAATACAAGTACACACACACACACACACACACACACACACACACACACACACACACACACACACACACACACACACACACACACACACACACACACACACACACACACACACACACACACACACACACACACACACACACACACACCATACATGTACTGGATGTTTAACAGCATCAGATAGGGCAGGCAGGCAGACAATGCGTAGACAGGACCTTTAGGGAGGGAACCAAGATACGTTTCCCACACCTCATCTCCTGTCCCTCTGACCTCAACCCAGTGCCCTTTCTTTCCTCTTTGTCCTCAGCCGTCTACACCCTCAACACTCACCACCACCCACACACAGTCACCGAGAGAGTTCAGGTCCACATATCATTATCAACCCCTAACATCACCAGATGGTCTTTATCAGTGGCACTGAGCTCAGCGCTGCTAGACTTCAAAGCCTCAGTTCTCCTTCCACAGTGTCTGGTGGTTATGTTAGCTCACTTATAGCTGCTTATCACATGTATCTATCTGACCCCGTGACCTCTTTGTGTTTATAAAATAAAAGCTAATAGAGTAGATAGATACCTGCGGGTCTAAATCCGGCCTGGTTTAAGTTGCTCTTACTTCATACTCGGGTTAGGATTTCCCACACACACCATCCATGCCCCATGTGAATATGATCAGTGAAGCTATAGACAGACACTCCCAATAAGAAACAAACAACATGGAGAACTAACAGTGTGACCACATTAGTTGAGTTGTGATGACCGAGGTGTTCTTCTGTCTTAACCCAGAACCACATCGGGTTGAGGCCCTGATTCAACCTCAGCTGAAAGGAGGTCTAGAGATGAGAAAAGACCAAACGATAACAGAAAAAAGCAGGTACGTATTAGTCAAATTGTGACTGTGTGGGTATTAAATAACCACTTATATCATGTTGACATGTGAGCTTGTAAATCTGCTATTTTTGCTATATTCACATACTACAGTATAATCACCTAATGTATAAATAATGGAATGCCTAAAATAGGGTCAGCTGGTTGGTTAAACACATTTTTTTCTGTGGTTTTACTGTACAGGTCCGCCGTACAGATTACGTTGGAGATGGATCCCGCTGTGCGTCAAATGCTGCAGGGCAAGGAGCAGGCTCTCATGGCTTTGCAGGAGACTGTGGAGGTAGAGTACTATAGACTCTCACTGCACTTCTAAAATCTAAAGGTCAGACAGGAAATATACGCAGCTCACAGCCATGACATCTGCAGACACAAACCTATTCCTGTGTCCTGTACAGGATGTGTAGCGCACAGAAACCACCTGCAATGCTGCTGTGTGTGTGTGTGTGTGTGTGTGTGTGTGTGTGTGTGTGTGTGTGTGTGTGTGTGTGTGTGTGTGTGTGTGTGTGTGTGTGTGTGTGTGTGTGTGTGTGATCTGTGAGTCATAGCCTGTGTCAGCAGTGGTCAGTCAGTGAGTCAATGAACAGACCGTTTTGATTTGTCCTGACCACAGTTATTTTATTTTAACCACTTAATCGCTCTATGCTTATTGAAACGGACGAGTTATGAGCTTGTAAATCTGCTATTTTAGAATAAGAATGTGAATATTATGTTTGCATAATATTGTTAAATAGGTGCACAATATGACCTAGGATGTGATCCGAAAAGTGTTCTTCATCTCAACTTTAATGCCCTTTTTTCATTAATGACCATAAGGTTCAGGTAATAGCATAATAGCTCTGATTACTCACAATATGGCAACCCATTCGGTATTAAAAAAAAAGTTAAAAAAAATATATTGTTTTTGCCTCTGGGGGCACCACCTCCTTTTTTGTGTAGAGTCAGTAACTCAGTTTGGCTCCTCCCCTTTCTTAGTACACAACTACACGTCCCCCAGGTGCTTCTGTGTTTATTCCTACTAACAACTGTTAGCCGTATCATAACAACAACAACACTGTGTGTGTGTGTGTGTGTGTGTGTGTGTGTGTGTGTGTGTGTGTGTGTGTGTGTGTGTGCGTGTGCGTGTGCGTGTGTGTGCGTGCGTGTAGATCCTACAGATGAAGGTGAACAGGTTAGAGCACCTGGTGCAGCTAAAAGATATGCGCATTGAAGACCTGATACGACATCTGGAGACGTACAAGACCAGAGCTAAACTGCCCTAACACGCACACACGCACGCACGTACACACACACACGCACCCACACACACACACACACACACACACACACACACACACACGTACATGTACACACACACACACACACGCGCACGCACGCATGCACGCACGCACGCACGCACGCACGCACGCACGCAGGCAGGCACACACGCATGCACACACACACACACATATACACACACACACACACACACACACAGATATTGCTATATTTCACATCAAGTTTTTGGGTTCATGAATAGCAATTTTACAGTTTACAGACATTTTTTACCTCAAAGGCTGAGTTATATGTATACGTAACAAGTTATGCGTATACAAAAATAGCCAATGTTGGTGAACAACACTGGCGTGCAACTACATACTGTATACTGTAAATCAGCAATGACCTCATCACTAACTCCTAAACCTAACCTCTAAATGCATAACTCTAAAAAAAGATTTAACCAATAATAACAACCATTTATCTTGTGAGGACAAGGAAATCTGTCCTCACTAATTCACTTGTGGGGACTCAACTCAGTGGCCTGGTAAACACACACACACACACACGCACACACACACACGCACATGCACACACACACACACACACACACACAACACACACACACACACACACACACACACACACACACACACACACGCGCGCGCGCGTTGTTGTTCTGAGACAAATCACCAAGTGCAATAAACACATTTTCATGAAAAGGACCTCAGTATATCAAGACAAAAGAAGATTTCCCTGAAAGATATGTTGAACTCTCGCTCTGCCAAAATGAATCACAGCATCTGAATAACTCACCAGCAGAATTATTATTCTCTCGCCCTATTTCAGCATTGTCTAGGTTTCGAAAAAAGTATTTATTTGGTGAAACAGTAGAACTTTGTTAATATGACCATCACTAAATATTTAGGTCATTCACAGCAGAGAGATGCTATGAATGAAATACGCTGATTTACTGCTGCAGAACATTTTCATAATATAAAATGTGCTTGGATTCTAAGATGCTTTGATTTGAGGTGAAATGTACTCGGTGAACTGTATCACCAACAATTTTGCAATAGTTGTATACAGTACATTGTAATAGAATATATTTTGTCCTCCTCCATCTGACCTTTTGGTTGGCTGCTCAATATGAATGTATACTGATTACTGAAACAAAAATAGTCGATCTTAAGATCACGTGTCGATTGGGTTTTTTTCTGAGAATTTGACACTTTAATTCATAGTTGTTTATACATGAGGGGGTCTGTGTGTAACTATATTTCATAGCACGCGTTAATGTACATCAACTGGTGCCTTCAAGCAGCCTTTGACCTCCGACGTTGAAGAATAAATACATTAAATGCACTAAACACAACAGTGGCTTTGACAACTTTTACTGTGTAAATTATAAAGCTAGCAGGAAGTTAACCACATGAATCCTTACGTCCCTATTCTAGGTATCTCCTAATAGATGAACATTCTCCAACAATGGCAGATCTACAAGGCAACAATGAGCTTGTAGATTGGCTATTTTTGGATGTAGATTTGATGTAGATGCCTGGGGGACGCCGGTCAACAAAACGCTGTACTTTGTTGACCGGGGTCCCCCAGGGCTTTTTACTAGATCCACTTGTATTTCCCTCTCTACACCAAATCTCTTTGCCGGGTTGTGAGCTTGTATATCTGCTATTTTTGCCTCAGAATAGGGACACTAGTGTTCATATGGTTAAGTGGTGAGATATGAAGCCAATTATCAGTAACTGTATAGCGAAAGAATAAATGCAGACATGCAGTGACCTTATACAGTAGGTTCTAAAAGTGTCACTTTCATTTCCCTTTGTTTCTTAAAATTCTTTATTTTAGTTTTGTGTTTCACCCTCTGTCCTCTACTGACATGCTGATGGGTGGGAATCATGAATGACAAACATTTGTTATTAATTTTCCACTCGCAGACGTTTTGGAGCTGCCTCGGTATTGAGGTGGTACAACTGGCAAATGATCTGTTAACATTGAGACCTCCTTGAGTCAGTGGCTGAAACACATGTTCTGTGTTTAACCAGCAGACAGACTGTCTGGCTTCTCTGACTGAACATAATAAAGCATTATAAACACATAATCCTATCTGGTGTGTACAGACAGATACAGTATACGTACAGTAGCCTCACTCTTAAGTATTTCCAATTTTCAGTAGGTTTACTTCTACTCCACTACATTTCAGAGGCAAATATTGTACTTTTACGCCATTATTTGAAAGCTTTAGTTACTATAGTTACTTTGTAGATTTTGATTATTATTACAAAACATACATTAACCGCTTCATTTCGGCCATTTGAAAATAGCCGATCTACAAGCTCACAATGTGTCAGTGTCGCGATGTGACGCATTGTTAGCTTGTAGATCTGCTATTTTAAAAATATTTTTATACATTTGAAAACTAGAAATAGGACATTGTTCATGAGTACTTTTACTTTTGGTACTTTAAGTACATTTTGATGCCAATAGTGTTGTACTTTTACTCAAGTAAAATTCCTTTTACTTGTAACAGAGTAGTTATTGCAGTATTGATACTTTTACTTAAGTAAACACTTTGAGTACTTTTCCACCACTGCTCACCAGGAGATCGCATGGATTCTCATGAGTTTGTGTCTTCTTTGCTCTGCTGTGTTAATTGCAGTCATCAGTGTAAGGCTGATAAAAGTACCAGAAACATGTCTGTCTTTATCTTTGTCTTCCTTCTTAAACCCCGCAGGGTTCCTGATATGGACCAACGGGGTGTTGGTATGTGTGTAGATGTTCTGATTGATGATATAAAACAGACATGACACTGTTGCCTTCTCTTCCCTGCTGACTAATTTGCTGTCAGAAAGAGTTTTTTTCCCCCGAGGCTGTCAGAGCTGTGAACAAGCTTAGGACAAAGAACAAAGACCATAAAACAAAAACATCAATCTGTAAAGATCACATTAGTTGCACAATGTAGATACAGGGCTATCTTGCACCACCCCGTTTTTGTATTGAGTTGTACTGTAATTCTGCAAACTGTTAAAAAATCAATCAATCAATCAAAAAAAAACCCTTATCCCTAAACTTATTTACCATTTTTTACTATTTTAAAAAACGTTTTAAAATAGTTAAAATAGCTGATCTATAAGCTCACAATGTGTAGATGTAGATCGGCTAGTTGAACTATTTTAAAATAAATTTCAAAATAGTAAAAAATAGCAAATAAGTTTAGGAATAAGGGATAAGGGTGGCGCAAGATGGAGCCCTACTGTATAATCTTAACTGATGCATGCATGTATGCCTTCCTCATATTTGATCAATCGTGATTCTAAATTAACTTACCTGCCTTAAAGCGGTTTTATCATACATGCTGTTTTTACTAGTACAGTCTGAGGAACATGTTACTCGGACACGTCACACTTTGTTGCTTGTATGTGAGTGACAAACTCTTGATAGATGTTCCGTTAGTAATGTAGTACACTGTGAACTGTCTTAAAGACAATGCCTAGCAACATCTCTAGAGGTGAAGAACGCTTTGAAGTCAAGTAGGTAGGTAGATAAAATGAGATACACCTTACTTGAGGTGATGAAACAGTAATTGTACTCAAATGCCTTGGTTGGAAGACCAAGAGGTTTCCATAGACGACGGGACAAATAAATAAATGGTCTCAGAGACAATGCCACAGAGACCACCCTCTGTGGCATCGTCTCTGGGGGGGAGATGGAGGAATACCAGAGGTAGTGTTGCTAATGCATGAGTGATAAGATATCAGTACGAGCATGCACACACACACACACACACACACACACACACACACACACACACACACACACACACACACACACACACACACACACGTGCACCCACGCAGAAGATTGGAATGTGGGGGTAAACCTAGAAACACAGCAGCTATTGATGAGTGCTGTGAGTGTTGAATTATCTAGAGTTATGTTGTGGTTTTGACTAGAGGATGAGTGTGTGCCCACCCCATCTTCATTTCTACACCGCCCAGTGCGCCCACACCTTCTTCACCCCCCCCCCCCCCCCCCCCCAAACAGGGCAAGATAGCTGAATGATGGAGGGCTATCCCGACCCTGGTTCATTTCCAATTTGCAAATGAAACAGAGTGGAGGGCCAGGGAGGTGGAAATGAGGGATCATACAGATAGGAACTTGGCCACCAAAGGGAGGAAAGATGAGTCCTCCATCGAGGAAGCAGCTTAGCTCACCTTCACCTTGCATCCTCCAGAGGGAAGGGAAGCACACATGCTGACACGAGTTCGTAATTCGTATCCCCGACAGGCTTTCCCCATCCAAATAAGAACACCCATTTAGTGACAGATATTCTATGTACCTATTCTATTTTCCTCTCTGTAAAGCCCAAACCACACCAAAGGGTCCGGAGCCGGACGGGACGAAACGTTTTAAGGTAAACCACACCAGTGCAACTCCTTGAGTTGCAAAGAGTTGCATTGGTGTGGTTGACCTTAAAAAACGTTTTGTCCCAGGCCCAGACGGTTAGCTCAACAGTCTGGGCACCTAGGCTGCCGAGCCAGCCGGATGGCGTGAAGCGGGCTCCTCTCCCGAGCCCGAGTGTCGCATGTCACTCCCCATCTCTCTCCCCCTTTCCTGACTGTCTACTGTTCCCTATCAATAAAGGCAAAAACCCCCCAAAAAAACCCAAATCTTAAAAAAGATAATGTTTTGTCCCGACCCGACCCTTTGGTGTGGTTTGAGCTTTGAGGTGTTGCGAATGTATTGTGTGATCTCACTGATCGGTCTATGTATTGTGTATTTGTTTATGTATTGTGATTTTTGTGTCCTGATGGCTGCTTGGCACAAAATTAATTTCCGCAAGGACAAATAAAGCATCTGTCTAAGTGCCAGCAGCCAGATGTTGCACAATTGGCCACCAAAAATAATTACTTCCCTATATATCAACTAAACAAAACGAGGAATGCTGAGGCTCAACCACTCTACAGCGTCCACTTATTTAGACACCCAAACAAGTTCTATGATCCCATCACACAAAGCCCCAGACCATGGAGCAACAAGAGCAGGAATCAGATGTTAAACTAAACAAGATAACTCTGTTCTGGCAGTTATATTTACGAGACTAGTGAAGAAGAGAGCAGAGGGATGGAGATTTGACTCCACGGGGATGGATTTGACGGGATGCCAGATCTCTGCATGAACCAAGCGGTCATAACATGAGGCCATCCTTCATCTGCTCACTCAAGAAGCAAATCACATGTGTGTACACACACACACACACACACACACACACACACACACACACACACACACACACACACACACACACACACACACACACACACACACACACACACACACACACACACACACACACACACACACACACACACACACACACACACACACACACACACACACACACACACACACACACACACACACACACACACACACACACACAGCTTCCTCCCTCTGTGAACAGTTGACAGGCTATGCAGAGGTTATGATGTGCAGCTGAAGAGTCTGTCTCTAGGGGCATACGCGCACGCACACGCACACACACACACACACACACACAGAATAGGAAACACAAACAGAGCTGTCTACAGTGCTCGACATAGATATGTGGGTTAAAACAATAAACAGCGACTGTGTGAAAGTTATATCCACTAAGCATTCATTGACTCATTCTCATGCAGCCACAATTATTCAGCCAATCTACACGGCAGCCTTTTCAATGTTATACCCCTCAAACACATGGAGACCATATGCACAATGACATTAAAGACATAATATTTCTGAGTGTACTTCAAATTTTAAAGACACATACTGTGCAACTAAATTAAAAGCCACTAGATAAACCACTATAAAAGTTCACTAGATCTCTAATAGTAGCTAGGTAGTTTCATCTATCTGCCCCAGGGATGGAGAAAAGTGTATTTGATTGTCGAAATCTCAATTTATATTCCATGCCAAGACTGAGTTGCTGAGAAGCTTGCTGTCATTGAGTGACACAGCTGCAGACTAGCAAAATTAGGCATTAGATTGCCTCCTGTTGGCATCAATGCGTATTACATTTTGCTAAATGCAATTATACAGTATACAGCACACTCCTAAACCTATCCCTTTGATAATACATTTCTCTTTTCATTTTCTGTGTTTTTTTAACTATTAAGTCCATGGGCCAGGTGAGATCTCGGTACCATTAAGAGGAAAAACATATGGTATCATTGTTGTTCGTCTCACATCCAGGAGATATCAAATGTGTGATATAGCAGTTTCAGAAGAGCAGCTGAGTGGTACCGTTTTAGGGGTATACTCTGAATATGCAAAACCACATAATTCATTGTCTAAACTCCACAATGATTTACTTATATGGACATTTCTGATGTTTGTACCATGAATTACCATCGTATAACAACAGACAGGCTGAATGTGTAGTTAGTCATGAGGAAGACCAGTTGTGGTCTAGAACATTTTGTTCACATAATAAATTCCAACACAGGAAAAGTGGTATCAAAATAGGTTTTATTTTACATATATGAACTTTTTCAAAACTTGATGAAAACATCTTGCATATAAACTTTTTAAAACGAGGAGACGATGCTTAAATTTAGCAGATTGTACAAAAGTACATGTGAATCACACCCCTTTGCATCATTATTTTAAACCCAACACCAAAGCAAAAAAAACAGCCTTTGACTGTGAATCTTAGATCAAGTAAACATCAGCATATCTTCCACACAATATTAGTACTGTCCACGGTTAGTTTTCTTTCGTGCCTATTGTGAGGCTACGGTATGTCTTCATAAGTTCCTGTTCCACTTAAACCCTATATAATTAGTTGTCCGTCCAGTGTCCCCCAGAATTCTATACTAGAACCCGCCCCCCCAACGCTTTGTCCTCTACACCAAATTTGCCAAAAATTGCAGATCAGACATTTTTGGCCAATGTTACCTCAGAATCTCGTGTGGTTAACTGGAACCTGTGGCCTCAAGCAGGCTCACCTCACCTGTCACATGCATAGGTGTAATGTAATCTAACCGAAAGCATGCCAGCATGAACTACTACTGTCCCCTCGTTCCAATGTTCAAAAAACAAAAATGTATTTTGATTCTCAACAAACTATATCCACTACTCGATAAACACTGAACGAATTCCATTGAAACGTCTGTGTTGAGGATAAGAAACATTTTAAGGCTTGAATTCTGAACGAGGCCACTGCCTTTTTGCTATAAAATTGCACTGGACTGTAATAAAAATTTGCTTGCAGTTTGAGCAGTAACTGTTGAAACACAATGAAATTAACACAAACTTTGAAATCTTAAATCATCAATAAACAGATTAAACATGAAGTTTGCTATATTTTAATATCACACTGGAAGAAAAACTGATTTAAATAGGCCCCTTTCACCACTATTCCACATAGTATGGGCTTTCAGGTTGTTACATAAACCCTAGGTGAAACTCAGGTTATGACAAGCTGTTCAAAAAAAAGGAAGCTTTCCTGAGAATTAGCATGAATTTAGCATTAAATATATCCCATGTAGTTGGTGTGTGGATAAGTTCTAACCAAACATTTTAATTAACAGCAACAAAAGACGTGGCAGGTTAACAATCGTCACAGGCACCTATAGTCATCTGAATCAATTAATAACCTCAAACCTGATGACACATTTTTAATCAAAATCAGATGAGAGAATAACTTGAACAAATGCTGAAACAGGGACTATAAATCTAAACTCCCTCTAGTGGTAAGACCTGTGGTTATTTGAATACATTCTTTTGGCATGGCACATAGATACAATATGAACTAGTGATGAGCCAAACATAATAGTTCTGGCCCTATGTGAACGTAATAGTTTGGGTCCTCACTTTCAGTCATAACATGAAAGGCATTACTATTTAAAGACCTTTTGTTTTTAAATCAGTCATCATGAACTACTTCCTCTTGGTTTCACAGTAGAGGGTTTTAGTGCAGCTTGTCAGCCTTAGCATGGAGGGAGTCTTTAAAATAATAATAATTAGCATACTCTTGTCTAAACAACAGATTAACCATCTACAATACTACAACCGCATCTATTAATTAATACCCACTACAGACCCATCTAGGACTTCAACTTCAAAAACCTATGAAGAAACACAAAGTTTCAGACTCAAAATTCTGTGTCTTGTACAAGTGTTTCAAATTGTACAAGAGTCTGGTGCCTTTAAGTGTCTGATGGCAGACAGATATCAAGTCTGACAATTATGACCTCCTCAAGTAGTAAGGAAAATGGATCAGTAAAGCAGCGAAAGACTAAAGCCTGATTTATACTTTGTCATAATATGGCATCTAGATCGCAACAATGCCAAGATGTCGCAAGGCATTGTATAATGGAGTATAAGTTGAGCAACCGATCAAGCGTCTTGTGATGCATTGTTGCACGATGGAAGCTCATTCTCTCAAATTCCTTATCTCACACCTAATATTTCTCTACCATTACATGCCGACAACCAGACCCCCCCAACCCCCCACACACACATTTTAAAGCCCCTTAACTGCATTGTAATTTTATCAAAACGACTAACAGGAAGCCCTGACTTAACCAAGGTTACGGGCAGGGCACAAACAGAATCAGTGTCATGACTGACTCTTGCTGAGAGAGAATAGCCAACTAGTGAATCATTGTTTACAGAAGATGACACCGAGATGATCCTCTCACATGTCAGATAAAGACTCATACAATTAACTTCCGAATTAGTGTCAGATTCCAGTTTAGATCAGATTTTCAAAAAAGGGGGGGAAAAAGAATCACAAATCACAACATTTTCATC
Source organism: Electrona antarctica (assembly GCF_951216825.1). NCBI lineage: Eukaryota > Metazoa > Chordata > Actinopteri > Myctophiformes > Myctophidae > Electrona > Electrona antarctica. The sequence goes on from NC_136791.1 coordinate 12,179,841, forward strand.
AAGTCCCTTGCATACCACTAACAAAATTAACGCAGCCTCAAAAGAAAAGTAAAACGTTGCATTGAATGTGAGAACATGTAAAGTAGGGTGACTACAGAGGTCCATTTCCTTTGAACTCCCTGAACGTCACTTACCCTTACCAAGCATTTAGCATTTATTATGCTTATCTTTTTTTTCTTTTGCATCATTCTCATTCTTAAAACATATCTTCACCCAAAGAGCTGCACAAAGAAAACAGTAGCCGTGTTCTTCATCTTGCTCTTCCAATCCCTTAGCCTGATTTAGGATTAGTTGCACATGGGTGTCCACTGGAAATAGAAGATCTACAAGCCCACTACACATCGCACTGCAACGCATCACACTGTGACCAGTTGTGAGCTTGTAGATCTGCCAGCTTTGGGTCTAAGGCCCTACACTTATATCTTCTCTTCTAACCCTTCTCTATGATCTCCAGACAAGCTCCACACACCTTCTCAGCCATTTCAAATTAAGACTAAAGCCTGTTCTTCACCCAACATGGTGTAATGCCATCCCACCCATAATGCATCACTGCCATCTCCGTTGTGGATGAGACAAGCGCTCAAACAGGTTGCCCTGCACAGTGCAACACCACGGTCACTGTTGGTGCTGGTTTAAGAGGTCTGGGTCTATGAAGGGCAGCTTGCGTCCAGACTTAGGGGGGCTGCTGCCTCCCATTACAAACATGTCAGGGATATCCTGGCCAAAGTAGATCTTACTGTTGGATGCTATGGCTTGGTACTTCATCAGTTCCAGATATTCAGGAGTTAACTTCAACTGTGAAGCGAGAGGAGACAGAGATAAATGTATAAGACAAATAGTAAATCTTATTGTGTAAAGTGTGCGCATGTATGTCGTTATATTAACTGGTTCAGTCCACCCGCCGTGACCACACGTCATAAGAAATCCAATCGACGGGTTGCAATGACGTGTGTACACGTCCTAGCGCATCTTCAATGATATCAAACGAGAGAAGAATATTCTGAATTTTCTCCTTTTTTATTTTTGAGTTGGACTATTTTTGAGTTGGACTGCAGAAAGAATGCGTCGTCTCTGCTAATCTAGGGCGCTCTCCATGGTTTTGATCAGATGGATATACTAAGCTTCTCATTTCTGACTTCTCAACTGCCTCTCGTTCAAAATATGAACGCGATGGATTATTTAGCGATATTATGGAAACGAGAGCAAAGTAAGCAAGCAACAGAAGGAGGGGGGGGGGGGGCTTTACAGAGTAAAAGCGGCTTTGTCTTCCCGGCACCCCAGAGCTTCTATTTTGAAGGAATCCCGGCGCTGGTTGTGTTAATGTCACTTACCATGTTGGCTTCAGCGAGCTTTTCAGCAGTGTAATACTCTGCATCAGCCCTAGCCTTTTCTCTAGCCAAGAAGGCAGCATCTGAAACAAAGACAGTGTTTTGTTTGTGATGCAGAGACACATGATAAAGCAACTGCAACACATGATAAACCGAACTACAACCAAAGGTCACCACACACACACACACACACACACACGACTAACCCTCTATTTCAGATATCCTCTTCTCGGTTTCCTTCTCCATCACCAACTGTTGGAAATGGATCTCTGCTACCTGGGCCATCTTCTGAGCCTCTGTGGGGACAGAGAAAAAACAGGTTTAGATGTTTATGCTATTAATATATAACATAGTGACTATACATAATACAAGATGTACTTCTGTTTTCAAGATGTTACACAAAGGTTTCCTCTGTAAAGGACATAAAGATGTAATACCACGATTACATGATACCGTACATAGATTCTAAGAAAATGTATTGTGAAATTCAATAATCTAAATACCGGTATAGCCTAATGTGTCATCAACCCAAGTAGAGACAAATTCACAAATTAAAACAATACAATATTATAGGAATAACATTTTAGGGTGACTTTTATGGGCTGTGGTTAAGTTACCAATTATGACTTATCAATGGTAGTGATGCAAGCAGTCCAGAGTACAGCTAAATCATAGTCATCAATGATTACCAATGATAGCTTTCTTGCGTTCCGTTTCTGCCTCTTTTTCCACCACCCTCTGAGTCTGGATCATTATCATCAGACGAGTCTTCTCTGCTTCCCTGCACACAAACACAGAGGTGGAAGAGGATCACAAGTACTGCGTGTGCCTCGTTGCCAGCACATACACAAATCCCAGTATAAACAATGTGCATGTTAGGGGGAAAACATTTTGTCTAGGGATGCACAAATATGGAAATTCTTGGCCGATACCGATGTTTAAAATAACAATTTAACCAAGTTAGTATTGCAATGCTGTAGCAGTACTACAACGCTGTGACTGAGTGGACTTTTGTCAAGTCAACTGACCAAGTAAGAGTTTGATGAATTAGCGTACGTATAACACAAGAAATACAACTTTTATATTTATTTCATACTATGCATTACACATAAAACCATCCTTAACCTTTAAATTCAATTCATTGTTACAATTGGCGCAACATCATTGTTTTATGTGATGGCCTTGCTACCCTTGCATTCAGCTCTGTCTGAATTTTAACTATATTTTCTCTGATGTAAAGTAGATCAGGTTCACCATAATACGCTCCTGTGCTGCCACGGTACAAACCATACTGTGGAACTGCAGCAGTTCTGGCATAGCAAGACTAAAAGTAAACACCAGACATGTTACTGCCAGAAATCTAAAATCGAGACGTCACCAACTAAACAAAATTGTTTTATAATCACATTGTGGCACCCTGAATCGAAATCGAATCGTAAGGTTTGTAGAGATTTCAAATCCTAGTCCATACACACTAACTCACATGAGCTCAAAGTTCCTTCGGATAGATTCAGGAATCTTGGGCTTGGTAACACGGACTGCCTTAAAAGGGATATTTAGAACACAAATGGGACACAGAGAGAGAGATAGAGAAACCAACAGATGAATTTGTTATGAGATCATGTTGTGATGTTTCATCTACTGGTGTATACTGTATATTGCAGTACCTGAGAGCATAATGTGTGAGGGATTACCTGTATTGTAAGTCCAGGGGCCATCATAATGAGGTCTTTCTGCAAAGCGATCCTCAGGTTCTCATCTATGATGTCTATGAAATACAAAGTAGACATGCATAAAAGGGGAACTTAAATACTTGTTTTGCTTCCCTTCATCCAAGTTTAGAAACAGATTGTGTTTGTATGGGTACAGTGTGTGTGTGGAATATACACATATAGTTACCAAACAACTCAATGTAGACCTCCTGCAGGGTGTGGACACTGCAAAACTGGTTGAGTTCATGATGAATCTTGTTGAAGATGAGTGTCTTGTCATAGTCAGCAGTGTAGTTCTTCACTGTGTCCACGACTATAGACAGAACAAAAACAAAAGTAGGTACAGTGCAAGGTGTTGTTTATGCAATGGTAGGCCATCCATATTCAGCGAGTGTCAGAGCTAGGGCGACTGTGGCTCAGGAGGTAGAGCAGGTCGTCCAATGATCCATGGGTCGGCGGTTCGAATCCCGGCTCCTCCTGTCTACATGTCGAAGTGTCCTTGGGCAAGACACTGAACCCCAAATTGCTCCCGATGTGCTGGTTGGTACCTTGCATGGCTTCCGCCGCAATCGGTGTATGAATGGGTGAATGTAATGCACAATCTATGTAAAGCGCCTTGGATAAAGGCGCTATATAAATGCACCATTTACCATTTACCATTTAAAGCTGAGAAGGAAATGGTTTGTACCTGAAGTAGGTACCAGCATGTTGACAACTTCTATCCTGTCAAAGTAGATCATCACACCACCGCTATGGACAGAACCAGAAAAAGACTATTACAAATCCAGCCATAGTCCACACAACAGTTTGTTAAAAATATGTATCTGTATGGTGGATATACAATTATTCCCATTGGTAACTATGTCTACACAGTCATACCTCGTTCCACAGGGAACATTCTTGATCTCATCAGTTTGAAGTGTAGTCTGAAACATAAAAAAATAAAAAAGAGAATGAGGATACTGCCATAACATGGATTATCTGATACGTTACTGGGCAACACTAAACTAAGTTGCATAGCCTGTATGGTCACTTCTATTTATTATTAGATCTGTTATGTATGCCGTGAACATGCCATACAGCATTTATGCAGTTTTTCTCAGACCAAGGACCACAATGAAAAAGAGTCACTGACTGTGTTTTTATCCTTGACATTTCCTTGAGAAGCATCAAGCATGTAACATGTGTGTGTATTTTTATTTTATTATGAAATCTAATACATCAAATCAAATAGGTGAGGAGTGGACTTAAAATCTCATCAGCAGCCTTCAAGTTGTAGGCCAGGTGAGCAGTGAGAGATGTAAGGGAATTTCAGAGGACTGGGTCTTGGCCACCTACTTGGACAATAGGGATGCTAGAGTTCTTGTGGTCAATTAGATTTGACAGTAGCTTATTTCCTTACCAGTCAGCGCTAAACTGACAGCGACTCACATGGTCGGGTGTCAGTTTTTTGTGTATTATCTTGTCTGTTCTTGTTGAATACCGGAAAAACATACCAGAGCCAGTCATATATTAAGTACAACTGACAATGTAATCGGCCAACCAGGTTGAGTGTACTGTACCTGCACTGATCTGAACGTGGTGATGAAAGGCATCATGATGTGATATCCAGGGCCATTGGGAGTCGTTAACAATGCTCCTCCCCTGTAACAAATACATTCAAATGATTTAGATGAGACTGAGCTATAAATAGCACACTATTTTTGCGCACAAACTACCTCTTTTAATATTTAGTTAAATATGTTATTTTAACCAATCTGTACGCTTCCATTGAGAATTTAGACACTGCTTTTGGCTAGAACACCTACTGTTTGACAAGTAGTACTGTTTTTAAAGCTCAGAAGTCTCTCGTGCGGGGGCCAGAGACCCGGGTTTGAATCCTGGGTAGGACATTGCAGCTTACATTTTTATTCAAAATACACAGAAATGGCAACAGAAAGTGTCCCAATATAAAATGATCCTGATGAAGAACTTGGCTTAGCTGGGATAAATGGAATGTAATATATAAGCAGAATACATTTTGAGTAATAAAGATCATACAGGGTCAAAGGTGTACATGCAAAACACCCTTTGCAAAGTTCACGCCACTCCCCCATGTGGATCTTGCGATCCACATACATGTCTCCAGTTCACAGTCTGGCCCTGGTATACGGTATATGATTTGTTGCTCAGCAAGACACTTAACTCCTAACTGATCCATGAGCACCGTCTGTACTAAATAACTCTACTCCTAATAATTAAGGGGTAAATGGGTATTGGGTAAGAGGACAAAACAAAAGAGTGGTGGGGGGGACCACCAGATCATGCCTCAAAATGTGGGCAAGGTTTCAGCCCAATCAGAGCTCCATTGACTTCCATTATAGAATAAACGTTAATATTCGAAAAAGATATAAAACATACATGAACAAATTGGACTTTGGAGGCATTTATGTGGCCAACTGCATTGTGCACAATACATGTGGCAACGATTGGTCAAGCGGTTGGCAAGATTTGTTCCAGACAAACAAAGAACAACCCTCTTATAGACGGCTAGGCTAGGCTCATGCCTTAACAACTTCTAACACCAAAAAGGTTAACTCAGTTCCCCCACCCTTTGACAGAAGGGAATCCAAAGCACATCTCCTTTAAAATCACAACCGTGTGAACTGAGTGGTGCAACTCCCCTCCCCCCTCTCTCTCTCTCTCATTAGCAGGCAACAGTGCAGCACTATCTCTCTCTCTCTCTGTTTCTGGCACAACAGCGCCACTTTTGCCCCTACTGGTACTCATGGTCACACACATAGGTTAACACGGACATTGCTGTTCCTTGGAGTGGTTGTACCACTCAAAAAACAACCACTCCAAAAAGCATATACTGTAGCAGTGGTCTGCAACAGTGGCCCCCAGTGTGTGGGCCAGAACAGGCCCTCCAGTTATTTCTGGCTCTGCAATTTATTTTGTAAAGAATTTACAATATTTTACTGTTCCACACATACATTATAGGCTATAATGTCAGACAGAATCAGAATGCTGTGTCACTCACTCACATGCCATAAACAACACACCGTTTCTCTTTGCACCTAAGAAGAGACCTTGAGCTTGCTTCTCTTCTATGAAAGAGCTCATTTATCACTGCTTAAAAAGGAGTATGCCTGTCGGTCTCCAGATAAAACGTTGTATTCATTATGAATTAAATAAGCGCAACATTCAAATATGTGACTTGCATTTCATAGTTGTCAGTATGTAGTTATACCACACACACACATCTTATAGCAATTCATAGTTAGAATTGTATTATAGACAGCCTGTCACAAGTTCCAGTTCTTAAATTAGCCACCGATTATGTTCTGGCCCCCTTGGCTTGATGCCACACTTACTTGCTAACCACTGGCATTACATAGGCAACCAACATATTTACTGCTCTGAATAATATTGAAAGTTGTTATCAGAATACATGAGCGACATATTGTCACTGTCGGGTGGAAACGCTCCATGTACAAAACAGTTAATTTTCAGGACAAGAACAAAATAACCTGTGTTGTGTTACAATGGGTTGATTCAATGTTCTTAGTTATTTAGTCACAAGCTCCTAATTAATTAAATATCTATAAAACCCAGACACTTTTACTTTCATAAACTTTCAGAAAAAGTGATTTACAAGCTCAACACACCGCAATGCGACAAGTTGTGAGCTTGTAAGGCAACAAGAGCCACAATGTTAAAAGCTGCGTAACACAGTGACTATTACAGCCAGCCGTATTTTGTATTTATTGTATATTGTTCTTATTGGTGGCTTGTATTATATTGCTTTCATTTTGTGAAGAGTTGGGTGTGGTGCTGATTGGTGTTCGAGTGTGAAGTGGCTCATTGAAAGCAAGGACTGTCTAAAGAGGACGAGACGCGAAGACCGTACGGGCGACGCCATGTTGCTCCATGGTGCTTCATGGAAGGAAAGAAACATGCGCAATGGGCTATATGCAGCCAACACTTCCGCGTTCAGCTTCCTTGGTCTCAACTGCGCATGTTTCTTTCCTTCCATGGAGCACCATGAAGCAACATGGCGTCGCCCGTACGGTCTTCGCGTCTCGTCCTCTTTAGACAGTCCTTGATTGAAAGCAGGTAGTGTTGCAGATTGGCAGGTCCAGCCACTGGCCCGGTCCATGCCCTAGCCAGGATTGGCTGTGCTTCTGGTTCCTCATCTATAAAAGTCTCATTCTAACTTGACAGTGTTGGGGAATGGCAGCTGAAAGGCAGCAGAGAATCCATCACTCTGTCCCCCACCAAACCATGTTCTTTTGAGTCTTTTGTATTTAGTTATCTTTTGTTTGATTAGGTTTGGTCCTTAGTTATTTGTCACCAGTTTGACCTGTAGGGGTGAAGGGTTGTTTTGTTTTATTCTGTTTTCTCCTGTGTATTGTTTAGTCTAGGTAAGTAGGTTCAGTATTGTCTTTTTATTTTTGGATAGGAATTTCAGGTTAGGGATTTAATATAGATTTTTAAGAATTGTGAACCTTCACCCTTAAGTCAAATCTTATGTGACAAATTTCATCTTAAAACTGCTGCTACTGAGATAATAAAACATTTCAGTTTTTATTCAGTTGTCGTTCTTCCATATTTATGTTACTGCACAGTCGGAGTCATTAATGCTGTCCAAAAAGCACCCTGTGACCGACTGACAATGTAGCCTATTGGTTGACTGTGAATGCATTTACATTTCTCTGCTTGTGCTTGGCCACATGGTTTATAGCATGACTGTCGGGCAGAAATCTCAAACCTCCATATTTCAACTTTTTAGGTCCCCCCTCCTCCGTAAATTAATAACCTTGTTACCTTTGTTATGCTACTACAGTGACACACAAGTGGCAAAAATAGACAACTACTTTTTTTTAAAAACATTTAAGGGAAAGTGGTTACCTGTAATAAACGGCCAGATGTCCTTCCTCAATCTTGTGAATGGAGGAGTGTAGTAAAATGGTCACCACACCTGCTATTGTGGCCATTACAGCCCCAACATGCGCCATTGTCATCCTCACCTGTGCTTACCTGCAGGCAGAGAGGGGTATGTCTCATAATATGGCATTTTTAAATCTGTCAATCATCCAAACCTTTTCTTTATTTCAAGGACCACCATAACTCTGAGTGTACAAAATGGAAGGTTCCATTTGAACACTCAGACATGCAAATGTCCATTTGGGACCTCCTCGCAACCGTGAGGGTTCCATGACCACTTTGAGAATCATTGCTCTCGAGTCTCGACTAGTGAACAGTAGTACTATTTGTTTCTGTTAAAGAGCAACTTTCCTGTAGGCCAACAGGTCACCGATTGTAGGTTATGGGTTGTCTAGCCCTCAAAGCCAGGAATTAACTCAATCCTAATTGGCAAGGTGAGGTTTCAATTGTAAAAGAGGTTTATTATCTCAATGTCACTTCCTGGTTATAATGGTTATAAAAGGTTATGTTGTGTAGAGGTGATAACACTATAACATTTAGATAGAATGCAACTCTCGGGTCGTAGTTTATAGTTCTACACTCCAGGCTAGCCAGCTATTAGCATGAAAAGTTGACAGATATGATAGATTCTTATAGGTTATATAGCTGAGACATTGGTCTGTACATCCTCGGTATTACGTTAAACAGCTGCAAGTTTGCATCATTCCTGTGCATGAATGAACAACTGCATTAAGTACAGCAAAACAGTCATTTAGCTGGACAGTCAGGTTAGCTTATAGCTGCAGCCTCTGCATGGTGGCGTTGACGTTTGTTAGCTGGCTGGGCTTAATCGCACGAGCCTCATTTTCCCCTCGACAAAATAATTGACGTACGGTTAAGGGAATTACTGTCAAAAAGAGTAGAGAACAGGTTAATTTTGTCGTGCCACTATAAGCATGAATAATATAACCTTTAGCAAGCCCCCGCGGTGGGCTGCCTGGAAGTCAGTGCTTTGGCTCAATGCTAACTAACGTTGGGTGCTACTGTCTGATGTCTGACACCGATATTGGATACTTGTTTAAACCGATATAAAATGATATAGTATAGTCGATTTATGGTATCTGTCATGTTAGAAAATAAATGTGAGCTAACCTATAATATCATAAATAAAACATTACCACTCTCTGCTGAACCGTCACTTCTTCTCAGACTGTTCACAATCCACACACATCCCTCACGACACCGCCGCCCACGACTTCTAGCCCTGCTTGCTGGAAATGACAGCAGTGCTGCTGTGGCCACTAGGGGCCACTTAAGGTCCCAGGTTTAAAACATACTTAATATTAACTTAATACTATGTCTATTTTGTCATCAGTGATGCCTTTAACCAATTATGCCCTATGTTTAAAAAAGATTTACACACAACCCACAACACAGTGAATTTGTGTACATTCTTTAGTAATTTGACATAGGCATAGCCAATCTTTGACATAGGCAGAATAAATATAGGCATACATTAAAAAAAAATATATATATATATATATAATACAATGTTTGATTTATGGTATCTGTCATAAGTTACACTAGGACTAGTAATACAACCAATCTCTTTGTGAAATATTGAGGATCGGTATAAGGTACATATTGTATCAGGTAGTAGAGGGCATCCTTTGCCACTTGTAAATGTCACTCTGTACTTGCTCAAGAAGTATTCTGCCTCATTTTACTTCCATTTTTCACCTTATGTATATATTTGACATTGTCTTCTTGTTATACGACTTATTTCACTATTCCCTTCTCTTATGACTCTTGAAAGTGCAAAATGTTTTGTACAAACAAAATAATTTCACCCACCCTTTTACAGGTGTAAAAACAAGGGGAGGAATGTGAACGTTATATCCCCTTTAATTAATCCCTTAAAGTAGGCCATACCAGTCCTAACGAAAAAGCATATTTATTTAGATTTTTTTTATGCCAGACACCAGAGGGCTAACAATTATTGATGTTTTAAACAAAACACATGGCATATATTGTGGCATACTTTTATAAAATGAATGCACACACTTCATGCTTGGCTTTTCAGCAGCTTATATTGTTCCATTCACTAATACAATAAATAAGAAAGAAATATACATATACAGTACGTCTAAAATAAAGTGTCCCATAGAGCAGTATTATGTGAAATAGGTCGTCGGAACCGTCGCCCCAATTGTTTGAGCGGAACTCTCGCCCCCAGCGGCAGTCCAGTCGCTCTGCTTGAGCGGAACTCTCGACCACAACAGGGACTGCGACGCTCTATATTGCAGGTTTATTATATTCTTCACTTGTTGAGCCCTCTCGTCAGTCTCTATAGCTTCTGTGAATCAGCTTGTACTGATCCATACTGAATCCAGCTCCAGTCTTCTTCCTTGATTACAAACAAAGAGGTTTTAGAATATAGTAATAGTATTGTTTTATTTCATCACAGTAAAAAAGGTTACCAATTTAATTTCCTGTTTTATGCCACTTAAGACTAAGCTTCAGACCTCCCAAAACAAACTAATGTGACTACTTCTCGGCCTGGGGCCCTGACACACCTCTTTCCAACCCATTTTGCTAGTCTAAACTGGCTCCGGGTAGAAGACAGAGTTAAGCAATTGAAAATGGGTTTGACATTCAAAATTGTAAATGCAGCCTTGCCCTCAAATATGGGTAAATTCTCCTTCTACAACACGGCCACACAGGCAGTGGAATGCCCTGACCCCCTCCCTCAAAAGATGCAGATCACTTACATCTTTTAAAACAGGCCTGAAAATCCACCTCTCAGCAGGCCCAAGGGAGAGGAAATGATCCTTCCCCCTTAAACAGGTGATCACCCCCCCTTCCTTTCCCCCCCACTCTGTACATACAGTTTTTATTTTTTCCTGAAATGATATAGATTTTTTTGTTGTTATTGACGATATTGAATTTTGTTGTTATTCTTCATGTCATGTCTATGAACTGATTGCATATTAGGGCCTAAATGGAAACAAGACCGCAAGGACTTTTTTTGGTACTATCCCTTCTGAACTGAGTGTTTGACTGTACTCTGTTACTGTTTTTACATTTATGTTCAATAAACTATTCAATCAATCAATCAATCAATCAATGTGCTGGCCGCACATTTCAAAAGAAGTTAAAAAAAAGAAAAAGAAAAAAAATATTTGGCTTGCCGAAACCAATCAAGTTCTCTGCAGATGAGATATTGTTTCATGCTCTATGCAGCAACTCTGCTTTGAGTGCTGAATGTAAGACCCCGCCCACTGACTGGGTTTAGGATAGAGGCTTAGGCGAGGGACCCCGGACAATGAAGTATATAGGGTTTAAGTGGTTAAAAATCACACCCGTGTGAAGTGAGGGGCGCTCTTGTCGTCGTACATCATCCAATAAAAAATGAATATACTTCTTCATGATTTAATTTGTCAACTTATGTTATTATCTTTTAACCATGATGATACAATGTTTAAAAAAACTCATCTTTTCACCATGATCATGTAAGATGACAACTGAATTTATGTGATATATATATATATAATTATATATATATACACAGTATAAGCCCCAAGCTGAATTAAAACAATGCAATGTGATTAGAAAAGCCGATTTGCTCAGACACATATGATGTAAATTCTCCATTCATTGTCAATGGCATTTAATGTTGAAGATTGTGGAAGAGATCGGCTGGATTGAGAGACTACAACATCATTAACTCACTCTCACCCATATCGTACCATGACACTGTGTTCCATCTCTTGGGTAGTGTCCTGCAGCAGAGAAGTCAGCTGATTCAGATAATGCTGATTCTCCCCCAGTAAATATTGAACCGACTCTCTGTGAGATCAATAAACTGGTTATCCACAACATATTCAGATACACATGATGAAACAGATCTGAACTTGTGCCAGTGAGCTGAGTCTTGTGTGGTTCTTACCTCTCAATGCACCCTGGCAGAGATGACTGTGAAGGAGAACCTTTCTGGGCCTAAAGACACACCAACAGACAATATCAATTATATATAAAACATATCACTGGTTTTCAACCTGAAAATCTGGCATGACTTTCTAGGTGCATTCTGTGTCAAGTGTCGACTCTCAAATGACGTTAAACAATGTGTTTTGTTATTCCAACCAGTTCCTTTCCCCTCACCAGACGCCCCGGCTGACCAGGGGGAGGCAGTATAGAGACCAGCATTACTGCATGTTTTTTGTGAGGGTATTTACCCTACCTAGGGGACACGGGGAGAACATGCAAACTCCACACAGAAAGGCCCTTTCGCCAACCGCACCTAGGGTATGAGCGCTCGCCGCTAATGCTGCGGAGGGGAGAACACGGCCCCAGCACCCACAGCGTCCCCGGCGGGAATCAAACCCGGGACCTTCTTGCTGTGAGGCAAGAAGGTTGGTAGCCACCATGCCCCTAGTTAGAAAGGTACAATGAAATAGCAAACGTTTTGGTCAAAGGTTTTGTCAGTGCTATATGGTCCTACTGTATGACCGAAACGTTTGCTATTTCATTGCACCTTTCACTTTGAGCACAGACTGATTGCACTTTATGAGCATGTTAAAACAAGAAAAACAGCTATTTTCTTCTTCCTTGGTATGTACTATGTAGTATTCTTCTGCCAGTTTTCCTTTATATTTTTGAGACCACCGAACAAAGGACAAAGAAGGGTGCAACAGTTTACCCTATACTTTTCATATATACACTTACACAGGCAATCTTTAGCAGGTACCAGATTTCTCTTTGCCTTTTCATCTGCATTTGCATCACTGCTGCCTCAGTAGCTTTTATGTTCTCCACCGCTCTCTCCAACTTTGGGAACAAATTGACAATGCGTCTCTTACACACCAGGATCGTACTATAAAAGGAAGAGATGGGGAGAAAAGACTACGTAAATACAACTATATGAAGTATTATATATTTTATTTGATTGTGTGTGTGTGTGTGTGTGTGTGTGTGTGTGTGTGTGTGTGTGTGTGTGTGTGTGTGTGTGTGTGTGTGTGTGTGTGTGTGTGTGTGTGTGTGTGTACTACAGCAGTGGATTATGTACCTTAGGTGAGTGTACAAGTCTTTTAACACTCGGTCCTGGTTCTGAACAGTTTGCAGTATTGCCTTCACCATCTCTGAGCTGTCACTGTAGCCATGTGGAGGGTCAGGACCTGCACCAATAATAATAATATTTAAGTACAGAGCATGAAAGTCATATTACATTATAGTATTCCATGCAAGTGAACACCAAATTCCAGTCTAAATGGACTGTAGTGTACACTAACTTTTGCATTTAGCTTTCAGTTGCTTGTAGAGTTCAATGGCCTTTTCCTCCCTGAAAAGATAAACAACTACAGTTAGTTTGTATAGAACATCATTATGACATTGATGAGTTTCACATGGCAAGCATTTGTTCTTATGTCATACTGAGGAGGTATGTAACTCCAGCCCGCCAATGATGTGTGATTTGGAATCCCACCGCAGCTCCAGGAAACCCTGCTGTGATTGGCCAGTAGTCGCTGTGATTGACAGTTCTCGTTTTTGAAACTATGCCTAAACCTGACCCTAACCCTAAATCTATCCTCAATAAAACTATGCCTAAACCTAACCTTAGGTTAGAAACCTAACCTCAGTAAAACTATGCCTGCCCGGGAGCCAATCAGACACAGGGTAAGGCGGGTCCTGGATCCTTCCTGGACCTGGATACCTGGAGCGTTGGTGGGATCCTGGAGCGTTGGTGGGATTCCAAATCACGCGTCAATGACATAAGATCAAAATGAACGTGAAGTAAATAAGGCCAAATAGACACTGACAGCTGTTCCATGATGTCTGCTTGCCTCCTGGCAAATGGACTTCTCTGAAGCTCCACAATCTCAGAATGCAGTGACACTATCTCTTCATCAAGATACCCCACCTCTGCTACCTACAAAAAATGTTTAACAAAAATAAATCTAAAACTGTGCACTAAATTTCAATTTCTGGCCATAAATATTATATACAGTAGGGCTAAAACAGTTAATCTAGCGAATTGATTTGATGATATACAGTTGTGTACTTGAATGTAATTTAGATAGCATCATGTACATACTGTAACAGATGCTAGATTCATTGTTTAGCTGGTGCCCTATAGTTTCAATGTGAAGATTGTCTTGGTTTACCTGGGACCTTAGTTTCTTTAGACTACAGTCTTTCCATGTAACAGACTACCGGTATTCCATGTGAGAGCGTGTGATGACCTTGCTTATTGTAAGTCACTTTGTTTAGATAATAGTGTCTGCTACTCAATGCCTAAATTGTAATTGTATTGTAACTGTTACTGTACTACAAAGCACCATACCTGTATAAACCCAACAGCCTTCTCTTCATTTTCCTGCCAGGTCTTCAGCATTTTTTCTGATGCTATAGACAACAGATGTTTGTACAGTTACACCTTCTGACTGAGCTACAGTGTTTATTTTCAGTAAGGTTTTTTGACAGAGTGGGGAAAGTCTACTCACAGATTCCCGTATGTCTCTGCTCTGTGTACTGTTGCAGGTCGTAATCAATGCTGCTCTTAAAGAATGACAATCTTGCTTTGAGCTGCTGCGACTGGGAGAACAGCAGGTTCTTATAACGCGTTAAGTTGGTGTTGTAACGCAACAGACTCAGCCTACATGTGCACAGAGATAAAGACATCCATGCAAACAAAATGAGGAAAACATTTCAGATATACTGCACAGTATGAATATGAATACATAAAAAACTCTGTTGTCAATATATAGCCAGCAAAAATGAAAACATGAATGAAATCTGTGTATTTTATCAATAAAACAACATATTTGTGTGTATATACACGACACTACTGTAACTGCTGCACCACATCATCTCTGACAGCACATCATGTGTACCTACATTGCTGCCCTCTGTCCCTGGTACAGACGTATGTAATCTTCTTTTAGTCCACAGATGTAGCTCACTGCTTCTCCCCATACCTTTCTTAAGGTAGCCAGTGGTAACTGAGTCTTGGTCTCCCTAACTGAGATACCAACCACATTCATGTTTTTCATGGTAGAAAGCATTAGAGAGACAAAGCGTCACAGCAGAGTAAATGTTCTACCTATAAAGTTGACGTTGTCTGGCAGAGGTCTAGCAGTCAGCGGTCCAGAGTATTTGGTAAGGCTCTTATCAAAAAGGTAAACAACAGAGCTGTCCCAGCCTTGCTGATGAAACACACACAAAAAAAAACATTAAAAATCATTGTCGATCATTTGTCGAAAAAGAGTGTCTTGTTGATGGGGTCTGTTTAACATGACAGTCGGTCTATGTATTTGTGTCTGTGTGTTAGTGTAGTGGATTACCAGTCCATCAGGAAGGCATTGGGCAGGCGCCTGGCGGGGGTCGAGCGAGATCCCAGCCTCCAATAACAGTTCTTGACTAAGCGGGGGGATGTGTGTGTGAGTGTGTGTTTCCAGACGCTGCTGCAGAGAGTGTAAACTCTCCTCAGGATCCAAAACCAGGGAGTGCAACTGAGCAGACGTCATGTCCAACACATGGATCACCTGAAAAGAATCGGAGAAAGAATGGAATAAATTTAGCATGCAGTCTACTGAGGAGGCACTCAAAACCATGATTAAAAGCAATCAACAACCTTCATGTTGAGAATATTCTGCAGAGCACTGTAGCAGCTCGGTTGGATGGAGTCAGCGTCCAGCCCACCACCACGTGTTGCTGGGTCCCACAGCAAAAGCATCTGTAGAAGTGACTCCATTGGCTCCAACACGGGCCTGCGTGGATGTGCATGACACACACACACACACACACACACACACACACACACACACACACACACACACACACACACACACACACACACACACACACACACACACACACACACACACACACACACACACACACACACACACACACACACACACACACACACAATAATTGTTGATGCTGTTGCACCACATTTGTTCAGGTAAAAGAGTCACCGGATGATTTTGTCTGTACCTCTATAGTGTATACGCATAGTTTCATTATATAAATATTCCGCTGTTAGGTTCTTAGCTTACGTATGATTCTATGATTTTTATGTATTTGATGTATTACCATGTTTTGTTCTTGCTTACTGTAAATCGCTCTGGATTAAGAGCGTCTGCTAAATGCCCAAATTGTAAATTGTACCTGCTGAGATTGTTGGGGTAAGGAACATGTGTAGAGAATCTGACTTCTCCATTCATGTCTTCTACTGCCATGATGTCTTTGGGACCTTTATTCTTGACTTTAGTTGTCCTGCAAAAATCAGATCATCATCATTAAAGTATCTTTCTTTACCCTGCACCACTTAAAAATACAGCCTCAGGTCTGTCTTCAATACACCTCCAGAATCAGAATCAGACTGTAAAAGAGAACAAAGATATGTAGTAGACATACCACTGTACAGGTTGCATGTGGTGTAAAAAGGGACGAAAGCCACAGGTACATTCAAAAATCATGGTCCCAAAGCTCCAGTAGTCCACAGTCACAGTGTAGGGTTTACTCTCAAACATTTCAGGGGCCTGGGACACAAAGACAATAGTCCGTTCTTTATTCATTCTTATTCTCTCAAACATTGTTTGCTTGTAATTAACTGATAGTGCCAAAACACTTACCAGATACTGTAGCGTTCCAACAAAGGACGTGCAAAGACTGCCCTGGTCAAGGTCTTTCGCATAACCCAGATCTATGATTTTATGCACCAGCTAAAATGTGAAAGTAAGTGTAAAATGTTATGGTAAGTACAGACAAAAGAAGATGGGGATAGACAGATTAAGAAGAATGTGTATATGTAAGTTTAACCACCGGATCTTGAACCCAGTTCTCCTTCATGGGAATTAAACCAAACAAATACCCATCATCCAAGACTAATTTGTCTCTTAGTCGGGGACAGGGGAGATTTTAGGCTTCTAATACAATACTATACTCTGCTACATACTGTAAGTATATGAGAAGATGAACTCACCTTCCCATTTATCTCTTGTAATACTATGTTCTCAGGCTTCAGGTCTCTGTGGATGATCTTATTTTCATGGAGATACTGGACACCAGAACCTGAGCATGTGATCAGAAATGTATATCATGTCCCATGAAGAATACACACCAATGACTGTATATTGGCGAGGAGCAGATCACAAGTTACTGTAAGAAGAGGAAATGTGTCACACTCTCTGATCTGATTCTTTGATCTCTAGAACAAGGACTTCTGGAAGGTCATCAAATACGAGAAATACAGAGGCGTCCAGGTGGTGCAGGGTAAAGGTTCCTGCTCACCAGCATGAGCAGTGCCTGGCAATGAATATAATTGGCCATGTTCAAGGGTGAGAAGCCGGGTGGGGAACATGTTCTCTTTTGCTACACCAGCGGCTCATACAGGTTGGTTCACCTGTTCCGGTCCACCTGTTCAGCGGTTAGAAGAACTAGGTCGCATAGCGTGTTCCTCCACGATTTCTCATATATCAGAGGACACATGTGCTCGTCTTCACCCTCTGTTAGCAGTGACAGGGACTACACGTGTGTGTGAGGAAAGTTGGGAATTGGCATAGTTATTACAACAATGGGAGAAAAAGGGGAAAAGATACAATACAAAGAGAACTTCATATGGTGCTGGAGTGTGCGACGCATTTTCTCCCATCACATCCAATTGCTTTCCAAGTCAAAACATCACAACAATACATTTTTGTCATAGTATGAAGACTGATAGAAAAAACATACCAATGTCACGGAGCAGGGAGAGCACTTCACTCTCCTTTAACCCACAGCAGTTTTCTGGCTTATTCAGGATCTAAGTGGGGAAATGCAAAAATGTAAAAACTCTTTTCATGCACTACAGTTATTTTTTTTCTTTTCTTGTAGCATGATTTAACCCGTCTCTACAGTTGTTAGCAGTAACATGTTTCTACAGCATAATTAGAGCCACTATATTATCAGCTGATATTGGTCTATCACAGATATATCGCTATTGTTGGCGCATATGTTGTTGTTTTTTTTACAGATTATGGAATGCTTTGGAAATTGCGCTGATATATCGATAATAATCCATATCAACTCTAAACACAAGGCAAGGGGAAGAAGAGTCTTTTTTAATTTGCATTCATCTGAACTATTTGTTCTGCCATGCTATTCTGCCATGACCAGGGCAACTAATATCGTTCTGTACTTGTATGGAATGACAATAAAACTCCTTGAACCTTGAACTTACAGTAGTTAACTAATCAAATGCCTCAAAAGATTGCTTTATCGACACTCCTCCAAATTTGCTTCTCATTAATACTGTAATTGTATTGCAGTGGCTATGGACACAATAGGCAGAAAGGAGTGGTGCTTTATGAGTGATATGTGGACCTGAGCCAAGGTCCACATATGTTTCTGACAGCACTGTGTTGGAAAGTCCACCAAATCATCTTCATACTGGTCAGCTAAGAGACTTGCTGATTTAAACGGCTCTTCATTGGATTCTTGTGGGCATAAAAACCTGAATCTCTGTGTGACCTTTTGCATGCCACGAAAACTACATGGGACTTTTGCAATGTCTATATCTGAGTAAATTCATTGAAGTGCTCCTTGGCATTCAGTGGCGGTTCATTCTAACCCTAACCATGAAAGGGGATTCCCCAGGAAGGTTTTGAACTATAAAGCAATGTGTTAAGTCAATGTTGGCTCATAAATTAGCTAAATATCATAAAGTAAGCCTTGCAGAGCCATGTGGCTCAAAGGGCAGGAGCCTATCTCCTGTTTCTGTACTAGTGTGAGGCGGATTGATGTACAAGTACATCCCCAAGCCATGATGTACAAGTACACACCCTGGCAGTATGTCATGTCGCAGCGACTTACCCCCAATCCAACCCTTGATGCTAAAACAGGGAGGCTTTAGGTCTCACTTTTATAGGTCTCACTTTTATAGTCTTTGGTATGACCAGTCGGGGACTCGAACCCCGATCTCAAGGCGGACACTCTAACTACAAGGCCACTGAGATGGCGATATCATAAAGTGACCCCTATTTCATTTTAATATCTATGGCAAGGTCTGTGTCCATTTGTTGTGAGGCAGGGCCTGTATTTATGCCCCCTTCCTTTTCACAGGGGGTATATTTTATGGGCCTGGTTGTTAGGTCTCATGACATCCAGTACCTTGCGTAGGTCTCCTCTGGAGCAGTATTCCATGGCCAGAAGAGGAAGGTCATTTAGAGCAATGGAACTCATTTCTTCTGGAACCTCTTTGGCTTGAACTACATTCACATGGCTCAACCTGTCATGAAGAGAAGATCAAAATGCACTGATGGGTCAGCAGGAGTCAAGGTGGTTAGTTATTCAAGTTACTGTGTGTGTGTGTGAAAGGCATTGGTTGCATTGGCAAGACATTAGGGACTTTAAGCAACGACTGTTTCAGGACGGCGACGCTATGCGGAAGTACGGCGGCTATGACGCCGTCGCCGTAGCTGTCAAAATCGTTAAGCAAACAGCCGTCGGCGACGGCGACATTGGTTCCCATGGTGACGCGTCTATGCAGCATGTGTCAAACATAAACACTTTTTTTAAACACCCCGTCGCGCGTCAGCTAACTTGCCGATATTGCTTAATTCTTACATGCGCTGGACATGATCAGCAGTGGAAAGAGGAAGGTGTGTTATTCTAAAACCGTTTTAATAAACATGGTTAATATGACATATGGTATTAGTGTTATTTCTTCATTCAGAGCATGCCAACACATTACACAGCATAAGAGAGGTGATGGAGCAATCGGTGTAAATGTATGACAGCTATAATTTCAATAAACATGGTTATGACATGGCGTTGTAGACACTACGTGTAAGTGTAGGTTCTCCTGTAGTAGAAAGGGCTGCGACGGAGAGCAGGTTTATGTATCGAGCACTGATCCATTTCCGGTCGCCGTAGCCAACTGCCGTATCCGTCGTTGCTTAAAGTCGATGGCACTCACTTCTTCATGATCTGTATCTCTCGGCTCCAGCGGTCTTTGTTCTTACAGTTCAACTCCAGGCGGCACAATTTCACAGCGATTTTCTCTCCCGTATCCTGTACCAGACATACGTACAAACAAACAATAAGTAACAGCACTTGGAGGCTTGGAGGCAGCTGTCCCAGGAGGACCATGAGTGTTGTGTACTATGTGTAGTGGGGTGGAGTGAGGGAGTCATAACTTACAAGGTGTTGATACAGGTAGACATGGCCAAATCCCCCTGTTCCCAAGCGCTCCTTCATCTCCCATGAGCCACACAGCTGATTCTGTCTGAGGGGAACCCTCTCCATAGTAATACGCTCGTCTGTGTCACCTGTGAACATATAGTGCTACATTGACATGATGGCAGGCTATATGGTACACACTAGTAACAACACAGTAACAAACCTTGAAATATAATCTTCTAGACCAGTGCGGTTTTCAACCTTTATCAATTATCATATCAAGGTCCATTATTTATTCAGTATTTGAGGCCATGGAACGCCTTAGTATTTTGTTATTTTTTAATAAGATTTTGTCAACAACTCCATGCTGTGTTGTTGTGGTACCATCCACATCCATTAGAATATAACAGGCCGACATTGATCAAAAGAACAATTAAGTTAATTGTTTGGACTTCTTGTAAATTAACTAACTATAACTAAGTAATTTTAACAATAATTTAACACTTGAGAGTGTTAAAATGAAACCAAATGGAGGATCCATTTGGGGACCACCCTTAAAGGACCACTGGTGGTCCCCGGACCACTGGATGAGAACCACTGCTCGTCAAGAGTCTAGACACACCCAAATCCAGTAATAGTAGCCCTAGCCTGAGGTATTACAGTGGTATTCATGTTTCATGCTAGGGCTACCAATCGAGAAACATAATTCCTGCAACTCACCTGGGCCAGTCCAGAAAATCACAGAAGTTCTTCTTGAGCGACAATGTTATTTGTCACTGTCAGAGCTGTTGCATGTTGTGAGCTGTTGTTGTGCGACGCACAGTTCGACGAAGTGAACTTAACGAAATAAGATACCAATGCGCATTTCGTTTAAACCTCCAAGCCCCCCCAAGGCCATCAAACGTTGTGTGTTGGTATTAAATGTTCTCAGAACTCTGAACGACACGCAACAACAACAACACCGACACCGTACCGCCTCAACAAGTGAAAGTTAAGTATAAACTCGAACTACTGCACTCTGAACTGACAGCCAGACATCTCCTCTACGCATGCGCCGACACACAACTGAGCTTCATAGCATAGGGATCGACAGCCTGCTTGTCTGCAGCGCACAAGACCAGTCTCACACATGTTGTGTAGGTTAGCGACATTGCCGACTGTATTTGGGGATTTCCCCGACCAACCCACGTCCAACAGGGAGAAAAATGTTAACTCAACCACGTGCCATTGCTTTACTCTTCATTTAATTGTTTGTTAGCAACAGGGATAATATGCCTCTGCTGCAGATGCATCTGATGACCCGTAGGAGTCACTGTGGTGCTGCTGGTAAGTTAGTATGGACAGAGTCATGCGTATATATGATTTACTCTGGCTCATCCATCACTCTTTCCTTCCCCATGATGATTAATAGTATTAGTGTCAGGAGTTAATCTATGGTTCTTTATCTTCCAGATGTCATTGAATGGCATTATGGTCGAATAGACCAGGGAATCAGGCATTCTGTTTATCAAATAGGATGTCATTGTTTTTAATTGGATTTCATTGTGTGGATATTTCTTAATTTTGTAGTTATTTATTTACTCTGCATCTAAACCCATCATGGTTGAATGTGCATAATGTGTGTGTGTCAATGACTGGCCAAATAAACTCCCTGTGCTCAATGGCCAAGTGAGGAATCTTGATGGCCTCAAGGACAAGCTGCAGGAAGCACAAGCAATTATGTGGTTCTTACGTTTACAGTTAGGTAGTTTATTTACTGTGAAATCAATGTTGCCTGATTTCCTCAATCATTTCATTCATGCACAAGTATTGTGCTCTTTTGATATTTCATCAGACCTTCTTTAGAAATCAAATAAGCCCTTTCCTCACACTCGAACACGCACTTTCCCCATTTTCTCACTGATTCACATGATGCAGATGTCTGAGTGTCTGACTGACTTCATGAAGCTCCCTTAATTCCTCAGCTTTTTAGAGATTCCAATGCTGGTTTGCACTTTTTGCATGCCCCTAAAGGCCTAAAGTATTATGATGGTTTCTTTCTGGTAACATCTACTAAAAGTGAATGTTTAGGCTATTCCTTCAAGTTTCAGTAGGGCTGTTGGTTATTTATTGACACGAATGGCCAAGCCCTTCGACAATAGATGCAAAGTTAATAACAGTGACAATTGACACAAAGGCTTTGGCTATAGGGCCTCTCTGTGAGCTCTTGGGCCCGGTAGACCCGTGTTTAATGCAGTGGTTCTCAACCTGTGGGTTGTGACTCATGATGGGTCCCCACATGATTTATGAGGTCCAAGATAACACTGAAGTCATGGACTTTTAAGACATTTTTTTTTAATAGAAAAAAAAAGATATAAAAGAAAAAAGACCATTACTGCATCAACATCGTCAAACATAATAAATAGAAAAAAATAGTCAAATAATACAAGTAAGACACGCGAACGTGGGAAGCGAACGCAGCTCGTAAATTGCAAAAACAACAATTAGAATAAATTACGTAATTTTGTAAGGTTTTTTTTGTGTTTAAGTTTTTTTTTTAAGTTAATTTTTTTAAGTTTTTCTTTCCTTTTAAAGTTTTTACTTTTTAAGTTTTTTTTTTAAGTTAAGTGTTTTTGTAAGTTAAGTTTTTTTGTAAGTTAAGTTTTTTTTAAGTTAAGTTTTGTGTGTGTGTGTGTGTGTGTGTGTGCGTGCGTGCGTGAGTGTGTGTGTGTGTGTGCGTGCATGTGTGTGTGTGTGTTTTTGTGTGTGATACAGCTGCGCCCTCTGGTGGTGGGCGGGTGGTGTTACAGCGGGACAGACAGACAGACACACAGACAGACATGATCTGCTGGGTCTCATAGTAAATGCTCACTGCGTTCGCAATCACTGCGTTCGCAATAAGAAAGCGGCAGGAATTGTGAAAATAGCAGATCTAGAAGCTCAGCTATTTTCACAACATTTATCTGTGGAACCGAGTCAAACTTAATGCCTCAACTTATACATTCCAAGTGCTTATCAGGATGGGGGGTCCCCAGTTCAAATATGAAAGGTTGAGATGAGAACCACTGCGGTCATGCACCCCTGAATGTATCGTTTTCAAGTTCAAGTTTATTTGAAAAACATCATTGCATAACAGTATGAATTATGATGTTTCTTACATTTGGAGACACAAGAGGACCGTTCTATTAAAAACAATAATACAAATAAATAAATAATCAACTATCAAACAACACTAAAAAAGTTTCTATTACTTCTGGTAAAGCTTGTACGCTCTTGGGAGGAACGACATCTGGTGCCTTTTTGTGTCCTCCCATTCCGTAGTGTGTAGCGACTTGTATTTGTAGACAGGCTCTGGATCATTGGACCCTTCTCTCAGTAGCAGATTGAATTCCCTTAGAGTGGCCTCCTCGTTTTAAAGGGCCTATGACATGCAATGGGTTGTTTCTCCGCTCCCTCCACTGGCTCCCAGTCGCTGCCCGCACAGAATACAAAACTCTGATGCTGGCATTCAAAGCAACCAACAGTATGGCTCCCCCATATCGTGCAAGTATGATCGAACCCTACAAACCCTCCCGCGCACTCAGATCAGCCAACGCAGGGAAGCTGGAAGTACCCTCACTAAAAACGCCGGGACGACGCTCCACACGTCCAAAACTCTTCTCCCTTCTGGCTCCAAAACTGTGGAATGCACTTCCCATTGCAGTCAGAACTGCAGCATCACTCCCAATTTTCTGCCGTAGTCTGAAAACCCACCTCTTCAGACTCCATCATGGCCTGTAGCACTTACCCTACCCCCTTAGATAGCACCTTTTGTAGACTTAGATAGCATTTGATACAGACTGTAGACAGCACTAGACTAGAATGCTATCTAAGTCTAGACTAGACATGCATGTTATGTAGACAGCACTAGAATTGCATTGTACTGTATTCAGAGCACTTCATAGTACATATGTATACTATAGCATAGTATAGTATATGTATAGTTTATATGTATAGTTTCATTATATAGATATTCCACGGTTACGTTCTTAGCTTACGCATGTTTCATGCGTAAGCTACTTTGTATGTATGTGATGTATTGCCATGCTTTTTGTTCTTGCTTAATGTAAATCGCTCTGGATTAAGAGAGTCTGCTAAATGCCTAAATTGTTTCAAATTGCAAACGAAACAACTTGCTGTGAGGAAATCATGCTGTTTAGACCAGGAGTATTCAAGGTTTTTTCAGGCCACGGACCCCTTAGCTGAGAGAGAGATGAAGCAAGGACCCCCCTACATACAGTATTGTAGAAGATTATGTTGCAGATTAAACCTTTTCACAGATTTCATAGATACAGTAGCTTCATAAAGTTCATAGACTTGTTTGACAGCACTATCATCAGTATTGTTGCGACCGAAGGTCGCAGTTAACTATGGAATCGTGCATTTACCGTCAGTGTGTGTGTTGGTTGGTTGGTCGGGGTGAGAGAGCACGTGACATCACGTGACATCAACAGGGATGGAGCACATGACATCACGTGACATCATCAAGGATGTTCTGACTATCCATATGTTGATCCTTCCCCAACCATCCTTCCTCTTGACTGATACCTGTCCATTTAAACTCTAGACGGGCCTGCCCCAAAGTTATTAGTGAGATCTTACCCCCCATGCCAAAGTGCCAGCACTCGCCCAGCAGTCTACTGTCACCCAGGCGGATGCGTGCACGCGACCTCTCCCTTTTGGGTAAGATCTTAATTTTCGGGCCTGTTAAGAACTCTAGTTTTCGCCGGCTACCGAGTGCGGCTACACTAATAACTTTAGGGCAAGGTCGCTTCTCGCCCTCAGGCGTCTTACTGTAAATGTCTTTTGGTTTGTTGACTTATATCTTATCTTTTCTATTCATCTTAAACCCTTAATACAAATAAATGTGTCTGTTGGCTCTATTCTTGGTTTGCACTTTTTTCCCTCTACACCAAAACTCTTTGCCGAAAATAGGCGACCTACAACAACGTATTGTGCTTGTAGATCTGCTATTCCCTGATCATTTCATCCCACGGGAATAGGGATTTTAGGGTTCAAGTGGTTAATGTAGGCTAAAAAGCAAGGTTACAATAACACAAAGATTTGGAGACCCCTACAGGGGGGTAGTAAGGTTACTTTCCCTGTTGAAGACCCATGGTTTTAGATAGATGCTCGATTTGATGTTTACTTATATGGTTTTATAGTTTCATTGAGGCACTACATTTTTCTCTTTGCACTCTCCTTTATATGGAACTATACAGTACCTTACTGTTTGATATAAACTAAAGGTCATGACATGTAAAGCCCAAACCACACCACAACCACAACTCCTTGCAACTGCCATTGGGGATAATGGTTGCAAGTAGTTGCATGGCGAATCATTGGTGTGGGACTGTGGTTTGGGGCTTATAGTAAACGTGGATAAGAGCGTCTGCTAATTGTCTAAATTGTAATTTGTAATTGTACATTTATGACATTCTGCACAAAATAGACAGTGGAAACTGAATGTGAATGTGAACGTGAATGTGCACGTTCATGTGTCATGTGTAAGTGGGCCTGTGTATGTATGTGCATGTGAATTCACCCTTAAAAATTTCCATAGTTAATTTCTACAGTATTTTCATGGCATAATGAGTAAATGTCATGTCATGAAACAGTATGTCAAAACAGCTATGCTGGAGGCCTGCTATTTTGTCTTCAAATAGAATATGAATCATAACATCCTTCCTCATTGTTTTCCACACTGACATTTCCAACAAAGCATCACTGTCTGGTATGCAAGTAATGTTTTTAATCGTGGGTGTAAATAGTAACATATTTTAGAACATGATTGTGTGTGCATGAGTGCGTGTGTCTGTGCTTGAGCATGATTATGTGTGTCCATGTGTGTCCATGTGTGAGCATGTGTGAGTGTGTGCATAATGTGTGTGTGTGTGTGTGTGTGTGTGTGTGTGTGTGTGTGTGTGTGTGTGTGTGTGTGTGTGTGTGTGTGTGTGTGTGTGTGTGTGTGTGTGTGTGTGTGTGTGTGTGTGTGTGTGTGTGTGTGTGTGTGTGTGTGTGTGTGTGTGTGTGTGTGTGTGTGTGTGTGTGTGCGTACGTGTGTGTGCGTGCATGCGGTCTGTGGTGTGTGGTTGATTTCATGAAATACCAGATAATCAACCAGATATTATGTCATATTCCTCCGTCACAACTACCATAGAAGATGTCAGTATATTGAAGTTACGGAATAGAGATGTGTGATGATGATACTGTAGGAATCTCCCCCCTTTAAGCTTGCACATTTTTTAGGTTGTAATAATAATACATACAATTTATATAGGCGCTATATAAATGCACCATTTACCAATTACCATTAGAAAAGGATTCAAATTATGTAGCGAGTGCATGTCTAAAAAGGTGGGTTTTGAGTGTGGTTTTAAATGTGGCGAGGGTGGGGCCTTTGATGTGAGCTGGGAGTGAGTTCCATAGGGACTGAGAAGTCCCTATCACCCCAAGTTCGTTTCTTTGTCTTGGGGATGTACAGGAGGTTGTCATTACCACCTAAGAGTGTTTTCATATCATCTGCTTTGGGGATTTCATGCCAATCTAATTATGCAATATAGTCTTGCTCTGCTCAGCTGCTCAATACAACTGTATGACTTCCTTTAATATTGAAAATGTATATAATAGAGGAAACAAATGAAATAATAATGTAATTAAAATTAATGTCATTTTGCGCCACATATGTAGCCTCTATAGAGGGCATGCACATGCATAAAGTGAGTGGCAAATCGAGTAGCAAGGTGAATAACAAAGTGAGTTTAACGTTAGGATGTATGGGCTGTCAAGCCAGAAAGTAGCTAGTTTTTTTACCCCTGCAGGCGTTCCCGCATAACTTCCGGGTATGATGATGATGTCACGTGCATACCCTCTATACAGTTCAAGTACTTCAAGTAGTCTATATAAATAATATCCCATCCTGCACGTAGTAACTGGTTTAATTATTTCTCCAGAAGAAAGGAAGTGATGAGTCTATGGTGATGTCACCATAGACTACGCTCATGATTACGCTCATGATTTCAGTCCAGAAATCCCCCTGCTTATTACAAAAAGATGTTTAGGTCAGCCGTCTAGAACAGATTATTGGTCTGTATCTGCAGTGCACCAATATAAACAGTATACAATTCAGACTATACTGTACACGCGCACGCACGCACGCACGCACGCACGCACGCACGCACGCACGCACGCACGCACGCACGCGCACACAGTCAGTGGCCCCTTTGATTTATGGCTGTGGAAGGGAGATATGTTTTAGCGCTAACAGCTTAGAAGAAGAGAATGTATTATTGTTTTCCTTTAGCCAATTATGAAAACCTAACTAACTAAACTAAACCTCAGGCAAGACCAAGCCAGTCTATCTTTGTGCTTTGCTGGAACATGTCTGATGGGTGAATGTTACAGCAGAGTAAATCAATCTAGTGCCATTTCATATTGCATCTGAGTCAAGGTCTTTTGAGAGTTTCAATTCCGCTAGACTTTAAGACTGGAGTCCATAAATTAAGCAAGGAGTTCGTCAATACATACGTAGGCTAGCACAAAATGACATTAATTATTATTTCATTAGTTTCCTCTATTCATTTTCAATATTAAATGAAATCATACTAAATTGGTTGTTGAGCAGCTGAGCAGAGCAAAACTACATTACATAGATTGTCATGAAATTCCCCAAACAGATGACATGAAAACACAACTCTCATGTTGGTAATGCCAACCTCCTGTACATCCCAATGAAACGTGGGGTGACAAACTCACTCCCAGCTCACATCAAAGCCCCCACCCTCGGCACGTTTAAAACCAGCACTGAAAACCCATTTCTACTTTTATTTCTATAGTTTTAACGTTTTAACAATTTTGGCTGGTAATCCAGTCTGGCAGTGTGCCGTGGGTTTGACTCCCGATCCCGATGGCCTTTACTGCATGTCTTCCCCCCATCTCTCTCCCCATTTTCTGTCAGCCTACTGTCTGTCCCTCCATAAAAAATATAAAAATAAAGGCGAAAGCCACAAAAAAAAAACATTAAAAAAAAAAAAAAGTAGTGTTTTGTTTGTTTCTGTAAAGCGACTTAGAAAAGCGCTATATAAATTGTTATTATTACAACATAAACAATTTGAAAGCTTAAATGGGGGAGATTCCTACAGTATCATCACACATCTCTGAGTCTATTCCCTTCATCCTGACACATATAATTTTCTATGGCAGTTGTGACGGAGGCACACAGTACACCGCCGTCATCTGATCTGGCACAGTGTCTTGCTCACGGCAACATTGTTGCCCAAGTTGTCAGACTTGAACCCCTAGTATACTACTTGAGTAGGTGTTAATCGTCTTCAGGAACACATTGCCACATATATGGCCGCTCCAACATTGCGGTGATCAGTTCTGATCAGTTTCAAAATGAAATGAAAGTCTTTCCCATATTCCCAAAGATTTGTCAGAGAATGACATCATAATATCGGAAAAATTCCAAGGCAATGAAAAATGAAACTATAGTATTGCTGTTTATGTATATGCAATAATTTAGTCAGATTGTATTCATATTAGCAATGTAGTTTTTTCCGGAAGTTCAGTCACGTGAGAGAAACTATAGCAGTACAATCGTTGCTTCTTCCCTAGGAAAGGGGCCAGCAGGTGGTTCAGGCATCCCCCAGAATGAAGATTCCAATGTTTCTTTGGAGAGGGAAGTCTGGAGCTCCCTGGTGGAGCTGTTGCCCCCGCAACCCGACTACGGATAAGCAGTTGAGGAGTTTATAGAGGATATATGAAGTTAACCACTGGAACCCTAGCATCCCTATTCTGACTGAGGCAAACATTTGGCAAATCTACAAACTCATGTCTAGTTTCTACGAAAATATTTGGTGTAGAAGGTGTAAAAGTAGGGGGCCTAGTATGGACCCCTGATTGACACTGGTCAATGAAATATATAGCAGGGGTCTTTAACTTAGCTTAGAATGAGATGAAACAGGGACCCCCACATGGAGCGACCCCCACAGGGACCCCCACAGGGACCCCCACATGGAGCGACGTGCATAGAGTGTTAGAGAGGCAGGGGATGAAATCCCGTAAGAGGGCACTTTTGGACAACAATAGCGAAAATAGCAGATCTACAAGCTCTCAAAGCATCGCACCGGCACTGCTATGCGCTGAGAGCTTGTAGATCAGCTATTTTCAGGGCGTAACCCAGCACTCTATCTACTGGAGATGCGGTGTACGACATGGATTTTAAAACGAATTTGTTCAATGCAAAATTCTGCGTTCCAAGTTCAGGAGACTTCGTAAAAAAGCAATTCTCCTGAATGCTGCCTTCCGTAGAAATGCAAAGAAATGCAAAGAAATGCAAATGCCACTCCTTTCCATGCCATACGCATGGAAAGGAGTGGCATTTGCATTTCTTCCACCATAGTACATCAAAGATCATCATCATGTTGAATACAATTGTGTTGCATATTGAACCTTTTCATGTTCCTCCCAGAATAGTGATGTAAGGGTTTAAGTGCACGGTTAAATGTAAAAAAAATAAAAAATAAAAGAATTACCACATTTTGAATATGGCAATGTATATGAGCGTGGGTGCGGATGCTTGGATACCAGAGGATATGACATAATCTGTGGTTTACGATTTGGTGAACAATATAGTGAATAATCTATTATGACTAATACTATTGTGTTTTGTCTTAAGCCCCTCCTCCCACCAACAGTTTTAATAAGAGCACCAACAGATGACAGCCAGACAGAGAGAATCACAGCTACAAAGAGAGAGACAGCTACAAAGCCAGAGTTCTTTACTGCTTGTGAGGGACCTACTCAGTACAGACGTATCTTGAAAACAGAAATTCCAAGGAGTAATAGAACCGCATAAGAGTTGACTCTACAGAAAGAATCACAAAGAAGAGATCTGGGTGATAAGGTAAGCAGATTGCAATGCTATGGGATTCAGTTGCATGCTTTGGTGAAACCTTTTAAGTTGTATCATATGTAATTTAATGGATATAGTGCTGATTTAAAAAGTGTGGGTTTTTATCGGTTTGGTGATTGACAACAGAATATGTGAGTGATTGCAAATGTGGATTTTATGAAGCGAATATCAAAACTGCACCCAGAAATGCGTGATAAACAAAAAGCTTTAATTCTTAATATTCTACTGATAGCGTGTGAAAGACAGATAAATAACAAGAAGTGTAATACACACAGCAACCCAAAACATGATACAGTGATGTAGCAGGCTATACTGCATTCAACAACCATAACAACCAATCATTGTACAGATAACCGTAGAATGTTTTTCAATACAGTACAGCATGTACAAAATGACCATGCTCTAACTGTCTGCAAAACACAGCCACAAATGTATTTTAATTTAGATGGGATAACTTCACATTCTCAGTAGAAAACATGCAATGGTGTGTGTATGTCAGTATGTGCATACTAAGTGGTGGTACAACTTAAAACCTGACATAGTGAGGCAAGTGCACATGTCTGTCTATGTTGAAGAAAATGCCATATAAGGGAAGAGGTTGTTTTCAATTACTTATGTTGGATTACAGATTTCATATTTCCCTTTTTATTTTGCTTTTTCAGCCCGTCTGCAGCAAAGAAAGCCCTTATAAGGAAAAGAGGAACCTGAAGTGAATATGAACCTGTTAGTCATTCTAGTGCTTATAGCTAGCAGCCTCTTCTGTACTGATGCGGTAAGCACCCAAAAAAAGGAAATGATTGCTTCCTTAAAACATTATTCTGCTTCTCAGAGCTTGAGAATACAATGTTGACAAAAATAACACATCTTGTTTGTGTTTCTCAGGTTTCTACAAGGAAGTGGTCATACCAAAACACACAAAGAAGTGAGGCCCTCTTCAATTATGAATACATTTTTGTCTTCATTTTTTGGTAATCCATAGCATGAATAACAAAATTCCTTTCATATGTTTCCAGTGCGATCATCAGAGTGTCTGTCTGACGATGGGACAAGTTACAGGGGTTCTATTTCTAAATCTGCTAGAGGCCACAGGTGCCTCTTTTGGAGCAGGTTTGGACAATATGAGACCTCACTGGGACTTGGTTTTAACAATTACTGCAGGTATGTTGACAGAACCACTCACTTTTTCATACCTGGTACTTTGAAGTGCGCATTTGTGAAAATTCAGATTCTAAATTGTTGATTTTGATTAATAGAAATCCTGACGAAAGCGTGATGCCATGGTGTCGCGTCCGGAGAGGAAGAAGGATCGTGAGAGAATTCTGTGAAATTCCTAAATGTGAAACTGAGACTGGTGAGAGGACAGTTAAATTAATACTTAAGCCCTATATCGTTTGAATAGCGGAAATAGCCGATTTACATGCTCAGAATGCTTTGCATCACCATGCTTTGAGCTTGTAAATCTGCTATTGTAGCTTAAAATAGGCATGACATGTTGTAACTGGGTAAAATAATAGACAAAATTAATGGTTGGACATTTTGCCCATACAATTAATATTGTTTTATCTCCTATCACTACAGCTACTACTACTACTACTACTACTACTACTACTACAGCAACGTCTACAGTGCCCCCTGTTTCAGTGGACACAGGTTTGTTAACTACTGGTATATTCCAAACTATATGATAATAATGGTGTTTGTACCCTGGTTCATAATTTCCCCCATACAGCATAAATAATATATAGCATTTACAGTGTCATTTGAGACCAGCTCAGTGACCTTGTGGTTAGATTGTCCAACCTGAGACTGGGTGGTCAGGGTTTGATCCCTGGCTTGGTCATACCAAAGACTGTGGAAAAAATGGGACCCAGTGCCTCCCTGCTTGGCACTCAGCATCAAGTCCCTGAGACATATAGCGTCATGTCCAGGGGGTGTACTTGTACATCAAGCTGCCTCACGCTACAGAAACAGGAGATAGGCTCCTGGCCCTATGGGCCTCATGGCTCGGCAAGGCTTACTACTATCATTTCAGAAAAAAGAAAAGAAAAAACTATAGAGGGTTGCATAACGTATTTATTTATTCATTATAACGTAGGACAGTTGCAAATTAACAAATCCAGAGTAGTTAAACAATGATAATATGTTGATAATGATTAATAGATGATCCCTAAGAATGTTTTACTGATTAATCTGTCAAAAAGCCTACCAACGGAACCAAGCAAGTTCACATGCATGACGTCATGTGCACGAAATACAGAGACTTCACACCTCCCCACCCCACAAATATCAGTGAAAAAACTCTGAATCTGCTGCTGTGCATTGTTCATAGTGTGACTTCCTTTGACACTTTCGAGTTGAGTAGCCTACATCAGTTTCCTTGTTTCTTGGTAAAGCCAGTCTTATCTGCTTAAAGGGGCATTCCACTCATTTTCAACATTTTACTATGTCATTAATATACCTTAGAGCTGTTGTGTGGAAATAATAAAACAAAAAATCCTAGAATTAGAGGTCTGAAAAAAATCATTAACATGGTGAAACACATCTTGATGATGTCATCAAGATGTGTTTCACCATGTTAATGATTTTTTTCATACTTACAGTTCTAGGAAACACAGAATGGGGGGACCTTTTTATTATTTCCACACAACAGCTCTAAGGTATATTAATGACATAGTAAAATGTTGAAAATGGGTGGTTTTCCCCTTTAACCTTTCTTTTGTCCCACTCAAACATCACAGGCTCACAGCATTATAGCATAGGATATTTGAGCTAGTGTACGTTGTGTCTGTGTCCGAAAACATATCCTTGGGCCTGTATAATGTAATGAGACTGAACCTGCTGTCAATTACTTTCCGTTTGTGTAGAGCTGACGTGTGGAGAGAGGACAGAACGGCGGCAGAGCAAGATAGTGGGTGGATCCATCACACCCATAGAGTCCCAGCCATGGACGGCAGCCATCTTTAAGGGTGATGAGTTTGTGTGTGGAGGCTCTCTCATCTCACCTTGTTGGGTCCTCACTGCTGCACACTGCTTTCCTGATGGGTGAGTCACACACACACACACACACACACACACACATGCACGCGCGCACACACACGTGCGTATCCCCCACGTGCGTATCCCCCACTATTGGTCAGATTCTGTAATGTATGTCAAATAACAATTTGAGTTGTGAGTTTTGTTATTGTGTGTAATGTGATAAAATGTGTATTGGTTTCTCAGAAAACGTACCTCGACTCGACGTTTTTCTGTACATCTGGGCAAAAAATCCATCAATGCTACTGATGCTGACAGGGAGCAGATGTTCACCATTGGACAAGTCATCACACACCAGAAATACGATGGAACAATAAGCTATGATAATGACATAGGTGAGCTGCAGTGAGCACATGAATGTGTGCGTGTTTGAGTGGGTGTGGGGGGTGTCTGTGGGTGAGGGAGGGGCATTATGTATAGGTTTTCATGAAAAAACAAACCAAAACTCAAACCTGTGTACTTGTGTGTCTTTCAGCATTGGTGCAGATCACTCGCAAAGAAGGTGGATGTGCGTCTCAGACACCATCTGCACGCACAGTTTGTCTCGCCCCTCCTCTCACTATGCTGCCCCCAGGGGCTGTGTGCGACATCGCTGGATATGGCAAGGAGAGCGATAGTACGGATAACATTTAACTTTTAGCCCTCATCATGATGGAGAACTCTCTCCGTCTCTCTCTCTCTCCCTCTCCCTCTCTCTCTCTCTCTCTCTCTCTCTTTAATCACCATTGTTCTACTATTAGTGATGACTTTGTAGTGTCAAACCCCTAACAAACTGATGATGTGATCTCTGCAGGACCATTTGCACGCTACTCACAGTTCTTGAAGCAGACACAAGTGACTCTGATGTCCCTGAACAACTGTAAAGGCTATGAAAACTATGACATTGTCACCCAGAACATGTTCTGTGCTGCTAGTCCTGACTGGAGCACTGACGCATGCCAGGTGAGCGAAACTAATAAAGAGTGTGCGTGCGTGTGTGCGTGCGTGTGTAACATGCGTGCATGTGTTTGTAATATTTATTTCAGTTAACTGAAATGGTGTTGTTATTCCTTTCTCTCTCCTTACAGGGTGATTCTGGTGGTCCCTTGGTGTGTGATGTTGGGGGTCGTATGTTTCTGCTTGGGGTGACCAGCTGGGGTGACGGGTGTGCCAAGGAGAACAAACCAGGTGTTTACACACGCGTCACCAACTACAACCACTGGATAGCTGAGAAGACTGGACTCTCTGCCTTTACAGCTGGTGTCATGTACCCTGAAAAATGATCTGTAGAAAAAAGAAGAACACGGCAGATTTATGGAATGTGATGCGTAAAATGGACAATTTGGCAGCTATTTGTTATTTAAATATTGCACACACAGTACATGATTATGTACTAGAGTTGTAACGATACACTATGTAAACAGCAACATATCGTATCGTTTGACTTTGTATCGTTTTGCAAAAATAATCGGTATCGAATTGTTTTGCAATGCAAATAATCTATTGTTTAGCACCCTGAGCTGGAGTCAAACCCCGATCTCCAACTCAGTAGACCAGGCAAGCAACAAGCCGCGCCAAGAGAGCTAGCTCCCTTGGAGGAGCAAGTTACGGCCGGGTCTTTTGCAGGGTCGTTACAATAACAACAATCGCTGTTAAAATGTATCGTTACACAATCCTCAGTATTCATTTAAGTCTTGAGAGTGCTCAAATGGAATCACAATTTTGACACACTTGACTAAGCACACATTGATTTTCAAGTGCATTGTGACGTGTGAGCTTGTTGATCTGCTATTTTGCAGTTGTTGTTTATAAAACAGGAAATTGATTGATTTTGATTTTATTTATTTATTTTTGATAGTGTTCACAGCGTATTCAGTATTCAGGCTGTACAGTATATTCAAATGTTTAATTGTGCATCAAATGTACATAATACTATCATGCACCTTTCAATTGTTAATCCTTCAGTTCCCAATTGTATTATTAACTATAATTTATAGCGCACATAATATTTATGCCTTTTTTACAGATACATTTATTTATTTTATAAAACTTGTCTTGTGTTGTAGAAGGCTGGACCTACTGCTAAATGTTTTTGATAATGATCTCATGCTAATAAATATTTAACTACATTACAAGTGTAATGCTTTATTGGGTCGTCCACTCACAGTTAACAGTCTTTGTATTGAGTTGTGCTTGAAATGTACTGTAATTCTGCAAACTGTTAATAAATATTTCAATCAATCAATCAATCAATTTAAATCAAAATCAAGACTTGGCAGTAATGAGCAGTAGTTTCTCTAAAAAACACTAGAGGGTGCTGTTGAGTGAGTATTTGGCAGCAGCTCAGTAGTGCCTCAGCATACAGGTGGATTGGTTAGGACGGAATTGATTAGAATATATATTTGGCTATTTGTTAAGCCCGTTGTACAGAAATGAGAAAATGTGACACATTTCATGTAAAATTTAAATTTGTTTCATATAATACATGAAACACTGCGTTCCAGTGAGGATTTTGACTATGTATTCTGAGTCCCTGCAGGTCTGTTTTAAACTCAGTGAAACAACTATTTGGATCACATTTATAAGATGGATGTTCTAATGATCTTATCTACAAAGTTTTGATTGCTTTGAGTTAGTAGTAGTTAGGTTACAACTTACAGGTGAGGTATTTGTGGTGGCTGCTTGCTGCCACTTTACATCACCAATAATGTGTCTGAGTTTGTGTAATGAGTTCTGCTTTCAAAGGTAGTCTTTCAAATGATTTTCTCATGCTAAATACCTTAACAACGTTCCCAGTGAAGATGTAATATTGTAAAAGAAACCAACTTTGACTTTGAGACCCCCATCATCTAGCCTGGCTAATAAGCCAGACCGAATCAGCCGTTGTCAAAAAAAATTGCCTGCCGGCGGATTACGGTCTGGAGAGGCTCAATTGTACGCCCATTTCCTACACCAGAGAACTGGTGTAACCAATCGGGACACGGTATGCAATATGGGCGGGCTTTGGTACAGTGACGTTCAATGCTTGAGACCTTTGACTGACAGTAGCTCTAACCAATTGCGTCAAAGAGAAAATGTTTGAACCTGTCCCCCGGGAAACAAGATCCATACACAGCATCTCCAGACTCAAATACCACATGACAGTGTGATTTGAGTCTGGCTTATTAGCCAGGCTACCCATCATC
Source organism: Electrona antarctica (assembly GCF_951216825.1). Lineage (NCBI taxonomy): Eukaryota > Metazoa > Chordata > Actinopteri > Myctophiformes > Myctophidae > Electrona > Electrona antarctica. Next base: position 12,216,088 of record NC_136791.1, read on the forward strand.
ATCATCAAGTTTAGTGCATGCCTCTGTCTGTCCGGTGAAACTGTGTATAGACTAGTAGCTAGGCTAACACCCCACATATCACTGTGTCACATACTTAGATTTCTAAGTATGTGTTGCCAGTGTTGGCTATTAGACTAGAGGAGGTGTTGGCCAAGTAGTAAGGCTATGTAAAGCGTTTGGTTTCTCTTTGTAAGGGATTTTGTATTTAGCTTTTCATTCCAATATGTCTTAATTCAGTCTACTCTTGCATTTTGTTAATTAGAGCTGAATCACCCAAGGCAACAGTAATAGCTACGGAAGCAACGCCCGTGACACAAATTGCCTAGCAAGCAACTGATGCAAAAAAAAAAGCATAGAGGACAAGCTAGGAGGAAAATAGATAAAACTGTATTGTCATGGACAGTTGGAAAGTGGAAACACCTGGTCATGTTTTCTCTTCCTCATAACAAATGGACAAAAAACCTACTGCCTGTGTGTCTCCTCAAAAGTCTGGCTGTGACAATATTGCTTTCTTATTTTCCTTTAAAGGACTGGGATGAAAGAAGTTTTATGCAGCTTTTGGACAGATTCACTGGATTCGTTTTGGTTACTGTGGTACAGTGGTACGTACCAGTGTTTTGCCTCATCAGGTGCTCCCCCTTCAGAACTTTAATTGATCTCAATACATTGAGATCAAGAATAAGATTAAGGCTAAAGTATAGAAAATTTGTATCTAGCTAATGTATTGTTATATGTTTTATGGCACAAGTATGCATTTTGGCAAGGCTCTGCGTGTCCAGATAAACAGTGTTTTACTATATGCATAAGTTAGAGGCAGAGTTGGAAGCTGAAAGCGGGGTGAAGGAGGCTATGTCACAGGGCCTATAGAATTCCAAGCAGAGACCCTGCGTCGAGCAGTGGGTGTTTATGTTTTCATGTATCCACTGACTCACACCTCTTTGTCTAATACCTCATACCTCTCTCAACGCCCATACCCCTCTCAAATAAGAAACATGTCAATGTAACGCTATAAGTGCTGGACCTGCAACAATGACAAACAACCAACCATCAGATGGCCCATCTATCACAAACATGAATACGGGAATAATTATGGTTAACAGTTTGTTATGCAAAAAAAGTGATGATGTGGACCTCGATCGGGCAGTCATCGCGTCTTTATTGAAAGTGCTCTTCGAAGCCACTGTAAACACGTCCCAGCAATGGCTTCCATCACAAAGTGTTTAGACAGGTCCAGATACACAGAGAACTCACAGCAGTGCTACTGAACTCAGTCACGGTTCATTCTGTTCCTCCTCCTAATTAATCATCAGAGAGATGTTGGGCTGGGCTGCTACAGTTTACTTCACCTCTCCTCTTCTCTGTCTGCCTCCCATATATGGACCTGAGGCACACCGAGGCTGGAATCGTACGCCTCTTTTATGGTCAACTCCTGAATAGTAGGAGCATGGTGAAACCATATGCATCCACGGCCAATTCCTGATGGAGACAGAGATTCTCTGTCTGTGTGTGTGTGTGTGTGTGTGTGTGTGTGTGTGTGTGTGTGTGTGTGTGTGTGTGTGTGTGTGTGTGTGTGTGTGTGTGTGTGTGTGTGTGTGTGTGTGTGTGTGTGTGTGTGTGTGCGCGCACGCATACGTGCAACATGAAACATTTCACCCAGGATGTCCTTACATGATGTCCTCGCCTTGTAATAAATATCAAAATATTAGTGATAGAGGAGAGGAGAGGAGAGGAGAGGAGAGGAGAGGAGAGGAGAGGAGAGGAGAGGAGAGGAGAGGAGAGGAGAGGAGAGGAGAGGAGAGGAGAGGAGAGGAGAGGAGAGGAGAGGAGAGGAGAGGAGAGGAGAATGGTACATTTGCTCCATGATGCCTGCCACTGTGGACCAATAGCAATGTCTCTATTGTCAAAACAGATCTGCCGACGATGCAATTGTCATGGCTCTGCATCCCGCCTTCTCTCACCTGGCTGGAAGTGAGGAACAGATGTGTTATGCTGTTGTTATGCAGATTGTTGTGCGTGGGTGTGTGTAGCATTTCTGGCCATTCCAGGAACGCTATAGGAGATAACCAGCCCTGCTGGCACGTCCGGCAACATGGTGACAATAGGCTGTTACATTTCTTTGTCATTTCATACATATGACCTTGAATCTTGCACATAATACTGTATAATGACCTTGCTAAATATGCTATCTCTACTTCCACAGGAGACTATGATATTCTGCCTCATTTATCTCTATGTTGACCCTGCACCATATGTATGAGTAACGATGTGTCTTTTTTATCTGTTTCCTTTGCTTCTTTCTCTATTTTTGAAAATGCAAAGCGATGAGAGTAAAAAGCTATTTTACTCGTGTAAGTTGCGATGTGACAATAAACTTGAAGTTGAAGTGAGGTGAGGTGAGGTAAATTCCAGGGTTGTGCGTCAAGATGGGGAAACTGATTTGAGGCCTGAGTCCTCCTAAAACTTCCTTGTTTAACTGGGTAGACCAGAGAGTCTAGTAGTCTAGTCTCTCAGATGTTGTTGTTTGTCTCCTCTCTCTCTCTTTCTCTCTCTCTCACACACACACACACACACACACACACACACACACACACACACACACACACACACACACACACACACACACACACACACACACACACACACACACACACACACACACACACACACTGACACAAACACTGTATGAAGTACTATCCTAATGTGTCAGAGCTATGGTCTTTTGAGGCGTGGGGCTCTGTGGTATAAATACCCAAGTTTTGCTGCTGGGGTCTCCAGTTCCCTGAACATACATTTGGACTGGCACTAATTCACTAGGGGGAATCACACAGTCACACCTGCAGTGTATGCACGCACGCACACGCACGCGCGCACACACACACACACACACACACACACACACACACACACACACACACACACACACACACACACACACACACACACACACACACACACACACACACACACACATGTACAATCCCACCAAAATACATATTACGATGAGATTTCTCTCCATTGCTTTATTCAGAATTCATGTGATTTTCACTTGATCACATGCAGACACTGCTGAATGTGAAACCAAACCAAACCAAACCGGTGGGGTGGGGTGGTATCTAGGGCTATATTCATTCATATATTCATTGGTCAAACAGGCTACAGCACGGCAAGCACTGGGCAAGTGTTGGAAACGAGTTCTGGGTGTGGTCCTGGACCCAGGCCCGGTTCTTCCTACAGGCCGACGAAGCAGCGCCATGGGGGAGGGGCGCCAAAAGAAAACGACACTGGGCACCTCCCCAGTGTCTCCCCAGTGCCAGTGTCCCCACTGTCCCCCCAGGGGGGGGGGGGGGGGGGGGGGGGGGGGGGCGCCGCGAAAAATCCTGCTTGGGGCGCCAGATTGCTCAGGACCGGCCCTGCCTGGACCTCTGTGTGTCCCAGTGTTTCAGTTTCAGATGCCTTCCTGCTTTCAGACATACAGTGAACAGCAAGCTGAATCCTTGCCTTGGTCTTAAATTAGACCAGGAGACATGAACTCATGACCCACCTTTTAATGAATGTAGATCATATGACAGAGGCAGGTTCAATGCTTAATAGAATGCACACCACTGTATCTCTCAGCCATACATACAGAGAGCATTCAGTTAGTATCATATGTGTCTTCTACTATTTCCCAAGTTCAAACCTGACCTTTCCTTTCTCCATAATGACATGAGTGCAAAAGTGAGTGGTGACGGTCATTGATTTGATTGGCCATATAGGCTTATATATGTATACAACCTAACCGTGGACATGCTGTGAGCCCGTGACAGCACTTATATTTAACCCTGTGTAGGCCTAACTAAGTGAAGGCAAATCAATTCCACCAATTTACTCTCATTAAATTAAGGTACCCCAACACTTTCCTTTTTTAGCCACAGTATGGAATGCATGACGTAATTTGGGAATGGCTCTCACTTGCAGGCAACGCGCGCCGCGCGCGCGTGTGTGTGTTTGTGTGCGTGGTGCGTGTGTGTGTGATGATGAGCGGTGTATTGCTTAGCTGTGATTGGATGGAGGGCGGCGATTCCTTCTGTCACGATTTCGTGTCGCTCCCACCGGAGCACGCCGATCACACACCGCTGTACACAGTACAGGGACCAGGGCTGTCCGTGCGGGGTTCGTCACATGAAGGAGCTGGGCCGATAACTCGGGATTTATTTTATCCTTCTTTTTCTTTTCTTTTTTTTTGTCCGTTCCTGTCGGTGGGAAACGGCCGGGGGGAGATCCTCGTCTGTGCTGGAGGAGCGCTCCATCCAGCCGCCTTTTCATCCTGTCGGGCTGCGGTAAGATAGAAGTCTGTCACCATGCCGGTGTTTCACACCAAGACCATCGAGAGTATCCTGGAGCCGGTCGCGCAGCAGATCTCCCACCTGGTCATCATGCACGAGGAGGGGGAGGTGGATGGCAAAGCCATCCCGGATCTCACGGTTCCCGTGCAGGCGGTGCAAGCGGCGGTCAGCAACCTCGTCCGGGTGAGTTAGTCCCAGGATTTATGTTCCACATCTGCAGGAGCCGAGCTGCTTTGAGCCGAGCTGATTGAATGGCATGTGTCAAACTTTGCTCTGAACCGCTGACTGACTGATTGATTGATCATTTATTGATTGATTGATTGATTGATTGATTGATTGATTGATTGATTGATTGGTTGGTTGGTTGACTGATTGATAATAAATAAGAAGACGGGCACTGGATTGGACCGCATCAAGTTTGTGGGGCGGAATAAACGATTCATCCAACAGAATGTGTCAGACAGTGACTGACTGACTGTCACACGGGGCAATAAGAGGAGAGGGAAATGTCACTCGTCAGGGAGAGAGGTGCAGTTTTATTATGCCTCTGCTGCTGCTCTGCTGCCCCGGAGCTCGTATCACCTCTCGGCTCTCCTTCATAACAGTCAAAATTAGCCTTGGTGGATATATTGCTGAGCTTGCGGTTTCTTCACAGAGTGGTGAATGTAGGCTACCCGGTTTTTCTTTCCAGACATGAATAGATTACAATTGTTGGCTCATGTATCACTGCCACAGAGACATGTCTCCCCGTAATTTTCTTCACCAATTCCTGCCTATTCTGAATAATTTATAGGCTATTATAAACCACTGCCTTTGACCTGTCCTGTGTCACTGTCACATCCTCCTCCTCCTCAGTCCTCCTCTCATGCTGTTATCTCAGTGGGAGAGAGATGGATGGCAGGAATTTGAAACCAGACAGACAATTTTATCTATTTATAATCCCTTAAAGTCAATGCAGAAGAGATCATTACCATTGATCCAGGATAATTGATATTGATGATGCAGTGGGAAGATAATGATATATTTAGTAAATTACCACTTGTGTTTTTGCACAGAATGACCATGTTATTGTACCTTATAATAATCAGTCTGAACCCTGCCTTATATCACCAGAAATAGAGGTTGCAAAGTGTTAGCAACAACCTAATCCTTTCACGATGAATCCAAATGAAATGTATCTATAGAATACACTTCAGGAGATGCAGATGTGATAATGTCGATGATGGGGTGGTCAATTAATTGAATTAATACATTTTAGGCCTCAAAACAGCTATACATATCGTTTAGGAAGTTAGTAGCCTTGGATCAAGACTATCATGCAATAGGTGTATTTTAACGAATCTGACTTTTGTATCTAGATAAGAAATAGTCTTGGTCCAAGGCTAGGAAGTTAGCCTAAATATTTTCTACTCTCAGTGGTGACTGATTGTTTTTACTTCATAGAACAGACATGAAGGAAGGTTGTGTTTAAAAAAAAAGAGGCAGAAGCCATGTTGCTTTGCTGTGCTTCATGACTGTGGTTGTTTCGTATCGGATTAGAATTTTGAATACTCAGATACAGCTGCTCTATTTTATCCTGGCATTATTAGACCAATAATGATACTAGTGTCATTATCACAACTGAATATCTAAAATTGTGGACCATTCATTTACAGTAACCCATTCAAACATGCATTGATTTGTTTCTCCTGTGAACCGTCCCTAAAGGCATATAGAGTTGTGTGAATAGTAAGAAACATTTCCATGAACAAACGTCTCATTGACGTCTCATTGATTGTCTTATTTAGTCTGACATGGTGTGCTTATCTCAGGCAGGAGCTTGTGCATAGACTGCACACACTGCACATTAATGTGTCCTCGACCTCTTACCAATAGGAATCTGATAGCATCAGTCATTGTTGTTGATGTCTCATTGCTCCTAAATACACCCGCCCCCTCTCCCTCTCCCTCCCTCCCTCTCTTTCAATTGTCAAAGAGGTTTCATTGGCATGGCAAATAATAAAATATGCATTTACATTGCCAACGCAAGTGTTTCTGGCTAGTGTTAATTAAAGACTAAATACTTTTAAAAGATTTTTGATATTAGTTGACTAAGACTAGACTAAGACCAAACAATTTCAGATGACTGAAATAGGACTAAAACTAAATGGTGGGTTATTTGAAAGACTAAGACTAAATCAGAATGTGTCAAAATTAACGCTGATTCTTGCTCTGTCTCTCTCACTCTGCCTCCCTCTTTCGGTCTCTCTCAACCCCCTCCCCTCCTGCCTCTCACTCACTCTGTCTCTGCTATTGTGGTCTTCTATCTCGCGTGTTCTAATCTATCGGTTGACCCGTCCATCCAGACGGGGAGCATAAGGAGGCTAATGGCAGCCTCAGGCTTGCTGCTGAGCGTTGGGGATGTGTGATGCTGTGTAGAGTAGACACTAGACAGAGATAAGGGCTGAGGTCACGGTGACACCAGCAGGTGTGGGACAGAGAGAATGCAGTCCCTCAAGACAGACGTGTTGTTGGCTTGCGTCATTTACAAATGGTCCGGTACTTTCGGAAGCTCTGAAATTGAGTAGAAAATGAAGTTGATGTCACAAAATGGCCACACTTAATGTTTCACCCAGTCGCGTAGATAACGCAGGGAACTGTAAACCAAATTAGTCAAAGCCTATAATGTAGGCTATTTTATGCTTAGCAGAAATGGAAATTCTAAAATATATTTCATATAGCCTCATAGCTATACTTCCTCGTACAATGAATAATTTAAATAGCAGATTAGCAAGCTCACAACACGTTGCATTATGAGCTTTAGTTGTAGTACCTGCTACTGGGGCAGCCTTAGCTAGTGGGTAAAGAGAGAGAGGCCGTCTGATAATCAGAAGGTCACTGGTTCACCTCCCAGTCTGCCCATATACTGTATGTCAAAGTGTCCCTGAGCATGACACATTTTGACATTTGACACGAGCATGGAGGAAAAAGGAAGGTGTAAAGTTGAAGGAGAGGGAGAGATAATTGAGTAATAATAGAGATAGATGATTCAACTCATGATAAGAGGAGGAGAGGAGGAAGAGAGAGGGGGAGACAAAGCTGTTTAAAAGGTGTTGAAAGAGAGAACCAGAGGTGGATGAGGAGAGTTGAGGAGAGAGCCTATAAAATCCAGCTGTGGCGTTATGACTGGAATGAATGAATTAACCACGCCGTCATATGTTAAAATGTTCCATAACATTGTTAAAAGATCTCAAACATTTTCAAAATCTTTCAAATATATAGCAGATTTACAAGATACAACAATAACGTAAATAGCTCATCTATGAGCTCACAATGTTGTGGGATTGTAAATCAGCTATTTTCACTATTTGTCATATGACTAAGTACTGTATATATAGCGTAAGTGGTTAATTTGAGGCAAAGGCTGTGCTTGTACATAGACAGCATCATGTCATCATTATACCGTCTACTGTAGAAGTAGATGGTCCTAGGTGGGAGGGGGACACTGAAAAACATACATATACATGCATGTACATGTGCATATGTACATGCATACACTCAACCACACACACAATAATTCTCTCAAAGTGTTTTTGAATGATTGTAGAGGTGCTCCGATCCATCGGTATAAATTGGCCGATCTCTGCAATTTATCTGATCCAGAGAAAATGATCTTTTATGATATGATATTATATAGTATAATATTGCTTTTCAGCTTTGTGACAGGCCCATCAAATGCCCCCCTTCCCCCCACACAGACAGGAACAATTTTGACATTTTGGAAATATTAGAATTTTGCCCTCACGCACAAAAATCGGTATCGGCCAATCGTGAGAGAAAAGAAATCAGTGACCGCGATCGTTCCCAAAAAACCTGATAGAAGCACCCCTAGATATTTGAATAGTTTATTAACAGTTAGCAAATAAATGTGGTCATGTGGTACGATGATTACGATCATACAATGACGCTAAAAGGATAACACAAAAAGTCCTGAAGGCTTGTTTCCATGTGTGTGATCTGACGTTGTGAAGTTGGTTAGTGTCGTCGGGATGTCCTGGCTAGATGAGCCTCGCTGCTGATGTGATCCGCTGTGCCTGAAGACTGAACTTCAAGTGCATGCATGTTCCTGAAGTCGTCAACATAGACTCCTGAGTATGACTAGGGGGAGGGGCGAGAAGGAATAAATAGATTTACTGGTCAGGGAAGTAACCACACACTCACAGAATATAGGGGAGGCGGGGGGGGGGTGCAGAGAGAGAGAGAAGGAGCAGTGAAGGAGGTGATGTGAATTCAATAGATCAGTGGTTCTCAAACTTTTTGGGCTACATTCTTCATTAATCTACGGCACCCCTAATTACATAGTTACTTAACTAGCACATTATATTTATGGCATATTTTACTATTATGGCATTAAGTGCACCGAGATGTGTTGCTTGAGAGGCTTGAGACTGAGAGACGAAGCATTCTCAAGACGTCAAACGGGTGACTTCTTGGGACGGACCTCCCAAGAAGTCTTGACTGCAAGGGGGGGGGGAAATATTGTTGTGAGAGAATATCTGTTTCAGTCACTGTAATAACTTTGTACTGTAACTTTACATTCACACTCACATAGTTTTATAAGTTATATCAATTTAAGTTTATTTATAGACCACATCTAAAAACAACTTTTGCTGTACAGAACATTTCATCAGCACAAAAGAACAACCAATAGTAAACAACGTACAGAGGCATAATAAACAGTTCATCAACAATCCCTCAATGGGCTGGCCCCCCTTTACTGAACCTATTGAACTCCATAACCCAGAGTCGGAGCTGACCTCTCATTATTGACTCAGCCAACCACCAAGTCCGCCAAGTCATTTCTTAATTTTAACGTAATCACCTCCTGTTTGATTGTTGTTTGTTTGATTGTATTTTGATCATATTGCTTTAGTTTTTAGTTTTTTGGACCTGTACAGGATTTTGGTTGACTACAGTCGTTTTCTAAGTGTGCTATATATATATTAAAGTTTTGGATTTAAAAGATTGCTGTTCTATGGCTTGAGGTCAGCTCATAGGCGCTCAAGGCTGCTAAACCCGAATCAACTCTCTCCATCTCTCTATCTCTCCCGTTGACTGTGGCTTCACTCCCTCAAGTCGGTGCCGCTATTTGTGCATCATGGATTGCTAAAAATGAAGAATGAAAATGGAAAGAAACTAAAATATACCGGTAGTATTACAACCACGAAACACGTCAGAACTGACATCACTCATCACCACAAACAACAAAGAGTGCTGTCCATGGTTCTGAAACAACCGCTATTGCTACAGTAATTATAGCCTATATTAGCCTATTAGACAAACCATAGACAGTACACACGTGTCGTGAACAAAGCATACAAGTGCATGCAGTAAAAAATGAACGTTTTTCACTTACCATTCATTTCTTTATGGGGAAGGTGATACTCACGGTTGATGAACATATTGGCTATGCCATCCAGGTCGATGTTCTCTTGTGCCACATGCTTGTACAGAACAGTTGAAAGGTGATTCAGTCTTTATTGAAGTCTCCGCAGGCATAAGCTGCATGTGAGCTGCTTGATTACAGGGATAGTCTCTTAACCTATTTTGGGCGGGAAGTTCCGGGAACCCCTTTTGGTGTTAGCATTATGTCATGCTTTAGCTATTGAAAACATACATACATATCTACATATGACACTGTGTGTGCAACATGGCTGTCATGTTGGAAACAGCAGTAAATCAGCGGAGCACAGCAGGTGCTCCGAGGGTTTGATTAGGCATCGGTCTGTTATAGAGCGGAGCGGTCATTATCCAGAAATAACAGATGAATTTGCCGATTGACCAATCAGGATCAAGCATTCAACCAAGCTGTGTAATAAGATTAGATAGATGTTCTTCTTAGCATGGTGCTGTAATATGTAATTGTTCTACTGTACCTAGAGTCACTTAAGTGACTGGATGAAGCTGATACTTTATGGGTGAACACTGCTCAGAGCTCTGCATGGGACCAGACTTGGAGTGCTTAGTGGTGGGGGGTATGTTATATGAAAGAGAGAACACAGCATGCAGCACACCCAAAACCTGTGCAGCTATCTTAAGAGCTAATGTGATATAATGTGATATTGGTAAATTGTAAAGATGAACAAATAACTCTGTGGCACCCCTGGACTGAGACATTTTGAGAAACCCTGGAATAGATATGACAGTGCTGTGGTGAAGTGAAGCTCTAAAACGTAAAACCGTAGTGGGACACCGGCTCCTGACAGTGTCTATGGTGTCACGCGTCTTCAAATGAGACCATGTCTAGCCACCGCATGCACGCACGCATGCACGCACGCACGCCACACACACACACACACACACACACATTAATGCATCCTTGACCATGACTCTTTTAGATCCCAAAGCAGGGCTGACATCACTAAAACACTACTAGACACCTCCAGGCTGCCTCCTGAACCCTGGAACACCAGACACACACACACACACACACACACACACACACACACACACACACACACACACACACACACACACACACACACACACACACACACACACACACACACACACACACACACACACACACACACACACACACACACACACACACACACACACACACACACACACACACACACACACACACACGCGTGTGTGTGTGTGTGTGTGTGTGTGTGTGTGTGTGTGTGTGTGTGTGTGTGTGTGTGTGTGTGTAAGGGTCATTTGGTCCTCACAATGTCTATTTCTCACTATATTTGTGACGATACTGTATGTGGCCCCCACACGTTTAGTATAAGTACACCCGGGTTTGCTTTTGCTGTTGGCTATGATTAGAAGGGCACTAGTGTTGCATAAAAGTCACTTAATGTACAAAGGCAAGCTAACGCTAGCTGTAAACAAACCTTCCTTCTTTCAAGCTGAAAATGGCTTTATCGAACCAATGAAGATCCACTTTCAGGTTTATTTGATCCAAACTGGAATTCCCCACTGCAACCAAAGAACAGAAACATCTTGTGTCAGCAGTGACAGATTCAGGGGTGCAGAGGTTGTATATACATGCCCCACATTTTATTTTATTTTCTATATTCAATTAAATTGATAAGTTCAATTAACAGTTCATGACGTCTACACAACGCCTGCTAAACAATTGCAATACTAGTGATTCTGAAACCTTTACATTTCAAGGACCACCATAACTCAGAGGGACCAGGTGCATTTGGTTTTGGTTCCATTTGTACTCTCTCAGAGTTACAGACGTATAAGGGTCCATTTGGAAGAGTCACGATACCAAGAACTGGCAGACTCAAATGCAGACAGACAAAGTTCAAGGGTGTTTATTCACACAAACTTGGAATGAGGAGGGAAAGGTGGTAGGCAAGCAGAGCAGTCAGAGCAACAGGCAGGCAGGCTGCAGCCAGGTGAGAGCTGAGGTGGAGGAGAGGAGTAACAATCACTACAAAGGGTTTACTGGCTAGAAGCATCTACTACTTTATAGGCTGGAGGTGATGAGCTGATGGCAGGCAAATGCGTTGTCTGGTGCGAATGAGGGGACTGGGAACAGGTGAGCCAAGTGGTAACTGGAGCCAAGCCTATGACCACACACACGCCCACACAGAGCACAGACACAAACAAGGAAAACACAGCCCTGCCTGGGACTGGGACAGGAACCCCCTATAGGAATTGTTAGAGCGAACCGTTAAGGAATTGTACTGTTAAGATGGAATCGTTAACAACCGGAATCGTTAAAATCCTAAAGGATCCCAACCCTAGATGGCATTGATGGCACCCTAGAAAATGCCAAAATTGTAAATTATAAATGGATTCCTTTAGGAAGAAAGAATGGGAAAGAAGAACAACACTACCGTTTTACTATATTGTTGTGGAGCACAACAATGGAGCATCTGGACTCTGTCTACATATCAATGGTAATCTTGCTACGTGAGCAAGATTACCCCCCCCCCCCCCACACACACACACACACACGCACAAAAATACTCTACACTCACAGAATCACTTAACTCTGCATTAATAATTTATTGAATAATCGATGTCAAGTTGTTGGTGGTTCTGGGAAGTACTGAAGCCCAGAGGGCCTCTGTCCTTCCTTTCTCTCACCAGACAAACAGTTGCTACTTGCTGCTATTATTTTATTATTTTTGTATATGTGTGGTCAGTATCAGCAAGAATGAAAGGAAAGGTGTAGAAGGTGGTGGTGTTGTATGGTTTAGAGACTCTAGAGACAGTCGCACTGACAGGAAAGCAGAGGTATAGCAGAGACTAAAATGTTGAGATTCTTTCTGCGAGTAACAAGGATGGATAGGATCCATCACAGTCACTACATCATAGTCACAGTGCACAGATGTTTTGGAGATAAAGTCAGAGAGGCTAGACTAGACTGAGATGGCTTTGACATGTACAGAGGAAGAGGAAGGATAGTGAGTAGAAGGATGCTGAGGTTGGAACTGCCAGGAAAGGGGAGATTTGTGGATATAGTGAAAGAGGACATTAAGTTGGTTGTTGTGAAAGAAGAGGATGCAGAGGACAGGGTGACATGACATGGAGGCAGATGATATATGATTATATATATATATATATATATATATATATATATATATATATATTTGATACCGGTATATGATTAATATTATTTTCAGGTCGGGATAACAATTTTATCCCATGAGGATTCATGAGATAGAAATCATACAGGATACATGATAAACACGTGAAATTGGAAGCGATGTGAACTTCCAGGGGGTCCCCAGCAAAAGTAGTTAATATACTGTACTATCACAATCATTTTAACCACTATATCCATGTTGGCAAAAAGAATAGCAGATCTACAAGCTCACAGCACATCACTGATCACTTCATCCCACACTGCGAGCTTGTATATCTGCTATTTTTGAAATATGTTTTTTTTTTTTTTACATAAATCTTCTCTTCTTTTTTTATGTTTTTTTTGTGGCTTTCACCTTTATTTTATATTTTTTATGGAGGGACAGACAGTAGGCTGACAGGAAATGGGGAGAGAGATGGGGGTAAGACATGCAGTAAAGGTCGTCGGGATCGGGAGTCAAACCCGCGGCACACTGCCAGACTGGATTACCAGCCAAGGTGCCTGGACCGCTGAGCCACGGCCCAGGCCATAAATCTTCTCTTCTGGGGGTCACCCTGGCACACAACTTTTTCAGATGATGGTCCCTGGCCAAATACCTTGACTTTTGACAAAGTTTGAAAAGCACTGCTTTATTACATTCCCGGAAATTAAGGGTTTTGGACATGCAAGCTTTCTGGCCAACAGCGGTGATAATGTGTGAAGTGTAGATGGGTTGCATCCTGACGTCCTGGAGCAGGTGATGAATAAATGGCTGGCTGCCTCCTGGGTCTCTGGGGCTGGAAAGTCTATTAACTGGCTTCTACAGACACAGCAGCACAGAGACACTGATGTCATCATCTTGCTGTAATTGCATCTTGCCTGTGTGTGTGTGTGTGTGTGTATGTGTGTGTGTGTGTGTGTGTGTGTGTGTGTGTGTGTGTGTGTGTGTGTGTGTGTGTGTGTGTGTGTGTGTGTGTGTGTGTGTGTGTGTGTGTGTGTGTGTGTGTGTGTACTTTTTACTTCTACTCCACTACATCTCAGAGGAAAATATTAGTTACTGTAACTTTTAGATTTAGATTATTATTACACAACATACAGTACATTAACCACAGCCACAGGTCATATACAAATTTCGGTCTTTTGAAAATAGCCGATCTAAAAGCTCACAATGCGTAGATCTACTATTCTCAAAATACGTTTTATACATTTGAAAACTTGTATAATGGGACATACTGCATAATGAGCACTTTTACTTTTGTACTTTTACTCAAGCTTGCAGGGCCCTTTGCGAGACTATTTCAGATAGGTACAGCTGTTGCTTCCGTCGAAACCAAATTCATAGGTCACCGATTTCAATGTAACGCAGCACAGGCACCCCCGCTAGTGTTTTGGTCGTCCAACAGTTTCTTAACGACTCGGTGGGAGGAGAATTGAAAATAGCAGATCCAGCAGCCTTATAAGTTATAACTCTATGGCACATGCAGTGGTGTTTCCAGGAATTACATTTTGGGCAGGCAAGAATTACATTTTGGACAGGCAAGATGTGTTAATACCACAGACGAATAACAGTCTAAGTCCACACTATTGATCCATAATATATAAATGATAGATAAGGGTTCAGGACAACAAGGCCTTTTCGTGGAGGGGTCAGTCTGAAATTTGGACTTAGACTGTTTTTCGTCTGTGGTACTCATTGTCGTCTCCCCGCGCACAATCGTAGCACTAAAGGTTTTCAAAGAGATATACCTGCCAGACGAGTAGTATACTGAAAGGCTTGAATTTACATTCCAATGGGTGATTGAGGGTTGCGCTCTACCGCGACGGCCAATCAGCTGTCCACTAATAGTTCTCATATCTTGTTTTTGTCCTCTTTTTTTCTCATCGTATGGATTTTGGCCAGGCCAGAAATGGATTTGGACAGGCGGACGCCTGCCCTCGCCTTATTGTAGATACGCCTCTGGGCACATGCGGGCCCTTTCATTTGGTGTAGCGCCACAGCCCTCGGAGGGGTTGATCCATCACTGGTAGCTCGCCCTGGGGGTTCTTCTAAAGTTCAGCATCTCTTTAAAGATATGTAAACATGTGAGCCTCACTTGTACAGTACACATGTACAGTACATTCACAAATCTGACTGTGTTCCCACCCTGCTGCGCGCACAGTTTTTAATTTTCGGGCAAGTGAACATGACCTTTGGGCAAGTATAACAATCATGACCTGTACTTGCAGATGGGCAAGTGCTTTTAAGACCTTTGGCCTTGAATGTGTCAACCCCTGACTGTAATACTTAAGTGTCAAAAACACCGTCAGGGTTAGCACTAGCAGAGGGCGGCTGTGGTTCAGGAGGTAGAGCAGGTACCAATGATCCATGGGTCGGCAGTTCGAATCCCGGCTCCTCCTGTCGACATGTCGAAGTGTCCTTGGGCAAGACACTGAACCCCACATTGGTGTGTGAATGTGGGAAGTGAGGACGCTGGCGTCGACTGTTCATAGAAAAGCGCTAGAAAAATGCAATCCATTATTATTATACCAGGGTAGCAGGAACAAAGGGCAAAGGACCCAATTTGGGTTTCGATGCGTCATGTTATGAACTTTGTACTGTAGATTGGCTATTTTCTCGATTTGTAAAACCCCCCTGTGTACCCTTTGCGATTATCTCAAATAAGTGTGATTAGGCTATTATGTAATAATTGTGGCTTTATATTGGAGGTGTTTCTGCAAGAGTTCAATAGGTGCTGAATGAATGGTGTGAACTGTGAATCACCTCATCCGCTGGGCCCATGTTTGGTCAGATTGTCCAGAAACAAAACAGGTCTGGGAGGCAGAAATGAGTTTCGGAAATGGGGTCAAGGTGACCAGAACATGAATACAGAGGCTGAGACAGGACTAAGGAAAAGAGAACAGTCAGAACACAGACTGTAACTAGAAAGGTGTGCTCAGGATAGTGGCATTGTTTGAGTATTGGAGGTCAAAGAACTGGAGTGATGAATTACAGGCAATTATCTGTCGTAGCAGTATTGGACAGTGCAGGACAGTATGGCAAGGGGAAAGGGGCAGTGCTGTAGTGTATGACGTTTTTAGTGGGGAATGCCATTTTAATTAAGTCGCAAAGAATGCAGACTATTTATATATTTAATCAACATTCATATGTGCATTCAGCATTTCTTCATGTAACCACCACACACACAATGGCAGTCAGGTGAGGAAAGGAGGGAAAGTCCGAGGTCATCTGGTGGATGAGTTGGGACAAGCAGGGTCTGGGCAGTTGAACAAGAGACAAACATCCACTACAACAAAATGCGAGAGCGTTGCTTGCTTATCAATAGTCAAGTTCTTAAAGCTCTATGTTCTATGTTTTTAATGCCATATTACCAAACAAAACATAATGCATAGACCTTTATTGGTGGAGAAAACCTTAAACCAGCAGCTAGTAAGCATGAGACACATACTGTAGCTACAGGTGAGAGAAGAGAGAAGTGATAATAGAACTAAGATTAAGGTTCCCAAGTTGCATCGTTCCCAAGTAGGCCGGTGGCCGACTGAGACGGGCACGCACAGGTCTAGTATTTATAATGTACAATCTATCACCATAATATGAACATACGTCTATCGTCTATTAATGGATATTTATGTACAGTGTAAGATGGCCTACAGCTGTGGGTATATGGACAGTATAGTACAGTTATTTTACTTTTAGTCAAAAACAGCACAAGGTACAGTCAGACATTCACACTAAAAGGATAACACAAATGTTATCACAATGTAAACAAGTCCAGGGGACTTGTTTACACTGTGGTTAACAACAGTAATATAATCAGTAAATATAAAATCTATCAATGTATCATGGCTGTCTCGAGTTTAAATCTTTAGGGTTTGTAAGGACAGCACATGGGTTTGATGAGAACATGTCAGGAAGCAGCAGTCAATAAGACCTCCTGTGGATGTCTCTCCATGTGAGTGCTTGGCCAGTCCCCAAACCTACGTCTCACAGCAGACAGAGGGTCTTTGTCCCCAATCTGGCCCCGATACTAACAAGCAGTCGGCCAGCATCAGCCAAAACCCAGCTGGACAACAAGCTCTCTCCTCTCTAGTCTCGAAAGATACACTGCAAAATCCTGGGTGTTGATTTCACTCTCAGGATAACACTAAATGAACGTGTATTTAAAGTACTTTTTTTCTAAAAATGTTATCCCACGATTTTACAACCCATTTCTTTTTCACCCAGTGTCAATTATCTAATGTAATCCTGGGAGCTACACTTCCTCTGCCAACCTGGGGGGGGGGGGGGGGGGGGGGGGGGGGCAGCGGACTGGCCTTATGCTTCCTTCCCTGCATGAGGAGTCTAAGCTGCTTCTTTTCACCTGACAGGAGGGAATTTCCCCGGCCGGACGTAGTGCGTGGAAGGAACACGTTATTCCGACTAGTTCCTTTCCCCATGCAAACTCCACACAGAAAGGCCCTTTCACCAACCTTGCCTCGGGTATATAAAGTACTTAACATATTTAATGTATCAGGGAAAAAGAAAAAAAAACACGTCATCATGGAGGTTTACAGGTGAAAAACATCCACACTGTCATGATGCTAATACAAATGTATTAACATTCCCCCAGAGGTTTGTACTTAATCTCCTCACTCCCTCTTTTCACTCAACAGCAAATCTTTTTGCCTACAATTGCCAATCTGCATAATCACAGTGCGTATGTGACAGATTGTGATGTGAGTTTGAAGACTGAGACTCATTTAAATAACAAAGTTGTACCAAAGTGCTTTACAATAAAATATTAAAAACCACAACATTTAACAACAAACCACTTAATTTAAAAACAAACATCTTTGCCATCTTTGCCAGCCTCCTAAGTTGGAAGAAGCTCTTTCTGACTATTTCATTAATCTGTTTGTCCATCTTTAGATCAGAGTCGATTTAACCCCTAGATTGGTGTCAGTTGGCTTTAAGAAAGGCTGAAGGGGGCCTAAATCACCGGGAGGAAACACATGTGCGTGGCTGGGCCCAAACACCATAACTTCAGGCTGTCGTTAAAGTTTAAAAAGTTTAAAGCCAGCCATGCTTTTACATCCTCCAGGCAAGCAAGCAAGTGTCACGGTTTGCAGAATGACTGAACCCAAATGCAGAGGAAAGTTCAAATAAAGTGATTTATTAAAGCAAACGAGGTCAAGCTTACAAAGTGTTAGCCGTTGCCATAAACAGAAAGACCAAAAAGGCAAACCTTACAAAAGGCATAAAGTAGTGAAGTCCCAAAACGGAAGAGCAACACAAGGAACTAGAAAGGTCGCAATTTTAAAAAATTGCAAAGTGTGGTTGCCGCAGTGGCTTACATATGCCCCTCCCACTGATATTGCCAGCCAATTGCAATGTCGCGTCACCCCTGCGATCATGCGTAAGTAATTCGGAGGGAATTTATCCCCCCAAAAATCATGTTTTTGCGACAAACGGTTACATTTCTCGCATTTGCGGCGCCCCCTATGGATGAAAATAGAATTGCTTTTGGTACTTGGTTGATTGAACCACCCGCGACATGTGATTCAAATTTGGGATGGATTGGACATTCCGTTCGTGATTTGTGGCGTTTTTTGTAAAGTAGGCCCCTCCTGCTAACTTCGGACGACGATTACGGCCGAACGATACGCACTATCAAAATTCCGCCGTTCGAGTTTTCATCGGAAAGGTCCGGAGATCATGTGTACAGATTTTTGTGAGATTTGGACAAAATCTGTAGGAGGAAAAGCAAAAAGTGTGTTTTGGATCAAATTCAAAATGGCAGAAAATCTATCATGACGCAAATGGGCGTGGCCTATATGGGGAGATGCGTCATGACCCAAGGAATCCAGGGAAAAAATAATTTTGATTTTACGACCTACGGTTCAAGAGTTATAAGCCAAAACGTAAAGTGGGCTGTTATAGCGCCACCATGAGGCCGACCGATAACATTATAAGTTAATTAATTTTAGTAATTATTATGAACCTACCCTCCAAGTTTTGTAACTATAGTGCTTACAGTCTCAGAGGAAAAAATACTTGAATGTGATTTTTTGCATTTTCCCATTCATGTCAATGGGGAGATTTAATGCACGAATAAATTCATATCAATTAAACTATACAACATTTCTCTTAGCAAAGTACAAGCACACCATTCTGATTTTTTCCGGTCGATTTGACATATGGCTCAAGTGCGTACAGTCAAAACTGTGGGAGGAGTAGCATTTCAAAATAAAGGTTACTCCAGGGTGAATAATAAAGTGTTACGATTACAATAGTCTGGTTGCCCTGTTAGGGCAACCACACTAACTAGGATCTTCAAGGCAGAGCTCAGGGACGGCAAAGTAGACCACCGGACAAAGGTTTATGTTCTGACAGTTTGTTTGAGGAATGAGTCCAGTATTTATAGGTGGTGGGTTGATTGTAGCAGAGTTCACAGGTTTGTAATGGGCTGGGCTGATGAGAGTGGAACCAGGTGTGTACAGTAACTAGGACTGAGGGCTGCAATGGGAAGTGGGAGTGGCCGAAGTGGAAAGACAGACACAACTGGGCAGAGGGAGAGATACAGAAAGAGGGGAATAGACAGGCAGAGGGCCAGACCATGACAGCAAGGGTTTTAAGGAGTCAGGGTTGTTACGTTTCAGAGGCAGGTAGATTTGGCTGTCATCAGCATAACAGTGGAAGGAAATAGTGTTTTATAAAAAATAGATGAGCAGGTACAACATAAACAAGATTGTCCCAAGAATAGAGCCCTGTGGCACTCCGCAGTGGAGGGATGCTGTGGAGGATGTAGCGTCTCCTAGGGTAACACAGAAACGTCTCCCTGACAGGTAAGATCTGAAAAACCGTGCTGACCCTCTAATGCCAACCCAGTGCTCCAAACGAGAGAGCAAAATGCTGTAATCTACAGTGTCGAAAGCGGCAGTACTTTGTTACTTTGTTACGAGTAGCCTTCTACTCGTCGGACTGTTAAAAGGTTTCGTTAGGATTGTTACTATTTGTATTGCCTGTCTTCCTGGAGACTGTGATGCTAAAACAAATGTATTGTGTATTGCAGGTGGGGAGGGAGACTGTTCAGACCACAGAGGATCAGGTGATGAAGAGGGACATGCCCCCTGCTTTCACTAAGTAAGTCTTTATCAATAACACTTCCTCCAGACTACAGTCAACAGGGTTGACCTAACGGATGCGCTGAACTCTCTTCGGCCTTGCCTTTCTTTCATGGTCACTCACTCTCATGTCAATTTAGGAAATTATAGAAATAATCCATTTAAGACCAGCAGACAAGAAGAACTCTGTGAACCAAAGGTTTCATGATGTTAATGCAGTTTAATGGCAGGAAGCATGGCTGTGATCCCAGCTGCTGGGAAAACCGCTTCAGTTCTGACGCTCATGTATACCCTGAGCCTTCACTCAGTTTGAGACATGGCCAGGCTGTCTGTGCAGTACTTATACTGTACTTCTGCGCCGTCATTTTATTCTCTTATTTTTCTGTTTTATTTGTACAACTTTTTTCTTTATTGTATTCTGTATATTTTTGTATTATTAAAATGCGTATTTTACATGCTCTTAATGCTCTGTGTCTTAACCACTTGAACCGTAGCATCCTGTTTGCAAAATAGTAAAAAAAAGGCAAAGAAGTTTAGGGATAAGGGGTTTAGCGGTGACGAAAATGGAGCCCCTACTGTGCAAGCTCACAATACGAAAAAAGGATGGGGGCTAGCATAGACCCCTGGGGGACTCCGGTCAAGAAGTATAGTAGTATACCGTATAGGGTTTAAGTGGTTTTAATGTGAATGCTTAATGTTTTTCAGTAAAGCACTTGTTGAATTGCCTTGTTGTTGAAATGTGCTCTACAAATACACTTCCCTTGCCTTGCTTTGCTGTCTAGAAAGCTAATGGCCATTTGTTGTTTTCTAGCCTGGACCCAAAGAGCTGACTTAGATTTTAGGGCTTACTGTAAAGTGTTACTCAGCAATCATGGAACTCTCTCTCTCTCTCTCTCTCTCTCTCTCTCTCTCTCTCTCTCTCTCTCTCTCTCTCTCTCTATCTCTCTCTCTCTCTCTCTCTGTGTGTGTGTGTGTGTGTGTGTGTGTGTGTGTGTGTGTGTGTGTGTGTGTGTGTGTGTGTGTGTGTGTGTGTGTGTGTGTGTGTGTGCGCTCGCGCGTGCGGTGTGTGTGTGTCCATGTGCGTGTGTGTGTGTGTGCGTGGCTGCGTGCGTGCGTGTGGAGGTCTCATGAGGCCAAGCATTAATGCATACCCCTATGATTTCTGTACACTTTCACCATTCTTCCTCGCAGCTGTGGGAGGGGGATAATTTAGATCTCAAAGAGAGCCATGCTGCTGTCATAAGCACACACACACACACACACACACACACACACGCATGCACGCGCACACACACACACACACACACACACGCACACACACGCACCAGTGCATGACACCATAAATCTCACACACAGGGCTTAGGAGGGGGCATGTGGGAATGTGAGCTCTACTAAATATAGAGGGACTGACGGCCATCGATACCCTGACCAATGGGGTCAGGAAGGGGAGGAACTCGTTTTTATTCAAGCCCTCCCAAATGCATCTCCTTAGTCCACTCCTTACTAAGGCTAGGCTAATCATCCATCTATAAGCATTAGTCCTTACTAAGGCTAGGCTAATCATCCATCTATAAACATTAGTCCTTACTAAGGCTAGGCTAATCATCCATCTATAAGCATTAGTCCTTACTAAGGCTAGGCTAATCATCTATCTCTAAGCATTAGTCCTTACTAAGGCTAGGCTAATCATCCATCTCTAAGCATTAGTCCTTACTAAGGCAAGGCTAATCATCCATCTCTAAGCATTAGTCCTTACTAAGGCTAGGCTAATCATCCATCTATAAGCATTAGTCCTTACTAAGGCTAGGCTAATCATCCATCTATAAGCATTAGTCCTTACTAAGGCTAGGCTAATCATCCATCTATAAGCATTAGTCCTTACTAAGGCTAGGCTAATCATCCATCTATAAGCATTAGTCCTTACTAAGGCTATAGGCTAATCATCCATCTCTAAGCATTAGTCCTTACTAAGGCTAGGCTAATCATCCATCTATAAGCATTAGTCCTTACTAACGCCAGGGCTCCACCGGACGTGTTGCGTCTCCGTCGCGTCGCGTCAAAAAACGCACCGGTTCAATTTTAATGCACGCGTCGCGTCTCCGTCAACGCGGGCAGTGGAGCCACCCTTCATTGATTAAAAAGGGAACATTCCCTGACGGTGACGGAGACGCGACGCTGACGCGCCCGGTGGAGCCCGGCCGTAAGGCTAGGCTAATCATCCATCTCTAAGCATTAGTCCTTACTAAGGCTAGGCTAATCATCCATGTATAAGCAGGACTCCATGTATAAGCAGGACTGTAAATGAAGAGACCCAAACTCACAACTCAGTTGGATGTGAATTTGTAGAGAATTCCAGTTTAACTTAATTACAATTAAGTTAAACCACAACATGATGAATGCCAGAGCTGTTGATGATGATGATGATGATGATGATGATGATGATGATCATCATTACGCCCTTCGTGACCGGAGGCACTATGTTTTCTGGTATTTTGGTTATTTTTGTATTTTTGTCAGTTACTCTTAAACAGTAATATTATTACTTATTACTTATTACTTTAAAAAAGTAATATAGTTACTTTACTTATTACTCCCTGCCAAAAGTAACTAGTTACTTATTACGTTACTTATTACTTTCTTTTCTACGCCCCCATGCAGTAAATGCATATTTTGTCCCCAAAAGTCTTACTTTGCATTTTTAACATTAGCAGTCCCCCCCCCCCCCTATTCTGCAGTGTTTATTTAACTACTGTATAGTGTACACATGATGATAGGTCTACTTGGTTCCATTTGTACATTCATTTGAATTAAATGAACACTAAGACTTTTACTGTGTATGAATTCATAAATTACAGACTAAATGAAAACCAGACCTGGGCTCAAAATGAAAGTGGTGCCGGTGTCTCCTCCACAAACTAAACCTCCATGTTTAGTTTGTTTACATCTCAGTCTACCACGAGTCACACACTAGTTTGTTGTTCCGCATTCCGGACGGGTTAAGGCCTGCCCTTCTGCATCTGATACTTCACACGTACAGACGTTTCCGTATCTGCTCTAGAGTCTAGATCTAGACCGGATCAGCAGCCTGCAAAGCAACTCGACCCCAACCCAGTCTACCATTAGAAATAAACACTCAAACCCACAGTACCCACATGAAACCTTACCCTCGTGAAAATAGTAACTAGTTACTTTTTTGGAAAAAAGTAAAAGTAATATTATTACTCAAAATAAGTAACTAGTTACGTTACTAGTTACTGGATTTTTTTTTTACTGAAAGTAATATATTACTTTAGTTACTTGACCGCCGTACGACAAAATAAAGTGGTTATGGCCACTGTTGCCAAATGCTTGTTCAGGGGTGGGCCAGGATGTCATGTCTCTGATTTGATATGGAAAGTGTCTTGAAACAATTTGTTGTGATTTAGCACTAATATGAAAGGGAATTTAAATTGAACTGAATTGTGTGTTTTTGTAGGGTGGAGAACTCCAGTTCAAAGCTGGTCAAGGCAGCACAGATGCTGAAGGCAGATCCATACTCGGTTCCTGCACGGGACTACCTCATTGACGGATCCAGAGGAATACTGTCGGGAACTTCAGACCTGCTCCTCACCTTTGACGAGGCAGAGGTGTGTGTGTGTGTGTGTATGTGTGTGTGTGTGTGTCACAGTGTGTGTGTGTGTGTGTGTGTGTGTGTGTGTGTGTCTGCACACGCGTGCGTGCGTGCGTGCGTGCGTGCGTGCGTGCGTGCGTGCGTGCGTGCATGTGGGTGTGTGTGTGTGTGTGTGTGTGTGTGTGTGTGTGTGTGTGTGTGTGTGTGTGTCTAGGAGGGTAACACCATAAGTGGAATCACATTGAGATGCTCACAATATCTACTGTACTCACTAGAACCGTTTTGACAGCCCAGTGCAGCTTCAGTCACAAGGCATTCATCACAAGACTGTACACACACACACACACACACACACACACACACACACACACACACACACACACACACACACACACACACACACACACACACACACACACACACACACACACACACACACACACACACACACACACACACACACACACACAATATGCTACACAAGCTCTGCAGTCTGCAGTGACATCAAGGGCTGCCAAAAAAAAGTGCACAGTTGATTGAGTTTATGCCCCAAGGAATTTGTCTGTTACACATTATTATTCATAGTCAGCCCCTTGTTTTATGTTTCAAATGCATTTGAAAGTGTTGACGGTGTGTGATTGTTTGTGTCTGCGGTGTGTCTTAGGTGCGGAAGATCATGCGAGTGTGTAAAGGCATCCTAGAGTATCTGGCAGTAGCTGAAGTTGTGGAGACCATGGAGGACCTTCTCACCTACACCAAGAACCTGGGGCCAGGTAAAGCATGAGGCGTGCTGGCTGCCTTTTTACAACGTTAAACTCACCAACATTGCAGCTGTATGGAAAGCTTGAATTATCCTCTTTTTATCTGCAATGTTTTTGTTTATTTTGTTTATTTAAAAACATATACACTAGGTGTACTGTAGGTACCCTCACAAGAAAAAATGCAGTAATCCCGGTTTCTAAACTACCTCCCCCTGGCCAGCCGGGGCGCCTGATGGTGGGTAAAGGAACTGGTCGGAATAACGCGTTCCTTCCACGCGCTACGTCCGGTCAGGTGAAAAGAAGCAGCTTGGACTCCTCATGCATAGAAGGAAGCATGAGGTCAGTCTGCTGCCCCCCCCCCCAGGTTGGCAGAGGAAGTGTAGCGCCCAGGATTACACTAGATAATTGACACTGGGTGAAAAAATGGGTTGCAAAATCGTGGGATAAAAAAGAATTATAAGAAGAAAAAAAACATATACACTACTACAAAGATGTAATATGGAGATACAAGGTTTGTTATGTGTCCTCAGGGATGACCAAGATGTCAAAGATGATTGAAGAGAGACAACAGGAGCTCACTCATCAGGAACACAGACAGATGCTGTTCAACTCCATGAACACCATCAAACAGCTACTGCCTGTCCTCATATCAGGTGTGTGCAATTAGTTTACATAATCGTCATAATCGTTTCTATGTTGAAAAATGTTCATACATTTTTAAATGCGTACTTTGTGACGTGTTTTGAGCTTGTAGATCAGCTATTTCCTTTTTTTAAGTATAATATAAAATTATATCTTTGTGTATAAGTTATCTGGGTTGTCTGCCCTGTGCAATATTTGATTACGAAGCCTAAAAGGCAAACAGAAATTAAATTTGTATTCATAATTATGTTCCAATGTTCAATGCCAAAAATCGTATTAATAGTACCACAGACGAAAAACAGTCTAAGTCCAAATTTCATTCTGTTTTTCGTCTGTGGCATATTGTCAACTTATATTTGTAATCGTGACATCGAGCCCTAGCACACAATGTGACCTTGTAGGTTGTCTATAGTTGTGCATCGTCCGTCCGTCACACATATGGACCCTTAACGCCTCCATATATGGTCACGTCTCATGACATCACGTCTCGTGACACGTCACGCCACCATATATGGCCATCTCCATATATGAAGATCACGACACTGACCTTATCTAACCCTGGATAACCATACATGGGGAAGACTGGAACATCACCTAGATCTGCATATATGGAGCCGGCCAGCAACTCTACATCTGACCTCAAACCCTTAGATCTCCATATATGGAGCTGACCTGTTCTGACATTCCAAATGTTGATCTGACCTCATCAAACCCTGTACACTCAAGACACGCTCCATACAGTATACATATGGCCAGTACAGAATTCATTCCATATGTTGAGCTGACCCCCCAATGCCAAAGCGCCAGCGCTCACCCAGCAGTCTGACGTCTGCCGTCACCCAGACGGATGCGTGCACGCGCCCTCAGGGTGTCTTACTGGTAACGAGGCTGCAACAACAAATTGCCATCATTCTGGTGAATAGAATTAAAGACCATGGCTTGATGCATTACAGTAGGTGTATTAGTGTATTTCTGAGTTAAGAGCACTGAGAACGGCCAAGTGTTGGAATAGAAGACCAGTTTTTTTGTTATTATAGGGAAAGCTTTTGCTGAAAATAGCCGATCGACAAGCTCACACCGCGTTGCAGCGCAATACGGATGCTGGGGTAGTTACTGTACGTGGTTAAAGGATAATTACGGATTTGCCGTGTTCTTAGCTTAATCTGTTGTTATTATATCCAATAACGAGTGTTACAGGTGAAAAATTACATAACAACATCCAGAGCGCAGCACAGCTCCAACCGCGCACGCTGGCTCCTAGGCTAAATCGCTTATTTTGAGTGTTCGATTTAAAAAAAAAATAATCTACACATCTGTCTTTCATAATGACTAAAATCGTTGCACAGTGTTTTTTCCCAAAGGGGCTTCTGTAACAAGGCCAACAACAAGACCCAGCGCACATGCTCTGAGCTGCGGTCCACCTCCACCACTGGTGCCATTGTTTTTTTGGATATAATACGATCAGAAGAAAAGCGCTGGTCCGGAATTCTCGTTTAAGAAGTCTTGTCTTCCTGTCCTCAGCCATTAAGATCTTCTGTGCCACCAAGAGCAGTCGAGGTGCTGGTGTGGAAGAGGCAGAGCGGAACAGGAAGTTCACCTTTGAAAAGATGAGCGCCGAAATCAACGAGATCATACGAGTCCTGCAGCTCACCTCGTGGGACGAGGATGCTTGGGCTAACAAGGTAGGACAGGACATAGGCCTACTGTACTTGGCCCACTGATCACCCACTTGACATGTTTCTCAGCCATCACCTTCTTCCGTCCACTCCTAACTGAGCCTGCATCCTCAACATCAATCACTCACTCACTGACGGCGCACAAAAACTCAGCATCCTCTCCCTCAGCTCACCCAAAGTTGTTTTAATGCCAGTAGCTATTTTCAAAATTTCAAAAGTTTAATAAATATTTTTTGTAATTAGATTTTTTTTTTTATTGTGCTCAGGAACACAGAGGGAAATTATATGCCACAATTTAGGCATTTACTGTAGCAGATGCGCTTAATCCAGAGCGATATACAGTAAGCAAGAACAACACAAGGTCTAATGTAGGATCTTAAGAACATCTGTCTAAAAGTAGAATATCTGTACAATGAAACTATAAGTATGTCTATGTCTATTAGAGATTACATATTTTAGCCTTTGCACACGCCTGCAAGGTCGTCGAGGCTACGGCAAGTGCTACGGGCTAATTAAGGTGGAGTCTGAAGAGGTGAGTTTTCAGACTACGGTGGAAGATTGGGAGTGAGCCACACACCCTTATGCTTCATTTATACACACGTCGCATGATGGTGTCGCTTGCAACTTGTAGCTTGTAGATCGGCAATTCTCGACAAGCACCGTCGTACCACACACTGCCCCAGAGCTACAGTAGCTGAGGTTTCATCTCCATGTCCTTCTGCGCTTCTGTCTCCACTTATTTTTTTTGCTTGATATTATAACTCTTTGGTTTCTTCTTCTTTTTTCTTTTTCTTCCTCCTCCATTCTTTTCCTCCCCGTAGAAGGTAAGCCTGTTTCCGATCCCCTCCGCACTGCTGCAGCATGTGGATGTGTGAGGAAGGGTCAATGTTTGTGTGTTCATAACCCGTCATGTCGGTACTTACTGTCTTAAAGTAAGTGTGTGGTGAATGTCTTTATTTGGCTGGCTGTCTGTAGCCTGTGTGATGTTGTACTGTATTATAAATAGTATGTCATCACTATATTATGCTATATATACGGTATATATATATAATATATGTTCAGTATGTGTCATTTTGTCACTCAGTGTGTCTTTATATGAACTGCATTACTTGAATAATAATGTTGTGTGCTACTTTTCAGCTTAACTGACATATTTAAATAGCCATTAACTGCTCTACTGTAGCTCCTAGCTTTTTACTTTGTTGTAGGGCTGTGATGACTCTCGCCGAAAATAACGGATTTTAACACGTTTTTAAACATCCATTATTTCCGGCAAGCAACACAGTCGTATGGCGAAGTATAATTTGAGTCTAGTCTCTTTCCTGTCTTTGCTCATTCTATTTGACTGTTTTCATGTATCTGGCATTGGTTCACTTTGTGATGAACCAGTCAATGTGCAGCAAATGAAATGTAATCTGATGGAATTTTTTTATACTTTTTGGCACATCAGTTTGAGATTTTTCCCTGATGTGGTTTGGGGAAGAGGGGGGGGGGGATTTCTTTTTCAGAAGTCTAACCTGTATCACTGCATGTTTATAGCAAGCTAACAACTTGTCCAGCCAAGGACTTGTTTGTGTTTAGGTTCATGTGTGTGGGGGTTCCTGTTTGTATACACTGCATATTTCAAGTGAGCCTGTTATAAGCGTTATTAGTGTGTGTGAGAAACCATGGCCCAGCATGTCTGCTCAGTTCATGAATGGTAGGTAGATAATCTGATGGATGTCCAATGCACATCCATTGTAGGTGGCCGATATTGAGCAGTCCATTTACTATGAGAGCTTTGTGAGCTGGAAAAAAAAGCTTTTGTTTCTCCAAACAGCCTATAGTTGCAACCAGGTGCTACAAAGAAACACAGAGCTCACTGCTACAATATATAGCTGAGGCAATAATCATTACTTGCTGCAACTATTTAAAATGTCTTAGTGATTATTCTATCAATTACTTTTTCAATTAATCAAATAATAGTTTTTAGGTCTTTTATTTTTTATTTACAGTATCAACAATCGTCAGATTATAGATTTCTTTATTATCGACCAAATTGATTTGATCTGATTAACCAGTTAAGCCCTATTCTACTTCGTTGTCCAAACACTGTCACCTCCATATTGCGATAATAGCAGATCTATAAGCTTACAACGTGTCACATCACAATGCATTGTGAGCTTGTAGGTCTGCTATTTTTACATTTAAACTTTAAATATTTATTTTTATTAAATCCCTACTAAGGATTAACCTTTCTCAATATCAATTTTGCCCCTTAACGAAGATTTTAGTCATTGGATGTAGGGTAAACAGCATTGCTTTGAGTGATGCTGGTATTTTCCATACAACTATACAATCTGACAACTGTTATTTCATGTCCAGGACTGCATCTTTGACAAAGGTATACATGATGCTCTGTTTCATTCTCACTTCAGGACATGGAGGCTATGAAAAGGTCTCTTGCTTTGATCGAGTCTAAGATGGTACTAGCTAAAGCTTGGCTCAAAGACCCTCATGGACAACCAGGTATGATATTGAGTTTGTAGATTGGCTATTTTCATTTCTTTTCTTAAGCCATTTTGCAATAGGGGGTCCACAGCCAGAGACTATGGCTATACAGGGGTCCTTGACCTGGCAAAGTTAAGGGAGCCCTGGGTTAGAGAACTCTGATCTTTGATAAACTTGATCTGTGTTTACTGTGTGTGGTGTGTCCTTACGTACACAGGAGACCCTGGTGAGGTTGATCTGTGTTTTACATCTACAACACTGTGTGGTATGTCCTTACACAGGAGACCCTGGTGAGGTTGCCATACGTGTGATCCTGGACGAGGCTGCCAAGGTGGGAGAACTGTGCGCTGGGAAAGAGAGGAGAGATGTCCTGGGCACCGCTAAAGCTCTGGGCCAGATGACCGAGCAGATCTCAGATCTCCGTTCCAGGTAAACACACACACACACACACACACACACACACACACACACACACACACACACACACACACACACACACACACACACATTTTAACCATTTATTTATGTCCACACAAAGGATATGCATACAAGGACACAAATATTGGTGCATTAAATTACATCTGCAAAGTCATGGCATGTGTTTTCATGATACAACAGGCATGTCACACAGTACTCTATGGGTATAAGTAACAGCGTCTCCGCCATATATGACGGCTACCAATTATAGCAGAGACACCACAATACTTTGCCAGCCTTTTTGCCTCCTTTTTGGGCATCCCAAGTTGTTGGAACCCTCTAACAACCAGTCTGTGCATATGCCCTAGGCTGCCAAATATAAAGACAAATAGTCTGCACCTATAGCCCAGCTCTGAGATGGTATGTAGAAGTGGTTGGTATTTTATGACCTTGGTCATAAAGGCTTTCTCTAGGCTGTGGTCAAAGGTGCAGGCTATCTCTAATACAGACACTTCTCTGGACTCTTCATCAACCACAACAATATCTGGTGTATTAGCTGCTAGATCATCATAGCATAGTCATAGTCTACTAGTCTGTTGCGTGGAGCACGGAAGCTCTGAAAATGATCAAGTGAAAAAGAGCATGTGACGCCTCCTCCCCGCTTCTGTTTTGTCTTTACAGTCGCGCAAATGTATCCTAATATGAATCAAAATCATCGAAGCATATATAGCTTGCTGCTTAGCAGAAATTGAAATTTAAAAAGAAAAAGAAAAGATATTTTAAAATATATTTTCGTGAACGGAAATGACAAACAAACAGCTTCCTGCCTCGGATTTCGGGAGGTGTAGTTCTAGACCTTAGAGTATATATGAATAGAGACGGCACCCGGAGGAAACCCTGAAGCGCAATGGACATAGTGGCCGAATTTGGTATTGCAGCGCTGGGCCAAGAACATGAACACGCTGGTCCGTTGACTATCATTGCGCACGTTCATGATGACACGTGAACGCGGTTTCAGTGCAATGGCAGCGCGTTCATGTCTTTGGCCCAATCAATCCCAGAATGCACTCTGTTCCTAACCGGAAGGAGGAGTGAAATCGCCTCATGCGCTTCTGAGCAACTTAATGCAAGTGGATGGGAGGAGAAATCCGGTGCCGTCTCTATTCATATATACTCTAAGTTCTAGACTCGATATACTAGCATTTAGAGATTGTGGAGTAGTTGTCTGGATACGCAAGACTATAGTCATACATTAGTGTGTGTGTGTGTGTGTGTGTGTGTGTGTGTGTGTGTGTGTGTGTGTGTGTGTGTGTGTGTGTGTGTGTGTGTGTGTGTGTGTGTGTGTGTGTGTGTGTGTGTGTGTGTGTGTGTGTGTGTGTGTGTGTGTGTTTCTTCTTCAGAGGTCAGGGTTCAACTCCAGGGTGTGTACAGCGTGCGCTGCAGTGTTCCCAGGGTCTAGACCTGCTGTTTGGGAAGGTGGACAGCGCTGCCCGCAGACTGGAGGCTTTAATCACTGCCAAGCAGTCCATCGACAGGAGGCTGGCCGCTGCACAGGTCAGTCTCTGAATGACACAACATTTCAACCCAGCGTCCCTGATCTGGACATATCATTATGTGTTGTATTGCGACTCGTTGTGAGCTTGTAGATCGGCTATTTTTGCTATATGGATTAAATGTGTAAAGGACTACACCTGCATCAATACAATTCAGTGAGTTTCATGTCTCTGCAAGTAGATTTTGATATTGTACTGAAACTAATGGAATTCAATGGCTTCCTCGAAAAACAAAGAAACAACAGTATGCTTTGGAAAAGTATTGGCATTACAGTAATAGTGTATGCATCCTCCAGCCTCCATTAACTAAACACACTACCCATTCTGGGCGGGAACCCCTTTAGGTGTTCTAACCCTTCTGGACGGGAACCCCTCTTGGGGTTCTGTACAGTATGTACAGTATTCAAAAATGACAAGAAATTGATGCTGCTATATAAATATTTGAAGTTTTTCAGAAAACTTAGGTCAGGATTTAGAAGACTTTTTAGAATCGGCTTCAGTCCAAAATGCGTTAACATTTAAACCATATTTAGTTCAGGGGTCATCAGCAGGGGTTCCCGGGAGCCCTAGGGGGTCCTCATAGATACTGCAGGGGGCAGTCAAATCTTTAATTACTTGAAACCTTGCATCCCTATTCTGGGGGGAACATTAGCCCCAGTCAAACACCAAATGATGTATGGGTCAATGGCACAGTTAAGACATGCCTCGAATAGAGATGCTAGGGTTTATGTGGTTAAGAAATGGCCTCACCAACAGGGCACAGTGGGTTTTGTGTGTGTGTGTGTGTGTGTGTGTGTGTTTTTTTTTAACAGTACTTTATGTGCTGTATGTGTATGTCAGTGGATGTGAACATATTTGATGTTGTATACTTTATGCCATCTTTAGGCTTGGTTGGCTGATCCCAACGGTGGACCTGAAGGAGAGGAGAACATCAGGGCTTTGCTAGCAGAGGCCAAGCGTATTGCAGATCTGTGTGAAGACCCTAAAGAGAGGGACGACATTCTGCGCTCCATCAGCGAGATTGCAGGCCTCACTGCCAGACTCGTCGAGCTACGCAAACAGTACATTGATTCTCTTCTTTGTCTCTCCCTCTTAACGCAAAGCACACTCACACACACACACACACACACACACACACACACACACACACACACGTGCGCACGTGCGCACGTGATTTGTGACATTGTGACATTTGAGTAATTCTTAGGGTCTTCTTTTTTCAGATTCAAACTGCAGCCTCATGCCATCACTAAATGGCATGTTTTTCCTGCATGGACAATGTGTTGTTGTCTGTCAGCCATGGATATCAGTCCAACCATGATCCTCAGGTTGCAAACCCTTTGTATTGCTGGGTGTGGTGTATGGGATGATGAGGTGATAACCCTGGTGGTGGACATGGTGTGGTGGAGGTCTTTGAATATACAGTCAATAACTAACACTGAAGGACATCTGTATGATGTCAACAGTTGTCCTACATGTTTTCTAGGCTTAAAGGAGAATTTGGTGCAGAAGGGAAACCTATTGTTGCGCATCATGTCAGCCACCGGAAATGGCCGATCTGCTGTTTTCGGTTTGCGAAACCGGTGTGCAACGAAGTATAAAACAGTCTAGCCAGACAAATATCTCTGCCTACCAATACATCTGGGGAAATCTCAGCAGAGAAAACATCTGCTAACAAACCTACAGCCTACTCTTTTGGTAACCAGTCCTGATACCGTCTGAATAACCGTCCTGATCTTTGCATTTGTTCTACAATGCAGTTATTTCTTGAATCTCTGAATGGTTTCCACCCAATTTTAAGCCCTAAAGTTGAATTAAATGTCACCAGACGTATCGGTAGGCAGAGATCTCCGATCACGTGCCTACGTGAGCCTAAACTGGCTCTGCTCGTTTCTGATTGGGGCTGATGGCTACTTCTAGACTGAACTGCTGTTTCCTGATCTCAGGGGTAAAGGTGATAGTCCAGAAGCCCGTGCGTTGGCTAAGCAGATCGGATCTGCCCTTCTGACCCTGCAGTCCAAAACCAACCGGGCCGTGGCCAACATGAGGCCAGCCAAGCCTGCCGTCACCCTGGAGGGCAAGATGGAACAGGCTCTGCGCTGGGTCAACAGTCCCGGGTTAGACGACAGAGGAGTAGGTGAGTGGTGATGTTGAATGCTGCCCCTGGGGGAGGGATGACATCACAATTTGGTGTCTAAAATAAAACCTCAGACCTTGCATACCTGTTGTCAGCCTTTATTGATGTTTGGATAGCGTGTGAAAGTGGGTATGTATACCGACTGAAAGACTTTGCATTGCTTGTGTAGCATTTAGCTGACAGTTGCGCAGCATCATGAAAGATGTGAGCGATTTGAGGCTGTAGACGGGCCCATGGGGGGGATTTAGAGAATCAAATGCCTCGGTCCTGCATCGTTTGTAACGTAGCACCCGGAGGCCAACTTGCTTTCTCTGCCCTCGGTGGCGATTGATGCCATTTCCCCCAACACCTGCACTGACTCGCCTCATACAGAGCTCCATTGACTGACTAACTGTCTGATTCAGTGAGCATTCTGTCTGCTGCCCTATGTCTGTTTTGTAGTTTGATTGTTTCCCCTTTTTTGCTTAAATCCCCTGCTTCCATATGGAGCAGAATGTGAGAGACTACAATTCATTACAGGTACCCACTTAACGCTGTTGTCTTTATGTCAACAATCACTATATGTAACTTTCTTTGATCAACCAGGACTAAATGCATGCAGTAGCCAATAGCAATGTTTGAGAGAGAGATTTATATTTATTTTTCCATTTATTATTTTCCTTGACACCTTCAGGAATGCAGCACTCATTACTGATATAATAATAATAATAATAATAATAATGAATACATTACAGTACATGTTCAGCACAGTGAGATTGCTGAATCTCACTGTTTAGAGATTATTGAAGGACATAGCAGTGTTTTCTGTCTGCTCAGACACAATGTCAAGGACAAGGACAGAGAGAGATTGTGTGAAATTAGGCAGCCAAGTGTGAAGTGCGTGAGAATGACCCGATGACACCTCCCCAGGTCAGGCAGCAATCAGAGGAATGGTGGGGGAGGGGCGGAGGCTGGCAGGAGGCCTCATAGGCCCATATAGACAGGATCTGATTGGACGCTCCGACCGAACTGAAGCTTTGATGGTGTCCCTCGCCGACATGGCCGCCAGAGGTGAGGCCGAGGCTCCTGCTGCACGCGCTACAGCAGCACAGCTGCAGGACAGTCTCAAGGTATAGCGCATGCACACACGCACATACGCACGCACACACACACACACACACACACACACACACACACACACACACACACACACACACACACACACACACACACACACACACACACACACACACACACACACACACACACACACACCCTTATGGCTTACAGGCACTATAAGTATAGGTGGTACCACAGTCTGCTTATGTGAATAATGAATACATTTCCTAACCACTTGTACCCTATACTATACTACGGTATATACTATACTCTATTGATTGGAGTCCCCCGGGGGTGAGCATATCATTTTCGCCAAATGTTCACCTCAGGACAGGGACCATTATCTACATAGTCATTATTAGTAAAGACTGCCACCTGGTGGCAAATAAGGTGAAGTATGCTCATAGTGAAGTGAAAATGTGTCATCCTTTCACCAGCATTGAATAGCAATAGCATGTTCCATGTTCCATCCAGGCTCACTCACATGTAGTCTGTCTGCGTTGTGTTTAACAGGACCTGAAGGGGCGTATGCAGGAGGTCATGACCCAAGAAGTTTCTGATGTTTTCAGTGACACTACGACTCCTATCAAATTGCTGGCTGTGTCTGCAACTGCTCCCCCTGACACACCCAACAGAGAGGAGGTAAGTCACAAGTGATGTTCCAACAACAAGCTGCTGTGGTTGCAGTATTATGCAAAGGCTAAAATGTAATTTAGATGTTGTTATGTTATGTAGACAGATGCCAGATTTGTTGGTAGACCCATCATCCTATAGTTTAGTTACGTATAGTTTCAATAGTCCTTCATTGCCATTCCCAGTTCCTGCTTACTGAATGTGTCCCTAGCGATGACATCAGGGAACGACAGTTTTCTACCTCTGGTCTGCTTTGAGGCAGGATTCCAGAGAAGAAGGGAAGATATAACCTCATTGTCAGCTCTGTAGCAGTGGCCGGCAAACTGTGTTCTTCTGGATCGGACTAGTGAAGAAACACGGGGAAGGTTTCCGTATATTAGATTAGTCGATGGGTGGCTCTTCCAAGAGAGATTTTGCACTCTCATTAGAAGGCGAGTGTAAGTGCCATCCAACCATATTATACCGTATATTATACTGTTTATTTTGATGATAGGTTCTTGGTTTAGCTATTTTCCTAGATTACTATTTCTATGCATTTGATGTATTAACTCGTGTTTACCTTGCTTACTCTAAATCATCTGGATTATGCCTACGTTTAAAATTGTAAGAAATGTGGCTGTAACAGTAGTCATGTGTGTCGTAGGTGTTCGAGGAGCGCGCAGGGAACTTTGAGGCTCACGCAGGTCGTCTGGGGGCGACCGCAGAGAAGGCTGCCGCCGTGGGAACAGCCAATAAGAGCACAGTAGAGGGGATACACGCTGCTGTGAAACACGCTAGGGAGCTCACACCACAGGTCCGTCTTTTCGCTGCAGTCATGTGCTATTTATACACAGTACTGTACTGTATATTTGTTTTGGTGTGCAAGGCAGGGGTTCTTAACCTGTGGGCCGGGGCGGGGACCAGTGGTGGGCCACGAGGGTATTGCAAGTGGGCCCCCAATTGATTGGAAAAACACTGTTTTCTTTGTGACACCAATAAATAGGAACTTAAAGTGTACTGCGTTAGTTCCATTGATCCAAGTCGAAACACAATCGATTGATTGATCATTAAAATAAACATGCTCTGAACATACACGCCCACCCATCTGACCACCGTGAGATTTTGGTCCAGATGTGATCAACAACAACACCCTCCTGTAATGCACTTGAAATAGCACACAATGTGAGCTCGTAGATCTACTATTTTAGTTGCAAGCTGCGATGCGCGACCAAGTATCACTCAAGCGTAAGTGTTTCAGGTATCACGCCCAATTCACACCAAGCAGCGAGTTTCACTCAACAGTTGGGACGCTCGACAGCAAAAGCATTGCATCGAAGCTGAGAAAACCTCCACTTTGCACTAGCATCCAGTCCACTAGCATCCTTTGCTGAAGAGCATGGCCCCGCCCCCTCTTCCCCCCATTTCTCCAACCATCAGGGACAGGATATTTTTCTCCCCATCCGTCAGAGAACGAATCACACCACATTAAAACCCAGACATACTGTATCACGATTATATCTTTTTAGTTGTTTGTGTGTATAAAATATATATTCCCTAGCGAATCTCTTAGTTACACCCACATTGTTCCTGTGAAACAGTTTGTTTATGCTTATTCATTAAGATTCATAAAGATTACTTGTGTCATTTTGCAGAGGCATCCCGGGTGGAATGCCGGGCATTCCATCCAGCAGGCACTGTCAGCAGGCATTCGCTGCTGTACAGAAGCTGTGACTTTTTGCTAGTAGCCGTGCATTTGGAATGAATGAAGATAGGAATACAACGGCATATGTAATGCCTAATATGTATAAATCATTTAAAAACAAGCCACCGGAGGTGAGATAAGATTGGCTGCATTTCTCCTATCTGTCTTTGTGCTTTGTTGCTGGGTGCAGTCAGCTGGCAACGGTTGGCTGAGCACCGTGGCTCTCTGGCCGTGGACTAGAAACACAATCATTCAACATCACTTGCAATTGACAGAAATGTACTGCTGTATGCATGTTGTAGGTCGATATACATTATACAAGCTACATACAAGTACATAAACGACCAGGACGGCTCTGTTTGAACCTGCACGCCAGCTGCTCTCTGCCCAGACAGGAGAGCTGTTTAGCGTACAGACAACATTTCTGGACACTGGACAGCATGGTTGTAAACAATCTATTAATTTTAACTGATAAAGAGGTTGCTCAATATTAATTCCTTTCCCGTTTACATACTATATGCTAGTTTAAATCTTTGATTTCAAAATGCGCTACCCAATACAGTCCCTTTCTTCACCTTCACAGCAGAGTAGCAGACGCACACGACAGCTAGCTCATCATAACCTCAGACACAGCCAATGTATTGTTTCAGCACTGTGGTTATCATCGTGGACTTGCAATGCTGCTGGTGTGATTTGGGCATGAAAGACTACATTTGCCAGATGGACTCAAGTGTGATGTTTAATGAGTTGTGTGTGTGTGTGTGTGTGTGTGTGTGTGTGTGTGTGTGTGTGTGTGTGTGTGTGTGTGTGTGTGTGTGTGTGTGTGTGTGTGTGTGTGTGTGTGTGTGTGTGTGTGTGTGTGTGTGTGTGTGTGTGTGTGTGTGTGTGTGTGTGTGTGTGTGTGTGTGTGTGTGTGTGTGTGTGTGTGTGTGTTCATAATTAGGTGACTTCTGCTGCTCGGATCCAGCTGAAGAACCCTGGAAACCCAGCAGCGTATGAGCACTTTGACACCATGAAGAACCAATGGATCGACAATGTAGAGAAACTCACTGGTGAGAGTGTGCTTTAACGTCTGACGGCATGTATTGACATCTCTACTACTATTAATATTTGGGGTTTCTGGGGTACACTTAATGTATTTCCTTAACTGAAACTACAGTCAGTAGATGCG